>NW_027186304.1:58114787-58132800 GCF_028583685.1 Petaurus breviceps papuanus
TATCCATCTCTCCATTGCTTTTTAGATAAATTGTATATTTTATTCTACTGAGATCATGGTGTCCATTGTTAATGGTCAAATTTCCATCAATGATTGTTATTATAAAGATAAGGGGGGAGACCTTTTCTCCAAATTGGTGAATACCTTAAAATCATTGAAAACAATACCCAGCTCCTCAAATGAAATGATAGCCATTTTTCCTCTTCTTGTACATTCTGGACATAGTTGATTGTCTATCATCAGTGCCAGTTCAAGTTATAAATAATGATTGACTAACACAAGGAAATGCCCATCCAAATGCATACCATGTTGTGGCTATTAGGCATTATTGAGCCAAATGATTTTCCCAGGTGACATGCCTTTTCTAATTAATTGTGAATATTCTTACATCTCTTTTAAGAGAGAATTCTGGGTTATAATATAATCATCATGATGTTTGTCTAGAAATAGGGGTACTTGGAGAATCTCACCATGTTTAAGGAATCTCTCTTCCATTTGTATTTTTTGAAAGACTTACGGATCGTATATGTCAAAGATTTAAACTCTGGAAAAAATTAGGACTCATCTTTTCCACATACCCCAGTTCTACAGATGGGAGAAGTGAAGCAAATTGCTACCAAATCCAAATTAAAAATCTAGATCCCCTTGTCTTTCCATTCTAGCCCACTACCTATTACATCTTTTATGACCGTGTTAAATAGCTTTGTTAAGCATATCTTCTATTTTGTGCCTGTTTTATATTGGTAAATGGGAGAACAGGTAAGGAGGCATTTGTAATATATGAAAAGGGGTCACAATCTGTAAGAAGGGTGTTTTATCACATCAATTGTTTCTAATTAACAAATTAACACCATAAGATTTTTGTATTTTCAACATTTTTTTAGTCAGTAACAAAACTGTAGCTCTTTATGAGGGCAAAAAAAATCTAAAAGGATATATTTTCCTTTCCTGTCATGTCATCAAATATATTTTGATCTCCCTATAATATGTTGACATTATTTTATCTAAATGGTGATAACATTATTTTTTCAATTTAATTTTGAGGTGACTAACATTCAGGGATTTAGTTGTGTGATAAGAATATGTATTTTTGAATTTGTGGAGTGATGGTTGAATTACCTAGTATGTAGTTCATTATATTTTAGACTTAATGTTTATTCTGAGAATGTTTTAAAATTATTTCATTTTAAACTACTCTAAATAAATATTCTATGGATTTAAAAAATGACAACAAATATATACCAATACATTATCCCCCCCAAAAAAATTTTTTTGCCAAATCCTTGATGGATGAATGGACGGATAAATGAAAAAGTTGATATTAAGAACACATAATATATGCTTTGACTATAGTAAGCACCAAATATACAAAAACAAAGTATGTCCCTACTTTCCAGAAGATCTCAATTAAATAAGGGAGACAATGCTTGTAGGAGATTTCAGCTACAAGTGAAATGGAAGTGCAAGTGGAAATCATCGTGCAGGGGAGGAGATGATGTTGGGTCTTCTTTAATGGCAGTGATAAATATATTTCCATTGATGTTGAGGAATGTGATAATGCCAAGGACTTAGTGATGAAACAATAATAATAACATTTATGGAGGGCCTAACAGGTGCCACTTTACAAATATTATCTCATTTGATCCTCACAACAACCCTGCAAGGTAGGTGCTATTATTAATCTCATTTTTACAGGTGAGAAAACTGAGGCAACCATAGGTTGAGAGGCTGAGAGAAAATCAGCTGTTTCAGTGTTTGAGGCCAAATTTGAGTTCAGTTCTTCTTGACTCTAGGTCTGGCATTCTATCTACTGTGCTACTTACCTTTCCCACAATAGCAAGAGCTTTCTTTTCTTGGTCTTCAGTAGCTGTGGCCAGCTACAATGTCTACAGAGTCAGTGTTCAGGTTCCATCTCCTTAACTTTTACTTCCACACATGATGATTACGGGGGTGAGCTGAGAGCAGGGTCTGTGTGGTGTGGCAAGTGGTGGTGGTGAAACATAGATTTCATGTTGTTGTTGCCAGTGTTTTGGCTTTACATGTTCATAAGGCATTCATTGATTGGTTTTGGTGGTGACAGAGATAGTGGGTACCTTCTCCATATTTACATGATGTTAAAACAGAATACAATTTGAGTAGGAAATGTGATTGATTTAATGTTAAAAATGGAAATATAAAATGTATGCACAAATTTTCTAGTATCTGTGCCGCAATTAATGCACTTATTTTTGTATTCTTAATAATTCAGTTGTTTCATAAACATACAAACCTCGCATTCATATAGTGATATCATATATATGAAGATTCATTATAAATATCAAAGCACCTACCTTTTAGATATTATTACAAAAGCTTAGAAATGTCACCTGTTATTATTTTAAAAAAAACTATCAACATATGTGAAGCTTAAGACTGTCAAAGCTACATGATACCTTTAGCTTCGGATCACAGTTTACATTTGTTTCAGGAAATCTCTTTTCTGTGGGAATTTGTTCTGTAAGACTTTGACTTCTGTCATGTTTAAGGCTCTGTCAGGTCTTTTCATTATGGCTGTTATAAGAAACCTTTTTTTTGAAGATGGTCCACCCATGATTTTTAGAAAGATAAGATGATTTGGGGGATGGTTTCTGTTTGTACATTATATAGAAATTCATACAGGTATAATTTTAAAAGATATTTTTTAGTCCAGAGAATCGATCTTCCTCACTTTACTCAGATGATGATGAAGATGATGGTGGTAGTGATGGTGGTGATGATTATATTAACCCTGCCAAAGCCAAATTCATTGTTCACACTGAGAAATTTGGGGTGGAGGGTGAGGATGGCATTGGCCAAGTCTGTCAGCCAGGAATGTCAGCCAGACTGATGAGTGACAGGGACTTGTGTACCCTGGACCACTATGGTAGCTGTAAAGACCTAACAGGAATTGGAAATACTAATATATTGGTGTCTTCTGACACCACCAATTCAGTCAACATCCTGTTTTGTGTGATACTACTGTTCCTAAGAGTCAATGAAATGAATGAAGTGCCACAGGCTTTCAGTCTCACCTTTATATAACTGGTATGATGATATTTTGACAAGCCAAGGTCTCCCACTGCATCCTGGGAAATTTCATATGTCTTGATCTATACCTGCCCACTGGACCCAGATGGTTCCAGAAGAGAAAGTAAGGCTGATGAGTTTACACACTCTCAATCCCTTAAATCCAATTTACTTGCAAGTCATTGTATCATGTTCCTGATGACTTTGTCCTCTTCAAGAATGGACAGAACTTACAACACTACACACACACACACACACACACACACACACACATACACACACACACTCACGCACACACACATGTTTGACGTGGAGGGTAACAAAGTGACAGGTAGGTCTTCGTGTTCTGATACCCCAAATCAGAAATATCAATTCTCAACATATTAGAAATGTTTTGGTGCAGCTTTCTACAAAGTCAAAAAAATCATGAGTGCTCAAGAAATGGACTAAAGATAATATGTTTTTATTATACACTAGAATTATATTGTAACAGACTTGGAAACACAGTCTAACAAATTATAGGCAAGTGTGTTGCAATAATTTTGTCTCAATTGCAGGTCATATAACTATATATTGAAGATCAGTACAGAACAATTATAAGAAATAATCACATCTCTAGGTACAGAATAAACGAAATAGCTGAAATGTGAAGCTACTAAGATCTGAAGGGAGGAAAAATAGAATAACCTGAGATAATTAAAAATCACCATTTAACACAATCTCCAGAAATTCTACCTAATAGGAAAATGGATGGGGGAAAACTATGCCAATGACATATATGGTTTTGAAAAGATGAGCATAATAAATTGGAACTTTGAAAAAATCCTTTTTTAATTTGAAGGCATGGATTTATTTAGTAAAACTGACATTAGCTATAGCTATCATGAAAAATGCATTCAACTATAATACTAGATATAAAATATCTTTTTAAAATTGCTTTATGAATTTGAACACACACACAAAGTATGTGTGGAATCCCCTGCTAGTGTAAAAAGAAAGAACAGGGAAGAAAATTTTTAACTATTAAGTAATATCTGTAATTAAAGATGTCATAAACTGACATGGCAGAATATTTTTGGAAAAGCTGTTGAAAATCTTTCTAAAGGCATTAGCAATTTAGTTGGTAACAATTGTAGAAAACTTGAATTCCACCTCACACTAAGAAAGTGAAGTGAAAAGAAACAAAAAATATAGTCTAGAAAGCAGTTGTAAATTAGAAATTCTGTATTCTCACAATCAACAATTTCAAGGAAAAATTAAAAGGTTAATGTGGCATGAGGTGTCAAAAATAGGACAATTAATTAAATAAATAATTAGAAGTGTATCAAAAACTTTAATACAAACACATGAGAAGTAAAGATACCAGAGATGAGGGAACCCTCAAATGGGGACATCATAGAAAACTTTTGAATGTCCATGTGGTTGCAAATAGTCTCAGATAACAAATATACTGGTTCAAATGCAAAACAGAAAACATGTACAGTGTTATGATAATTAACAACAACCTGAAAAAGGTCACTGAAAATCTAGCTTCTTGACAAAACTAGAAAGTGACAACAACATATGATATCCATAATTATTTTCTCAAAGAAATACCAGTGGTACTTGCATCACCTGTGAAACATTTTGCTAGCTACCTTTCAGGCACAAGAGTGATTCCATCATACTTAGCGAAGCTTTAACTTATCTACCTCCCGCAAAATGCTAATATCACTGACCCCTGCCAAATTTTCTCCAATTATGTATTATGTAAATAAGACAATATGTTCTCAACTTTTATTGCTAGAAAAGAAATTATGTTTGAATTAGAAAATATTGAGTCAGGAAGAAAAAATGTGACAAAAATTCTAAGCATTATCAAGTTATCAGAAAGTCAATAATTATCGAACAAGCCTCTTGCAAACACCATGACATTTATACTGCCATTATTGATTATCCTAAGGCCTTTGGTTCATTTCCACAATAGTGGCTTATTCATATTCTGTAAATGTACAAAACAAACTCAAGTAAAATATGAACTCTAGACTTTTGGATGGATACAAGAAAAGGGTTTTCTCTTTAGAAGATACCACCAACACAGTAACAGCAAGAAAAAAAAAATTACTGATAGAAAAAAATAGAAAACTTTTCAAGGAGGAGATTGAATAATCAGAAAGTATTTATTAAGATCCTACTATTTACCAGGTGTTCTGCTACGTGCTGGGGACAAAAGCAAAAAGCATTAAACTTTCCTTTCTCTCAGTGAGTCTACAGTCTAATGGAGAAACTATAAATGTGTGTGTGCATATACTGAAAAACAACAAGTATGATGAATACAAATATGCACACTAAGTAACTTGAGAAGGAAGACATTAGCAACTGGATGATAAGGAAAGGCTTCATGCAAAAGGTTGTGACTAAGGTGCTTCTTAAAAGAAGAAAGACTCTAAGGTTGAGGTAAGGATGGAGTGTAAAGACAAAGTCATAGAGATAGTAAATGGGGTGTCTTGAGTGAGGAACATGCAGGTTTGCATTTTAACAGAATCATGGAAGATGGGCAATATCCAATGAGACTGGGAGTCAGGTTGGGATTCAGTAGGTATATTTATGTACTAAACATATGCAATTCTAGAGTTGCCTACTTGGTTGTCCTTTATTCTCTTACCTCTGCCATTTTGGTTCCACTTCCACTTGTCTTTTATTCTTGAAGATGATGTCACTGTGTTAGAATCAAGTTACACATTTGACTGTGGGTAATTATACCAATACAAGCTCAGTCTAACAACTCTTCTCTCCTACACTTTCCTTTGGAGTCTCCCAAACACTGAGCTAGCTGTGGAGATGTGTCTGTCAACCTCATTATTAATATGTACATCACTAGAAAGTATACTGCCAAGGTAAGTGAACTTTCTGAAGCCTTCAAAACTTCTCCATTTGCTATAACCAATGCTTTCCCCCATGCCCCCACTATAAATCTCAGCTGGAATAGAATCAACACTAGATTCTTTGTCACATGAAAGAAGCCCAATGGCATTCAAAACCTCTTCTCCAGTTGGAATTTCAGCTAGGGAGGATTTGACTTCAATCTGAGGTAGTAGGTGACTTCAGCATTAATTGATAACTGTCTGTTGAGAACACTATGGAAGTGTTCTGCCCATCTCTCTAGGATCATGTCCTCATCACTAATCAATATGGCTCTATCAGTACTGAGTAGTTGAGATGCACCATTGACCCAGAAATAGGCTTCATGACAACATAAAAGTTCCTGATTGTGATTGTTATTATCACCATAAAACTGAATTTCAGCTGTCTTCTTAGCCAAGAAACCTCATCTCTCCAAACTTTACATGTCCTTTATTTTTGATGTAATTAGCTGCTGCCTTCTTAGAAATGGATGAACTATTAAGCTGGTAAACCCTGTGGAGTTCTCATTTTTCATTTAGCCACTTCTGAATTTCCCCATCATTTTTATCAAAACAGTCTTGATGTTTGCAAGTGTTCTGACTGAGATGAACAAAGGCAGTGCTGTACACAAAATCTCTGGAAGCTGCCCACTCCTTTTCTGCTCCACTGTTGACAGCTATGTGTTGGCTCAACTTTCCCTCCCAGTTAGCAACAAGCATTCAGTATTCAGTGAAGAGTTCTAATCTGTTGACATTAATTCTTCTGGTAGTCATTTTGCCTTGGGGTTGCTGCTTTTGTTGAATGCAATTATTTAGCTGGGAGAGGATACATCTATGATCATACCAGTACTCTCTGCCACACATTGCCTTTTTTATTCTCACATACTCTGTTTCTTCTCCTTACAATCATATATTCTGTTAAATGCCAGGGTTTGCTGCAAGGGTGCATCTTTGAAGTTTTATTGTGTTCAGGTAAATAAAAGATAGTGTTGGTGATGAGAAAGTCACAAGATGCACAAATCTTCAGCAGTGACCACTGCTGTTGCCATTTCCAACTCCATTCCTCTCAAGGACTCACTGTCATGTCTACTTGTCTGTGCCTACTGTAGCATTAAAGTCACCCAGAATTATAAGCTCCTCCTCTTTTGGCACATTGATGATAAAGGGTCTTCAGGTTTTCATAAAATTTTTCTTTGACATCATCAGGATTTCTTATGATGGGACCATAGGCACTGATGAAGATGGCAAGTCATTTTCCTGAAAGTGGGAACTGCATTGTCATAATCCTGACATTCAACCCTTTTGGTACGCTCACAAATTTGTTGACTAGATTAGTTTACTTTGCAAAACTTATGCTTTCTTCACTGAATTCCCCTTCGCTGCAGTAACTCCAGAAAAAAAATGCCTTCATTTGCCTTGGTTTATTCAGGGCTGCTATTTGGATAGGATACCTGCTGAGTTCTGTTACAACAAGAGCTGCTCATCTTTCAGGTCTACTGGATTTTCGTGTTGTCTATAAGTGTGCGCACATTCCATGTTCCAATGTTGAATTGTTTCCACTCACTGGAATTATTTTTCCTGAATTTTTTGTACATTTTTTTTGTATTTTGACTACAGGGTAAGATCCCGACCTGCCACAACATTCAGGTCAGGGTTGGGTAAGCAGACTAATTTTAGGGAATCTGTTCTGACCCCTTCCTCACATCAGGAGATGAGCAATGCAATCTTTAAGAGGCTGCTCAGGCACCCGGGAGCCCCTGAATCCCACTGCTGCTTCCAATGACAAGACAACTCATTGGCCTGCCCTACAGGAGCTGTGACTATAGCTCAGCTCCCAGTATATCCACACCTGCTGCTTCCCCACTTATCTATGACCACAGGACTTTGAGATAGGCATAATGGTTAAATGGGATAGGTGATGTCTTTTGATTCATGCATAAATTGGATTTAAATGAGGCAGAGTTGCACAAAGTTGCTGGAATCATTCTCTCTTCTAGAGTCATCGCAGTCCAGTGACAAGACAGAATCAAGATCACTGGTAATGGCCTGCGATGCGGTGGATGAACTTGGCATCTTTAACATCTAATCAGGCTCTTAGTGCTATGCAGTGCCTGCTTTAGCTGCCTTCATGGCCCTTGAAACAAATTGTTCTCATTCACCCATTCTACTAGGAGAAGTCTTCACATACTTGGGGTAGACACCCCTCAAACTCAGGAATAGGTTTGAGACCCTTCAGTTATCTTCAATCATTATCTTCGACCTGGTTTAGCCCATCTGATGAAATGGTTTGCCAGGGTGTGGCTGCTATGCATGCTACAACATCTGGGAAACACGGGTGAGAGTTAGGAGGATCAGTTGGACATCAAAGGGGGAAAGCAGGCCTGAAAAGGGCTCAGTAGCGCTCACATCAGAGATGCTAGTCTTCCCTGAACACATCTTACACCCCAATTCTAGAGGTAATTAGAAAGACAATGGCTTTGTTTGAATTGAAGAATTGTGTGTTCAGATCTCTGTGTATTGAAAAATTTAACTCAGGTCCTCCTGACTCCAGGGCCAGTACTCTATTCACTGTGCCACCTAGACACCCTTTCTGTAAGTATTTCTTAAAAGAATAAAGCATTGCTTCCTTTAATGCTCACCCAGCACAGAGAAGAAAACAATGGCAGACTAATGATGCCTCTTTCTTGATTCTATATCCAGTCAAATGAGCTCCATGAGTGGTCATATGAAATAGCCAAATTATTTTAATTTAACCAATTTTGTAAACCAATAACATGCCAGGCACTAGTAATGGCATCAGACAACTTGGGTGTGACTCCTGCCTCTTATGATAACTATGTATATAACTTGGAACAAGCTTTAAATCTCTTCGAGGCTTAGTTTTCTCATTTGTAAAATGAAAAGACCAGACTTGATGACTTCTATGTTCCCTTCTACCTCTACATCTGTGAACCAATGTTCCCATTATATCACAGTCACTGGGATAAAAAGACACAAATGAGAAAAACCTCTCATATATACATATAAAGATGTGATTAAGTGTTCAATGCCAATGTAAAAATAAATTATATATATATATATATATATATATATATATAGTACATGAGATACTTTCTGAGGTGTATTTTGGGGACAATAGTAGAATAGGATTTGTTTGTTTATTTCTTTCTTTTTGCTTTTTGGAGTGGGAAGGCAGGGCAATTGGGGTTAAGTGACTTGCCCAAGGTCACAGGGCTAGTTTTGTGTTAATTTTCTGAGTCAGGATTTGAATTCAGATCCTCCTGACTCCAGGATTGGTGTTCTATTCACTGCACCACCTAACTGTTTCAAGAACAGGATTTATTAATTATTTCTGTGTGATGGGTGACTTTTGTAGTCTGGTGAAGGGTAAGCACTTCTCATAAAAAATGTCTGTGTGAAATAAAATACATAAGATTACAAATAAAACCATTTATATTGAAGTACAGTTATTTTTTTAAACCTTTAAACAAAGTTCAAGGATCCTAAATTAACCCCATGTGGTAGAAGCTGATGGAGTCAAGAAAGGCTGCATAAGGAAAGTGGTGATTAAGCTCAGCTCTGAATCAAGACATTTTCTAAGAGGACAAGGCAAAGACTGAGTTCATCCCATGCACTGGGAATTGCCTTTGCAAAATCACTGTGAGGAAAGGCATGTGGTATTTAAAGAACAGTAGTCAGGCAATTTGACTCAAACAAAGTAGTGTAATTAGTAATAAGTAGGGAGAGGGAAGCCAATCTAGATTGATAAGGGTTTTAAATGACACAGAAGTGAGACATATGAGTTTCTTGAGTAGATAAGTGACATAGTCAGACCTGTACTCTAGGGATATCAAACTGGCAGCTCTGCAGAAGATGGAATGGATAAAGGAGAAATTTATTAACATAGTCCAGGCAAGTAGTGATGAGGATCTAAACTAGGCTGGTGGTGATATGAATAAAGAGAAAGGAAATATATAAGAAATTTTGTTGAGATAAAATCCACAAGATTTAGCAACTGACAGAATATTGGTAGAGGTACAAGACCCCTGAAATGCACCCACATTTTGGGAGTGATACAAGGATAAGGCTTCAGAAAAGGAAATTGATGAGAGTCTAGAAAGATTGAAGGAGAATCACAAGAGAAGAGTCATGAAAAACTAGAGAGTAGTGATTATCCAGAGGGGCCAAGAGTGGCAAATGCTACAGAGAGGTCTAGAAAGCTGAGAACTAAGAAAAGATCATTGAATTTGAAGAGTTACATCACTGGTCCCTTTGAAGAAAGAACATTACTATTAAATTAAAAGATCAGATGCCAAATGTCAGTAAGTTGGAGGAAGCAGGCAATGCAATACATAGATTTTTTTTAATTAATTATGAGATAGAGGATATCGACAATGACAATTTAAAGAGATGGTAAAGTATGGTTGTTTGTTGTTTATAGCAGAGACCTAAGCATGAAGGTCATATCTGTATGCAATGGGGAGGAAGGGATTAAAAATTAGAGAGGAATAAGGAATAATTTTAGGGAAATTCTGCCTGAGAATATTAGAGGTATTTGGATGAATGGTAGAAGTAGTGAGATTAGCCTTGAGCAGGATAAAAGATCACCTTCTTCATCAGAAACTATAGTGAAGGAAGAGAAAATGGAGAATGATTCACCAGTTTTTTTTGTTTTGTTTTGTTTTGTTTTGAGTTGTAGAGTGAGAAAAAAGTAGCTCAGGGCCAATATCCTTTATTTACTCAGTAAAATATTAAGTGATGTCTACAGCTGAGAAAGGGTGGTAGGAGTTGTATTGATAAATAAGGACAAATTTGGAAATATCTGTTTTGGGAGTGAACTAGAGACAAAAAAAGAATTATAGAAGTAAAGCTTTGATATGTTCAGCTCAGTCAGTCAACCAGCCTTTACTAATAACCTAGTATGTGTCATGCAATATACTAAGTATAGGGAAAAAGAAAAGAAAGGTCAAACAAACAAACTGTCCCCTGATCTCAAATAGCTGACTGTCTAATGAGAGAGAGAGAGACAGAGAGAGAGAGAGAGAGAGAGAGAGAGAGAGAGAGAGAGAGAGAGTATTCAAACAACTGTATACAAATGATCTATGCAGGATGTATTGGGAATAGTATCAGAAGGAAAGTATCAGGATTAATGAGGACATAGAAAGGTCTCAGTTGAAATTTGGTAACATAAAGTAGTAGCTATGTGACTGCATATCTGTGATTGTCCTTGGGGGCAGTTGGTGGCACAGTAGATAGAGTGCCAGGTGTGGAGTCAGGAAAAATAATCTTTTCTGGTTGAAATCTGGCTATGTGACCATGGGGAGTCACTTAAACTGGTTTCCTTTCTTTCTCATCTGTAAAATGGAGAAGGAAATGGCAAACCACTCCAATATCTTTGCCAAGAAACCCCCAAATGGGGTCATGAAGCGTCGACAGGACCAGCAACATGTGACTGCCTCTGAGATCATTCAGCAACATGTTATCAAGAGCCAAAATTTAGGCATCATCTGGAATATTTGACCTGGCATGATAGGGGAAGAAAAAAAAGGAGTAATAAATTTGGAATAAAAGAGTGCAAGTTCAAATCCTACCATATCTACTTGTTATTTGACTGTCTTTGGGAAAGTCACTTTAATGTCTTTGAGACTCAAGTTTTTCTTTTTTTCCAATTAAGTGTAAATTTTTTGAACATTTAAAAAAAAACTTGATGTCTAAATTCTCTGCCTCCCTATCCTTATCCATTCCTGAGATGGCAAGCAATTTTATATAGGTTATACATGTGCAATTATGCAAAATATAATTTCTTAATAAAAAAGAAAAAAATTTTTAAAAAGTTTGCTTCAATCTGCTTTCCAACTCAATTAGTTATTTCTCTGGAGTTGAATGACATTTTTTTTCATGAATCCTTCAGAACTGTTCTATATCATTTTATTTCTGAGCTGTCATTCAAAGTTGATCTTTGTAGAACATTTTTGTTACTGTGTATAGTGTTTTCCTAGTGATGCTAACTTCATTTTGCATCAGTTCATTTAAGTCCTTTCAAGTTTATCTGAAATCATCTTGCTTGTCATTTCTTATAGTACAACAGTATTCCATCGCAATCACAGACCATGGTTTTTCAGCAACTACCCAACTGATGGGTATGCCCTCCATTTCCAATTCTCTGCTGCCACAAAAAGAGTTGCTATAAATATTTTTTGTACAAATATATCCTTTTTCTTACTTTTTTAAAACCATCTTTCATATACAAAACTAGCTGTGGTATTTCTGGGTCCAACAGTAAGCAGTTTTACAACCCTTTGGACATAGTTCAAAATTGCTCCACAGAATGGTTGGATCAGTTCACAACTCTACCAACAATCCATTATTGTCCCAATTTTTTCACATTCCCTTCAGTTTGTCATTTTTCTTTTCTATCATATCAACAATCTAATAGGTGTGGGGTGTTACCTAAGAGGTATTTTATTTGCATTTCTCTAATCAAAGGTATTTAGGACTTTTTTTGGTAAAATATAGCTATATATAGCTTTAATTTTTTTCATCTGAAAACTGCCTGTTCATATCCTTTGACCATTGATCAACTGGGGAATTACTTGTAATCTTATAAATTTGAATCAATTCTCTATGTACTTGAGAAATGGGATGTCAAATTTTTTCTTTATTTTTAATAATATTTTATTTTTCCCCACTTACATGTCAAGAAAAATGTTAACATTAATTCCTCTCTTCCCCTCCCCCTTCCATAAATGGTAGGCAATTTGAAATAGACTATACATGTGCTATCACATAAAAATATTTCCATATTAGTCTCAGTTGTGAAAGAAGAAAGATCAAAAGAAAAAAAACAGGAGAAAGAATAATGTAAGGGAAAAAAATTATGCTTTGATCTGCAATCAGAGTCTATCAGTTCTTCTTCTGGATATGGATAGCATTTTCCTTCATGAGTACTTGGAATCTTGGATCATTTTGTTAATAAGAATAACTGAGTCATTCATAGTTGATCATCATACAATGTTGCTCATACTGTGTGCAATGTTTACCAAGTTCTGCTCATTTCATTTTGTATCAGTTCATTAAAGTCTTTTCAGTTTTTTCTGAAATCTTCCTAATCATTAATTCTTATTGCACAATGATATTCCATTACATTTATATACTACATCTTGTTTAGTCATTCCTTGATTGATAGGCATCTCTTCAATTTCCAAATTTTGCCACCATAAAAAAGGGCCACTATAAATGTTTTTGCACATTTAGGTTCCTTTCTCTCTTTTATGAACTCTTGGGGATACAGATCTAGTATTGATATTATTGGATCAAAGGGTATACAGTTTGGTGCCCTTTTGTCATAGTTCCAAATTGCTCTCCAGAATAGTTGAATCAGTTCACAATTCCACCTACTATGCATTAGTGTCCCAAATTTCCTACATCCTCTCCAATATTTATTATTTTCCTTTTTTTTGTCATTTTAGTCAATCTGATAGGTGTGAAGTGGTACTTCAGAGGTGCTTTAATTTGCATTAGTCTAAGCAAAAGTGATTTAGAGTGCTTCTTCCTTATGGGTTGCTTCAGATCTATGTTTGTAAAATCAATTTGTAATACTAATTTGTAACATCAGTCTGTAAAACCAGTTTGTAAAATCATACCCCCTCTCCCCCCAGCTTCAGAGCATTAACTCTGCCCAGCAACAACTCATGAATTGTTTATCTCAGCTTGGAACAGTGACAAGCTACACCTATCAATCCTTCACAAAAGTATCTATAAACTTTCCAGCTTAGGCAACAATTATCTCCCCCTTGTATAGTATCCCACTGCCCCCATGAATCCTTCAGTATCCTATCTCTGGGCTAACTCCTTAGCCCATTATCCACTGAGTCTCAATTAGCCTTGGTTCCCAGACATCAATCTTGTCAAACATGACACTGATGGGTGGAAGACTGGGCACTTCTTAGCCAGCCCTTGACCACTCGCTGACTTAGTGATTTTTCAAGCCTAAAACCACACCTCCAGGTAGCCCACACTTGGGCTTTTTCCCCATGAGTCATAGGCAATATGCCTGCACAGTTACATTAAAAATGCATGTCCCTTTGGAAATTAAGGGGGTGCCAATCAATTGGGGAATGGCTGAACAAGTTGTGGTATATGCATTTATGGAATACTATTATGCTATAAGAAACAAGGAGCAGACTGTTTTCATATTTACCTGGAGAGGCTTATACAAACATGCTGAATGAGAAAAGTAGAACCAGGAAAAATTTGTACACAATTACAAGCACAATGTATGTGTGATGATCAACTTTGATAGACTGGACTCTTCTCAGCAATGCAGTGATATAAGTCAATCCCAAAAGACTCAGGATGGAGAAAGAACTGAGTTTGTGTATCCAGATGGAAGCAAAATACCTGATCTTTTTCCTTTTCTTGTTTGGTTTTATGTCCTCTTTACCATTTTTCATTCCATCTGATACAATCCATCTTTATAACCTGACTAATGTATAATGTGAAAGTATTTACAGATCCTATACTTGACTATATGATGCCATGGGGGGGAGGGGAGGGAGGGGAACAAAATGTGAAACTCAAGGAATTGTGGAATTGAATCCCGTAAACTAAAAGTAAACAGACAAGTTAATTAATTAAAAAAAGATATTTAAAAAATGCACTTCCCTTTACACACTGTCCCTACCTTAACTCCTCCCTAATCCCACCCTTAATCACCTAGTTAGCTTAATTGGCACAGTTTCTACTGTGGGATACCCTATAAAAACGTTAATTCTACCCCTTTAAGGTTGCAGGTCCCTCAAAGGACTCTTGCCTGCTATACTGCCTAACAATAAACTTGCAGGTCCCCTAAGATGCTTGCCCACTGTAAAGCCTAAAATAAACTTCTACAACTCTGACTCCAAATTTGGCTTGAGCTGAATTCTTTCCAGACTTTCTGGAAAAGGTTTTCTGGTCTTAAGATAAAGATCAGAGTTTCTGCTGAACCTATTTTGAGGTTCCTGTGCCTAAAGATAGCTTTTATTTCTTTATCTAAAAACTGGCTGTTCATATCCTTTGACCATTTATCAGTTGGGGAATGGCTGATATTCTTGTAATATTTAGTCCGTTACCTATATGTTTGAGAAATGAGCTCTTTATCAAAGACACTTGCTTTAAAGATTGTTCCTGGGGGGGGGGGGTGAAGTCAAGAAGGAGGGGTAGAAACAGGACTTCCTTGGGGCTCCAGCTTCCACCTCCCCCAAATCGTGTAAAAGGGGACTCTGAACAAACTTTGGAGCTACAGAACACACAAAATGACAAAAAGACTCTAACCTCCTGCTGAGGACAGCCTGGCAGGCCCACAGTAATTGGCCAGCGCAGTGCTCTAGCAGCCAAGCCTAGGCCCACAGGAGTCAGATGTTTTAGCCTCAGGGCAGACCTGACCAACCACTGCCTGGAAGGACTTCAGATCACCAGCACCTGTGGTGATTTCCAGAATTATCAACACATAGATGCTAGGGACAAAGTGAGAGGTCAGTGCAGTGTGGACTTTGGGATCCAGTAGTTGGGGTGAGAAGAAGCTGAGGTGCTATAGCCCTGCAGCCTCAGGCACACATGGATGCTTCAGCTCCTGGCCTGGAGATTGTAGGGGGACCAAGTGACCAATCTGAGTGGTAATCGCTCTTGATTTAACCTGCTTGGGTCTGGATTGCAGTCCGGGGTGGAAGTCCTGGTGTATGTGGCCAGATTGCCAGAGCGTATGGAGGCTTCAGAGAGGGCACCCAACTAATACCTTTGGCAGCTGAGAAAAACCCAGCATTTGGGATGAAGCTCCCCTGTCTGATGGCAGAGTACTACTGTGGCAAAAAGCCCAGGGGTCAAGTGATTGAAGGGCAACATGAGCAAGAAAAGGAAAAGAAAATAAATAGAGCAAACCAACTTTACTCTCCTATTTTTGCAATAAAATGGATCAAAGCATGGAACAGGAGGAAAACAGTGAAGTCAGAACCCCTGCACCAAAAACTTCAAAGAAAAATACAAGCTGGTTACAGGCCAAAGAGGATGTTAAGAAGCAAATAAGAGAAATGGAGGAAAAATTGGGAAGAGAAATGAGAAGAATGAAAGAAAATTATGAAATGAGAGTCAACAGCCTGACTGAGGAAAATATCACCTTAAAAAATAGACTAATTCAAATGGCGAAGAGGCTCAAAAAGGCAATGAGGAGAAGAATGCCTTAAAAAGCCAAATTTGCCAAATGGAAAAAGAATCTAAAAAGCTCACTGAGGAGAATCATTCCTTCAGAATTAGATTGGAGCAAATGGAAGCTAGTGACTTTAAGAGAAATCCAGATGATGTTAAACAGATCCAAACAAATGAAAGAATAGAAGGCAATGTGAAATATCAAATGGGAAAAACCACTGACCTGGAAAATAGATCCAGGGGAGATAATTTTAAAATTATTGGACTAAATGACAGCCATGATAAAATAAAGAGCCTAGAAATAATCCTCCAAGAGATTCTCAAGGAAAACTGCCCTGATGTTTTAGAACCAGAGGGCAAAATAGAGGTTGAAAGAATCCAACAATCACCTCCTGAAAAATATCCCAAAAAGAAAACTCCTAGGAATATTACAGCCAGGTTCTGGAATTCCCAGGTCAAGGAAAGAATATTATACGCAGCCAGGAAGAAGCAATTTGAATATTGTGGAAACACAATCAGGATAACACAGGATCTGGCAGCTTCTACACTGAGAGATCGAAGGTCTTGGAATATGATATTCTGGAGGTCAAAGGAGCTGCCATTAAAACCAAGAATCACCTACCAGCAAAACTGACTATCATGTTTCAGGGGAAAATATGGTCATTCATTGGAATAGAGGACTTTAGAGTAGTCTTTTTTTTTTTTTAAGCAATAGGGGTTAAGTAACTTGCTCAAGGTTACACAGCCAGTTATTTCTGGGTGTGGTGCTGAGTATCTGAGCCCAGATTTGATCCAGGTCATCCCGACACTGGAGCCGGTGCTCTTACTTGCTGAGCCACCTGGTCACCCCTAAGCAATTGGGGTTAAGTAACTTGCTCAAGGTTACATGGCCAGGTGTTTCTTGGTGGGTGCTAAGTGTCTGAGCCCGGGATTCGATCTCCAGGTCATCCTGACACTGGAGCCCGTGCTCTTACTTGCTGTGCTACCTGGCCGCCCCGACTTTAGAGTATTCTTGATGAAAAAAACAGAGTTGAATAGAAAATTTGACATCCATATAAAAGAAGCAAGAGAAGCATGAGAAGGTAAACAGGGAATAGAAATCATAAGGAACTTACCAGAGTTGAATTATTTTAACTCCTACATGGAAAAATGATCATTGTAACTGATGAAACTTTTCTCAGTATGAAAATGTTGAAGGCAATAGAAATAGAAATATATATATATAGTCTATATAGGAGGGTATGTGGGCATATGAATACATATGTGAATGTGTGTATATATGTTTACAGGTAAACATAGATAGAGGGCACAGGACTAATTTAATTGGAAGGGATGATACTTAAAAGGTGAAATTAAGATGTGAGAGAGGAATATAACAAGAGGAGATGGGGAGAGACAAAATGGGGTAAACTATCTCATATAGAAGAGGCAGGGGGAAATGGTTACAATGGAGGAGAGGAACAGGAAGGCAAAAAAGCAAAACCTTATTCTCATTGAATACATACACACTGAATATGGTATATCACCCTAGTGGAGAGTAGGGGGAAAGGGGATAAGAGGAGGCATGATGGAAAGGAGGACAGGCTGGGGAGGAGGGAAATTGGAAGCACCCACTTTTGAAATGGGACAGGATCAAAGTAGAGAATACAACACGTGGGAGGTGGGATAGGAGGGAGGTAAATATAGTCAGTCTTTTCAATATATCTAATATGGTAATGTTTGACATAGCCACACATGTATAACCTATATTGAATTGCTTATATTCCCAGTAAGGGTGGGTGACAAGGGAGAAAGGGAATGAAACTGGAATTCAAAGTTTTAAAATGAAATATTTATATATACATATATATATATATATACTATTATTAATACTATTTTACATGTAATTGTGAAATAAAATATACAGG
>NW_027186304.1:58132900-58147408 GCF_028583685.1 Petaurus breviceps papuanus
GGGAGAAGATATGGGAGAGAGCAGATTAGAGGAGGGGATATCCTGTGGGACCACTGTTTTGGGGTGGTAGTTAGGGGACAAAAGGGGGAAAAATTTGTAACTCAAAATCTGGTGAAAATGAATGATGTAAAACAGAAGTTAATAAAGCATTTGAAAAAACAAAAAAAAAGTTAAAAAAAAGATTATTCCTCAGCTTTCTGATTTCCTTCTAATCTTGGTTGCATTGGTTTTGTGTGTACAAAAGCTTTTCAATATAATCAAAATTATCTGTTTTATATTTTGTAATGCTCTCTATCTCTTGTTTGGTCATGAATTGTATCCCTTCCTTTATCAGAAAGCATAAAAGAAAAGAAAATATTAAAGAAAAAATGTGATTGCTTTCTTATTTAAACAAAAATATTCATAATGATCATCCATACATCTGCTGTGGAAATCATTGTGACTTTGGAAAAAGGGGGTTTTCACAAATGATATTCAACAATGGACCATATTTTTAGCATCTTGAATGTGCCTATAAGAAGTAGACAACAAGGGGAAGGGAGAAAAGAGAAGTAAAGTATAAATAGGCAGGGGGAATAGGATGAAGAGAAATACACAGATAGCAATAATAACTGTGAATGTGAATGGGATGACCTCTCCCATAAAATGGAGGTGGATAGCAGAATGCATTAAAAACCATAATCCTACAATATACTGTTTGCAAGAAACATATTTGAAACAGGGGGGATACCCATAGGGTAAAGTGCAAGGCTGGAGTAGAATATATTATGCTCCAGCTAAAGTAAAAACAACAAACAAACAAACAAAAACAAACAAACACATGGGTAGCTATCCTAATCTCAAATAAAGCAAAACCAAAAGTAGATCTAATTAAAAGAGATAAGAAAGGAAAATATGTCCTGCTAAAACATACCAATGACAATGAAGTAATATCATTATTAAATATATATGCACCAAGGGGTATAGCAGCCAAATTCTTAGAGGAGAAGTTAAGGGAGTTAGAGGAACAAATAGATAGCAAAACTATATTAGTCGGGGTCTATAAAACCAATCATGAACAGCTCTCCTAAGGACTTCTGCTGCCATAAATAACTTTAAGATTCTGGTCCCACAGTATAGTGAACTATCTATTTATTCAGCAATAAACTAAAACAAAACATGCACAACAGTATAACATAACAACTTATTACTAAAGTGGCACAAAATCTTAAAGAAAGCATATCATTCAGTAAGTCACAATTTCATCAATCACTATTGAATACTCAAGTGAAATCTTCTTTCATCCTTAAGTAGATGCTGGCTTCCAATCATCATTAAGCTAATCATAGTTAAGGAGTATTCATCTTTAAAGGGTAGTAGAAAGTACAAAGGTCATCCACCCTAGGTCACCATTAAGTTACAATATCATCAGTTACTACCACATACCCTCTTAAGGGGTAGTGGAAAGTAGAAAGGCCATCCACTCCTAGGTCAAAAGTAAGTTACAATTTCATCAGTCAGCACTGAGTACTCAAGTAAAGGTACTTTCATCTTAACTCTAGGCTGACTTCCAAACTCCATGGCTCCTCTTCCAGGCTCCCACGTCTTGCCTGGATTTATCCCTCTGTTGCCTGGATTCACAGGTAGGCAACTCTCCAATTGCAGCTCAGAGTGACTAGTACAAACCAAGCCCTTCACAGTTTCTGTTTCTGGGAAGACAAAGCTTAACAGAGCCACAATGATATTTACACACATTAAGTTTGGCAGAGTTAGAAGAATATTCATACACATTGCCAGCACTATCATCTCAATTCACTTTCTGTCTGACAAAGTGACACAAACCAACAAAGCTTCTGTCTGAGAAATCAAACACAAATCAGAAGTAAAATCCCAGAACTTCTGTAAACAGCAGTAAAAGTGTTCTTTCCAGGCTACTGTAACAGCAGTAAAGTTCCCTTCCAGGGCTTCTGGATCATCAATAAAGTCTTTTTCTAGGACTTCTAAAAACAATACACAAGTCTTTTGTCTGACAGATCAATAGATAGAGTGCTACAGAATGCTGAAATTATAAGCATTCTCACTCTCAGTTCTGCTTGGTTCCACCTCACGCTCGAGCTTTTATATGCTTTGCTCCTTCTTGTTCCTCCCTTCTTGTTCCAGCCTTTTAGCAAGTTCCTCCTGCCATGAGCTCCATGTGATGAGCTTAGGTCTATTAAGGGCAGAGAAGATCTTCAAACTCTCTTAGACCTATTGAAGCAACACAATTTATACTGTTTCCAACAAAGACTTGATATAATTACAGACAAGGTTCAAAGGCAATTGAATAATTGAAAAAGGAGTTAGTATTACCTTGTTTACCATTATAATAATTGAAACAGGGGTAGCTAGGTGGAGTGGTGAATAGAAAACCAGCCCTGGAGTCAGGAGCAACTGAGTTCAAATCAGGCCTCAGACACTTAACACTTACTATCCATGAAACCTTGGACAAGTCATTTAACCCCAATTGCCCTGCCTTACAACCTCCAAAAAAAAGCAAGTAACAATAATAATAACAACTGAAACAAGGAACAAAATATTACTTTGACTGCCCTTATAGGGACCTCAACGTCCCCCTCTATGAACTTGAAAAAAATATAATCTCAAAATAAACAAGAAAGAAGTTAAGGAGGTGAAAAGAATTGGATATGAGGTAGATGTTACAGACCCTGGTCCTACCTTCCCCTCTCCAAGAAAAAAAAGCAAAAAAAAAAAAAAAGAGAACATGCCTTCTTCTCAGTGGTACATGGCACATACACAAAAATTGACCATTTGCTAGGGTATAAAAGCATCACAATTCAGTGCAGAAAGGCAGAAATATTAAATTCATCTTTTGCAGATCAGGATACAATAAAAAGTATATTAATAAAGGACCATGGAAAGATCGACTAAAAATTAATTACAAACTAAATAATCTTATCCTAAAGAATGAGTGGGTGAAACAACAAATCATAGAAATAATCAGTATCTTCATTCAAGAGAATGACAATAATGAAACAGCATACTTATGGGAGGCAGCAAAAACAATTCTTTTTATTTTTTGATTTTTGGAGGGGGGAAGGTAGGGCAATTGGGGTTAAGTGACTTGCCCAAGGTTACAAGGCTAGTTTTGTGTTAAGTGTCTGAGGCCGTATTTGAACTCAGATCATCCTGACTCCAGGGCCATTGCTCTATTCACTGCGCCACCTAGCCACCCCAGCAAAAGCAATTCTTAGGAGTAGTTTTATATCTCTGAATGATTACATGAATAAAATAGAGAAGGAGTTCAATGAATTGGGCATGCAACTGAAAAAGCTAGAAAAAGAACAAATAGAAAACTCCCAACAAAATACTAAATTAATAATACATAAAACCAAAGGAGAGATTAAGAAAATTGAAATTAAGAAAACTATTGAACTAATAAATAAAACTAAGAGATTTTTTATGAATAAAAAAGCAATAAAATTGATAAATCTTGCATCATTTGATTAAAAGAAAGAAGAAAACCAAATTACCAATATCAAAAATAAAAAGGTGAACTTACCTCCAATGCAAAGGAAATTAAAACAATAGTTAGGAATATTATAATAAATAGTTAGGAATTATTTTGCCCAATTATTTGACAATCTTAGCAAAAGGGATGAATATTTACAAAAATATAAATTGCCCAGATTAATAGAAGTGGATTCAGAGTACTTGAAAAAAAATCTCAGAAAAAGAAACTGAACAAGCCATCACTGAACTCCCTATGAAAAAATCTCCAAGGTCAGATGGATTTACAAGCAAATTCTATCAAACCTTTAAAGAATAATTAATTCCAATACTTTATAGAATATTTGGGGAAATTGGAGAAGAAGGAATCCTGCCAAATTCTTTTTATGATACAAATAAGGTACTGATACCTAAACCAGGAAGAGTCAAAACAGAGAAAGAAAATTATAGATCAATTTCCCTAATGAATATAGATGCAAAATTCCAAATAACATATTAGCAAAAAGATTACAGCTACTTATGATGAGAATAATACACTTTGATCAGGTAGGATTTATTCCAAGAATGCAAGTCTGTTTTAATATTAGGAAAATTATTAGTATGATCAATCATATCAACAACAAAATTAGAAGAAACCATAAATTATCTGAATAGATGCAGAAAAAGATTTTGACAAAATCCAACACCCATTTCTATTAAAAAGCCTAGAAAGCAGAGAAATAGATGAAGTCTTCCTTAAACTAATAAGTAACATCTACCTAAAATCATCAGCAAGTTTTATATGTAATGGGGATAAGCTAGATGCATTTCCAATGAGATTGAGGGTGAAATAAGGATGTCCACTATCACCCCTCTTACTCAATTTGGTACTAGAAATGTTAGTTGTAGCAATAAGAGAAGAAAAAGAAATTAAAGGAAATAGGATAGGCAAAGAAGAGACTAAGCTATCACTCTTTGAAGATGATATGATGATATACTTAGAGAATCCTGGAGGATCAAGTAAAAAACCCACTTGAAATGATAAATAATTTTAACAAAGTTGCAGGATACAAAATAAACCCGCACAAATCCTCAGCAGTCCTATATATTTCTAATGAAACCCAACATCAAGAAATGGAAAGAGAAATTCCATTTAAAGTAACTGTAGACATAAAATATTTGGGAATCTACCTGCCAAAACAAACCCAGGAACATTATGAACACAATTACAAAACCTAGATGAACAGATCCCAACACTTTCGGGCCATATCCAAACCAACGAGCCCCAGGAGATACCCTTATTATCAGCATATCATAAAATTTGACAGTTGAAAAGGATATTGCAAGTTATTTATTCTAATCCATTACTTACTGTTCTTGATCTAAAAATCTTCTGGCATTAGGTTAGCTTCTAGTAGTGAGAAATCATTTTATGTATGAATTTATTCTTTATTTGAACCTTTCTCTTAAAATTCCCTATCAAGACATATCTATTGTCTTATTATTCTAAGTCTTCATAGAGATCATAAGCCAATTCACACACACTTGCAAATATCCATGACATAATATCTCATTACTACTAGTGCTTTTATATTTCTAAAGGAGGCAATTATTTAATCTAAAATAACTCATTCTAATGGTGGAATTTCATGAATCCAAAATAGGTTACTGGTTGTTTTGGGGTCCAGAATGGGAGCAGTGAAAAGGGAAGGGAGGTTGGGGGGGAAAGGGAAGGAAATAATTTCAGCAGGTCATTAATCATATAGGGGTTCTCCTCTCCTTTTTTTTTTGGAGGGGAAAGTCAAAACAATTGCAGTTAAGTGATTTCCCCAAGTTCACACAGTCAGTAAGTGTATCATGTGTCTGAGGCCGACTTTGAACTCAGGTCCTCTGGACTCCAGTTCCAGTGCTCTGTTCACTATGCTACTAGCTACCCCCGGGGTTCACCTGTCCTGACTACAGATCGACTATAATTGTGGATCACCAGTTGAATTTAAGATACAATTACAAGCAAAAAAATCAACAACAGCAATAAGAAAAAAATAACACTTTTTATAATATGTAGCAAATATTTCCTAGAACCTGGTAGCATAAATGCTCTAAAAGGTGCACTAAACTATTTGGCATATTTTAAATACCTGCATTTTTCAACCAATTTTCAAAATGTCATAGTAGATATTGTGGGGAAAGAGGAACAACTAATGAACAAGCATTAAAATATTTATTTTACTAGATAACTGGAGAAACAAACAAAAAAATAAATAAAAGCAATTTTGCCCTCAGGGAGCTTACATTGTAACTGGTAAAACAACATATACACATATGAAAAATAGAGTAAAATAAAAGTCATTTTCAGAAGTAAGTTTAGAATATCATCTGAGGTCTTACATAGAAAAATTTCTTGAAGTGGGTTTTGAAGAGAGCTAGGATTGAAATAATGCAGTACATTGCAAGAATGGTAGGGGTGGTAGGTAGGGGGGCAAACTGTGTAAATTTAAGGATATGGTAGATGGAAAGGGATGAAGAACACTGAAGAATCCAGCCTGGTAAAAATAGAACCAAGAGGATCTGGGTTCAAGGTCCTAGCTTGGACAGCTTATTCACTATTTGACGTTGGTGAAGCTATTTAATTTCTCTTGTTCTCTTTCTTCATCTGTAAAATAAAGATCATAATAGTACCTACCTCCAGGTTTCCCAAGAGAAGCAAATGAGATAACCTTTGTAAAATGTTTTGCAAACCTTAAAAATTTATATAATTCCTGGTTATAGATGTACTTGTTAACAAATAGTTGGGATTTTAAAGGTAGGACCTGGTATTTTAATAGTTACTATCCTCACAGAGTTTAACAGTATAATTGAGTAGAAAGAGCATACATTATGTCAGTCATATGATCATTACCAGTAAAAGATTGCTTCTATTTCTACTGTGTGCATGACATTGTCACTAGGTGCCAAGTTAAGAAGAAAGAAGTATGCTGTGTTCTTTTTTCTTAAGGAACTTATGAGATGGAAAGTACACATAGTCAAAAGACAAGTAGACTAGCTTTCCAGATAACTCTTTCATAGTGACTACATATGTTGCTATTGAAGGCAGATAACTACGTTTTTTTTTAACTTGGCATGCTTTTAAAAGGGTCTATGTATCTGTCTATCTCAGCACCACTATTTTCTCAGGAATTTTCAAAAGCCCTGATTAAATATTTGCTTTATGTATTAGCACAAAAGTTTCCCTAGATTAAAAATCCCCTGCTGA
This sequence comes from Petaurus breviceps papuanus, assembly GCF_028583685.1. NCBI lineage: Eukaryota > Metazoa > Chordata > Mammalia > Diprotodontia > Petauridae > Petaurus > Petaurus breviceps. The sequence goes on from NW_027186304.1 coordinate 58,139,619, forward strand.
ATTTAGAAACTTACAGTTGTGTCTATAGCCTCTTTAATTATTAATTATGTACAGCCTATAGCTTTCAAACCCTAAAATCAAACCTGTCTTTTTATCACAATTGAATAAAAGTAACTGTCTTTTTCAGAGTTTAAATTGTAGCCTAAGTTGTCCATGGATAAGCACATTGAATAAACTTGGGGTGGGGGAGCTATGATTAAGGGATAAAATCATTAGTAGCTAAGTTGGGAAAGTAATATAAACCTTTTTTTCATTAAAACAAGGAAGTGACATTTCACCATTGAAGCTATGACTCTTGTTTTCAGTATGCAAAAGCAACAGAACAACAGCAACAAAATATTCAAGGTACTCATGGTAGATGAAAAATCCATTAATGTAACATGGAGCAGACTTTCTTGGAGAGGACTTTGGAGGGGTCATTATAAATAAATATAAATATAAATAAACAGCAAGGGTTCTCCCAAGCAGGAAGTATATATATATATACATATATATATATATATATATACATATATATATATATATATCTGTGTGTGTTATGTAGATACATATATATTTATGTGCATATACACACATGCGTAAACGTTACATTAAAGTACATAAGCTAACTAAACTCCTCTCCTACTATGAGTTCCTTTAATATTTTGTTCTGTTGCTTTTGCATGCTAAAATTGAGTCACAATTTTAATAATAAAATTAATTCCCTAGTCTTAATGAAAAAGATATGTGTATATAAAAATTTACACACAAAATACATATGCACATATATGTGTGCATGTGTATACACACATATCTGTATATATGTGTATGCATATATATGCATGTGTGTGTTCATATGTGTGTAGATTGTATATGTATGTAATCCTACATACTACTGGCTAAATTCTCAGGGTCATAGGAGGGTCTTTCAAGAGTGTGACTTTGCAAGGAAATAAGAAGACTGTAGGAAGCGGTTTTAATTATATATTTTTTGCCACTACTTAAATGGTATGCCCTGTTTTATCCAGTAAAAGCAACATTTTTTCCCCATACTTAGCCTCCTTATCCTTCATTGTACTAGTCTTGGCTCTGGTCTGAAACTTTCCTTCAACTAACAATATTAAAAATATTTGGAAGAATTTAAAAACAATATTGCTGAAATGGCAATTATCTTGAAAGAAGGTATAGAATTTGGAGAAATGGCATTGCAGGTAGTTTCTAATAGTTACCCTTGAAATCTCTTAAATGAGCTAACATAATGGGACTGTGTGGCAGCCTCAATTGGATTTTGTATTGGAGCTCAAAGGAAACTGATGTGAGCAATCTGATTCAAGAAAATGTAGAAATTAATCATCTGGATGATAAAAAAAACTGATCATGAGTGATTCTGTAGTGTGGCAATTGTTAGGATGTAAGACATAATCCATGTCCATATGGAACCATAGATTTAGAAAAAAGAGAGACATTAGAGAACATGGCATCCCAAACCCTCAATTTACAGTTAACAAACTGAGGCACAAGATTGGTGATTTCTTTATTTTGAAGGGAGAAGGAAGCCAATTGGGGTTAAGTGACTTGCCCAAGGTAACACAACTACTGAGTAGGTCAAGTGTCTGTCAGGATCTGAACTCAGGTCTTCCTGACTCTAGGGCTGGTGCTTTATTCACTGGGCCACCTAGCTGCCCTGAAAATTGGTGACTTCTTAAGGGTCACAGACCTAATGAGTATATGATGTGGGATTTGAACCTTGTTCCTCCTTCCTCCAAATGCAAAATTTTATCTACTGCAACATACTGCTTCTCCCTTCAAAGAGCAGGAGTAAAGAAAACAAATATAGAATTTTCCCCCATTTTTTCTACTATAAGAATTAAGACAGATTATACTCTGTTCTCTTTGAAACCTTTTCATGAACACCGGCTTATACAACCTACCTTCCCCACCCCCCACTGCCCAAGGCACATCAAAAAAATTTTGTAAGTAAATTTGAACAGGAGAAATACTTTTCAGACTTAGAGTGTGATGCTTTTCCTGCGATTTCTAAATCACTTTCAGCCTAGTTCCCAGAAAAACAAAACAAAAAAATATATATGATGGATAGCTTCCAATAATATACACCATAAGCAACATGAATTGTAATGAAAACTACAATGACTGTGTTCTTTTTCATCTCATCTCTCCAAGTCATTGTATTTTGGCACTGTATTTATGTTGTTCAAGCTGAGACTAATATTTGATTTTTTATAACACAATATTTGGTCATCTTAATAATATACATTCAATACGAATGTAAAACTTTTTTTTTTCTTTTAAATGAGATGTGATGGGTATTGTAGATAAAGTAGTGAATTTTGAACCTGGAACATGTAAGAATACCTCCTTAGAAATGGATTAGCTGTGTGACCTTAGTCAAGTCACTTAACTTAAGCCTTGATTTCCCTATCAGTAAAATTAATATAATAATAGCCTTAGTGCTTATCTCACAGGGTTATTATGACAATGAAATGAGAAAGTACTCATAAATCTTAAATAAAGCCTCATTTTTAGAGATATCTGTTCATAGAATAATATGAAAATATCAGTGTTTTCAGAACTTAATTTACAGTTGCTATTTTTAAACATAAGCAATATTGTTTTTATTTTGTTGACCATTATTAAATTTATACTTTTGAGGATTTTTATTAAGTTTATTTCAGTATTTCAGGTATCTATGACAGTATAAGCATTCTTTGGAGTATATGGCACCATATCCTCTACAGAAGCTTATGTCTTATAAAGGTACAAGAATAGAATTTTTAAAAATCTCCCCTTTTTCTGGTACTCATTAATCATTATTTTTTAAATTAAATTTTATGTTTATTTTTAGTTTATGTAATTTATTTCTACAACATTTTGTGTTACAAATTTTCTCCCCGTCTTTCCCCTACCCACCACCCCAACACAGTGATCCCACTATATACCCGCTCCCCCAATCTGCTCTCTCCTATATTCTCCCCCATTCCCCCTCTGACTTTCCTGTAGGGCAAGATGGATATCTATACCCCAGTGCCTGTATATCTTATTTCCTAGTTGCATATAAAATATGTATGAATGTATATATATATACATATATATATATATATATATACATATATATATATATATATACACACACATATATTTAAACATTTGATTTTAAAACTTTGAATTCCAGATTCCTTCATCACACACCCTTACTGGGAAGATAGTCAATTTGATATAGGTTGTACACATGTAGCTACACAAAACATTTCCATAGTGGATATATTTTGAAATACTGACTATATTTCCCTCTATCCCATCCCCCCCACTTGTTCTATTCTCTACTTTGACCCTCTCCCTTTTCAAAAGTGTGTTCTTCTAACTACCCTCCTTCCCAACCTGCCTTCCTTTTCATCATCCCCCCTCTCATCTCCTTCCCCCCTACTCTCCTGTAGGGTGAGGTGCCCCATTTAGTGTGTATGTCATTCCTTCCCTAAGCCAAATTCATGGAGTGTAAGGTTGACCAATTCCATTTTACCTTCCTGTTCTTCCTCTCCATTTTAACAGTTTTCCCTTATCTCTTCTATATGAGATAATTTACCCCATTCTATCTCTACCCATCTCTTATTATATTCCTCTCTCACCTCTCAATTTAAGCTATTAATTATCATACTTTCCTATTCAATTGTTCTTGTGCCCTCTGTCTATGTATACCTGTACACATACACACACACATATATTCATATGCCCATATGCCCTCCTATATAGACATATATATGTATGTATACATACATATATACATTTATATTACCTTCAACTATTCTCATACTGAGAAAAGTTTCATAAGTTACAATTATCATTTTTCCATGAAGGAATGTAAATAGTTAAACTTTATTAAGTTCCTTATGATTTCTTTTCCCTGTTTACCTTCTCATGCTTCTCTTGCTTCTTTTATCTGAATGTCAAATTTTCTATTCAAATCAGTTTTTTTCACCAAAACTGCTTGAAAGTCCTCTATTTCATTGAATGATCATATTTTCCCCTGAAATATGATATTCAGTATTTCTGGGTAGGTGATTCTTGGTTTTAATCCCATTCCCTTTGACCTCCAGAATATCATATTCCAATCCCTTTGATACCTCAATGTAGAAGATGCCAGGTCCTGTGCTATCCTGATTGTGTTTCCACAATATTCAAATTGTTTCTTCTTGGCTGCTTATAATATTTTCTCCTTGATCTGGGAGCTCTGGAAGCTGGCTATAATGTCCCTAGGAGTTTTCTTTGGGGATCTTTTTCAAGAGGTGATCAGTGTGTCCTTTCAACCTCTATTTTGCCCTCTGTGTCTAAAACATCAGGGCAATTTTCTTTGAGAATTTCTTGAAGAATGATTTCCACGTTCTTTTTTTGATGATTTTCTTCAGTGATCTTTTGAGATTCTTTTTCCATCAGGCAAATTCAGCTTTTTAAGTCATTCTTTTCCTCATTGGCTTTTTGAGCCTCTTTTTCCATTTGAGTTAGAATATTTTTAAGGTGTTATGTTCTTCAGTCAGGTTGTTGACTCTCTTTTCATGATTTTCTTGCATCATTGTCATTTGTCTTCCCAATTTTTCCTCCACTTCTCTTATTTGTTTTTCAAAATCCTTCTTAAGCTCCTCTATGGCCTGTAACCAATTCATATTTTTCATGGAAGCTTTTGGTGCAGCAGTTCTTACTTCATTGTCTTCCTCCCATTCTATGAGTTGATCTTTTTATCCCCAAAATAGGAATCCAAAGTTGGATTGCTGTGCTTGCTTGGCTTCCTTTGTTTGCTCATGTTGCCACTCAATTACTTGAGTTTTGAGCTTTTTTGCCACAGTAGATCTCTGCTTCAAGAGAGGAGAGCTTTGTCCCAAATTGCTGGGGTTTTCTCAGCTGCCAGAGGTATTAGCTGGCTGCCCTCTCTGAACCCTCCACACACTCTTGGTCTCACTGGTCAAACAGCCTAGGTCCTGCACCTTAGACAGTAATCCAGATGCAAGCAGGTTAAAGCAAGAGCAATTACCCCTCAGAAAGTTTGCTTGGTCCCCCTACAATTTGCAGGCCAGGAGCTCTGAAGTAGTCATGCAGCTACAGCTGACGCACCTCAGACAATTCTCCCTCTGGAGTCAGAGGCCAGACTGCACTCCTGGAAACCCTGTTCCCTCAGAGTCCTCACTGACCTCTCACTTTGTCTTTGGCATTTATGGGTTGATAATTCTGGAAACTGCCACAGCTGATGGTGATCTACTTTCCCAATGTCCCTTTGACCACAGCTGGTCAGGCCGCCTGAAGCTAAAACCATAGGCTCATGCAGGGCTAGGCTCTTCTCCCAGAAGTCTATGATGAACCATTCCTGTCCAACTTCTAGGCTGTCTTCAGTGAGAGATTTGTTTCTCTGTCATTTTGTGGATTCTGTAGCCCTAAAGTTTGTTTAGAGTCATTTTTATAGGTATTTGAGGTGGTTATGGGGAGAGCACAGGGATTTTTCCTCCTTCTATGCCACCATCTTTCCTCCACCCCCCAAAATCTGTCTTTACACATTAAGACAGACATATTTGTTCTTTGTCTTGATGTTCATGCTTTAGAGAAGGCACAAAAGTTACCTAGGAAAATAAAACATCATATTTGTGTATCAAAACTTGGTGTAATTCCCCAATTAATGTTTCTCTACTTAGTTTTAACTATTTTTTTCTACCAAAAATAGGTTTTGCTGCATTGGGGAATATATGAGTTCTATTTTTTATCTTTGTTCATCTTAAAGTATATACCTAAGAGCGTGGACATTTTATCCACTTTCTTATAGTTTTAAATTGTTTTCCAAAATTGTTAAAAAAAACAATTCACAGTTACATCAACAATAAATTAATATGTATGTTTCCAAACTGAGTTCTAGAATAGTAATATTAATGCACAACTCCACCAAGAAATCCACTATTAGTTCTTGCCCCCTTCTATCATATTTGCTAATTTGCTGTATGTGAAGCAAAGTGTCAAAAGTCTTTTAATTTGTATTTTTAGTAATGATTCAGAGTAATGTTTCCTGTTATTGTTAATAATTTGTAATACTTTTGCAGACAATTTGTTCATATCCTGTTTCCTTCTGTGTATTGGGAAATGATTTTGGTTCTTATAAATTTGTCAATTGCTGATATCATTAAATAGCTAAACTTCATCAGAGATGTTAACAAAAATATTTTCCCACTTTTTGCTTCCCTTCTTATCCTATTCACTTCAATTTTATTCATCAAAAACCATTACACTTTAAAGCTGAGCAAAGAATGGCTTGAACATTAATATTTAGGTCACATATAATTTTATTTTGTTGTAGGCAATTGTGGTTATCTCACAGCTAGTAAGTGCTGAGGCCAGATAGTAACTCATGTCCTTCTGATTCCAGGGCTGATGCACTATTCACTGAATCACCTAGATGCCCTCATCACATAAATGAGTTTATTATGGCTTATTATTTAAGTCATTGGAATAAAGATAATTTCTGCTAGTTAGCTTTCAGTTTCTTGAGCATTTCTGGACAAGTTCAGAGTTATTCCCTAAGCTTTTTGTTGATCAAACAGTGTTATTGAATTTATTTGCTTCTGATTATTCCTTGTCCTGGACTTTCCTTTGATATAAAATTTTTTAACTAATAGCAAGTATTTTTGAGGGTTACTAATTTATGTTATAACTTGAGGCCTAGATATGATATTCACCCTTCATTCCTACCTTATTAGTATTATTTCCTTCAAGATTCTAGATCTTTCCCAAATTTCTGTTGTGATTATTTTATATTTCTGTGTCAAGGTATTCATTTGGTAATTTGATTGGGATAGCACTAAATCTATAAATTAAGTATTATCTTTATCTTATCTAAATTTATGTGTTTCATCCACTTATGTTGTTTGATGCTACTAATCAAAATATTCCTTAGATTTTTCAGCTCTAAATTGTCATTGTTGTTAAATTCTCCATTTTTTTATTTATTTATCTTTTTGCTAGATATTTCTAACTGTGAGACAGAAACATTTCAAGTCTCTTATAATTCTTTTATTACAATCTATATCTTTAAAAATAATTAGGTCATATAATGAATGTATGCTTGTAATGTAATGCCAAGGAAAGGCAACTTCCCAAGGTTCAAAATACCAGCATAGGTGCTCTCCATTTTATTCAGTGACAAACCAAGAACAGAGAAGGTCAAAACATGACATCATTCAAAATACAGCATTTACTAAGGGTGATTAAATAATCTCCAAGTACTACCCCACCCCAGGACCTTCCATTCATTCAATCAATTACAAAGTCCCTGTTCTAAATACTACTCCACCCCTAGGCTGTACCTTCATTTAGTCCACCACAAAGCCCCTCTTCTCAAATGGAGATTAGTTTCCAAACACAAGTAAAATACCTTCATTTGTTCAATCACAGAGCACAAAAAGGTCAAAAGTTCCCCACCCCTGGATCACAATTGAATCTACCCCAGAGTTACATCAAGTTTAAGCACAGCACTTAATACCCAAATGGAGGTCTTTTCTTCATCTTGACAGGAGGCAAGTTCTAAGCAATCTTAGTTCCTGGGGAGACAAGGCTTAGCAAGGCCACAAGATACATTGCCAGTCTCTTCATTAATTCATCCTCTGTCTGTAGAACAGTTCTAGAACCCCTGAAAACATTAGCAAAACCCACTCCCAGGATTTCTGTAAACATGCAACAAGAAAATCCTTCTTCAGGGCTTCTGAACCAACAGAAAGGTTCCCAGACCCCTGCAACAACAGCACTGTCCTTCACCAGTGGACAGTATT
>NW_027186304.1:58147418-58180156 GCF_028583685.1 Petaurus breviceps papuanus
TGTCCTTCACCAGTGGACAGTATTCACTCTCTGTCTGCAGGACAGTCTCAGGGCTTCTTAGCCAACAGCCAGGTTCCAGGACTTCTTCAACAGGACTTTCTTTCACCAGTGGACAAATCTGGCAAAACAACATCAAAACAGACAGACAAAGTACCAGCAAAACAGCCATGTCTCCTCAGTCCTGTGCAATTTTCATAGAAAGCACCTGAGAATTTTTAAAAAATCCCTAGCTAGTTAACAACAACAAAAAAACAGCCCACTGATAAAGGTACTCCCTTAATTGACATGGTTAATACATATGTTCCTGCCTTACTGTTGAAAAAAAAATCACCTGGTGAACAACTTTCCAGTAATTGGCTACTCTGAGATGAGGCAGGCTAATCCTAGAAAATACTCCATTGCTATGTCTACATTCAAATTTTTTTCAATTTAGGAACTTGTGAGAGTTGGCTCTAATCTGACACATCCTTCAAGAATCCAGACTTACCTCCACATTATAATGAAGATTCAGTAGAGGAGTTTTAAAAAAAAAATCAAGTTAGTGCAAGACATTTTACATTAAACTTCAGCAGAGTTATGAGATTTACTTTAAATTAATACTCAAGTATTGCCATTTTGGTGGAAATGTTCAGTTAGGTGTCAGGTAATATGGGAAATGTTTTCTCAGAAGATTTAGCTTATGTTGTAATAAAATGTCATATATTAAATTGGCTTAGTGTAAATGCTATGTTCTATTTGGGGGTCTGACTGACAGTATATAGATGGACATATTTTTTCCTCCAGTTTTTAGACTTCTTATTTCCTCAGCAATCTGAACAATCAAAAATAACAGAATGGTGTAGCTTAGAAAAAATAAATGAGTGTCAGGAGTTTTATTCTTTTTATACTTAAAAATTTAAATATTAGCTGTAAAGTGGTTTTTGATATTCTCTAGATTAAAATATTGATAAACAGTTTTATCAGTTTTCATGGCTTTTATAAATGATTCTTGTACCCAAACCAAAGGACCATAAAAAAATGTGGTAGAAACTAAAATGGAAATCTAGTCCGACTTATCATTTTACAGAAAAGAAAACTGGGACCAGAAAAATAAAGTAACTAGTCCAAGAAATTTCAGGGCAGCAAAAATAAATCCTGTTATCATATTTCCATGTGAACTTTTGAATTCAAAAGTATTTAATATTGGAGGTAATTACACTCGCAAAAAGGCATTTGGTAGACATTCTTTACAGTATGTTCTCTGAATCATTAGGGAAGTGTTTACATCAAAAACAGTGACAATATTGTTACTCTTTGTGCATATCATTTCCAGAAACATTACTGGGGCCCATTTGCCATCTTTTCTTTGTCTTTCTGGGCTTTGATTTTTTTTTCTTTTTTTTTTTTACAGATTAAAAAAATCAACAGGAATTTCCCTGTAAACCAGCAGGTAAGATGGAAAAATACTTGGTAAACTGAATGTATTTGCTTAATGTGGGTATAATATAATGTGATAAAAATGGATGCTATTTATGGTCAAAATAGGGTGGTTGAATTTCTATCTCATGGTTTACAAGATTTTATTTTTTTTCTGTTAGATATTCTTACACATTATATTAATTATTTTTATACTAGCAACACATTTTAAGGACCAATTTTTTGCAAATGTAAAGTTGGGCTTGTGTTTAAACATCACAAAAATGGATTTGATATAGATTTATGTACAAGTAGAATCATCTTCCTTTATATTCAAAGAGAGCACCTTAAATATCAGAACCTTAAATTATTAATTCAGATAATCCTTCTTTCACATCATCCTCCATTTTAAATTGTTGCTGAAGTTAATGCCTTGAAGGAAAATTCAAGATATAAAATTATAGTTTTACAGCAACCTGAGGTTAAATGGGAAATCAGAGCAAATAGCCCTATCCACCCTTGAGAAAAATTCTTTCTACTCATCTTAAACAAATCAAATTCTAGACTTGACTTGAAAAATTCTAATGAGGGAAATCATGCTTTAAGTAGTCTATTTTGCTCTTAAGTAACTATAATATTAGGAACTTCTCCCCTTTAAGCTAATAAAGCTTAAAAGGACACTGATTCGAGAGATATACGGCATTCAGCCTAAATCTATTCCTCTACAAATATCACCTATTATTCCAAGTTTTTTTTTTCCTTTGGCATATCAGTTCTTCAGATACTCAGAGTTGTCTTGCTCTCCCAGCTCTTTATCTTCCCAGAGCTAACCATAACTAGGCATCATTCTTTTTCGTCTATCCAAACATTTTTTTTAATATAACTGTTGCACTCAACTAGAGAGTTTAGTTTGACATCAATTTATTAATCAATACTGGGGTCACCCAGCTAATAAGTGTCTGAAGCCAAATTTCAACTCAAGAAGATGAGTCTTCCTGACTTCAGGCCCAGCACTTTATCCACTATGCTACCAAACTGCCCCACCATACATTAGGTGGGTGGGGAAAGGTCATAAAAAGAGCCAACCAAGCACAGACACTCAACATCTCAGTTTATGATCTTCATTTATTATTGTGGAAAATCTTCTAGAGATTAAATTGTTCAAACACAGTTAAATTGGTCCTTGAAGGAGGAAGGGCCTTGAATTCATAGCAAGTGAAGATCACTGGAAAGAATTAGCCATCTTTAGCCTGTACAAAAGAAGGCTCAGAGAAGACCTGACTATTGCCTTTAAGTTATTGGAGAATTAATGTGGAAAAATAATTTGGTTTCATCTGTCAAATTTCAGAAGGTAATACTAGGTAGAACATTAAAAGAGATAAATTTAGACCCAAAGAAAGAGGAAATATCCTAACAATTACAGACTTGGAAGAGTAGAATGCAATGTCTCAGGGTGTAGCATGTTCTTCCTTATAAATGGTCCTTAAATAAAAGTTACAGGACAACACTGTGAGTTTATTTGAAAAAGAATTCTTTGGGGGCATGGGTAGAGAGTGGTATGGATTGATTGAATGAATAAATACAAAGGCATTTTAACACAATATTTGCTACAAATACAAAAGTGAGACATTTACTGCACTCAAGGAGCCAACATTCTAATGGGGAAGGCAAAACCTATTTGGGAGTAGGGTGTTTGTTTTGGGAAGTTACAGGGATTGTGAGTAAATGCATTTGGCACATTTCAAAATAGTTGGAAGGAATGCATTTGGTAGGCAGAGCCAAGATGGCAATGTAGGAGGAGGAAAACTCCCTGTGCTCCCCCATAACTACCTCAAACACCTATAAAAATGAATCTAAACAAACTTTAGGGCTACAGAACCCATAAATTGACAGAGAGAAACAAATCTCCTACTGAAAACAGCCTGACAGGTGGACAGGAAGTGTCCATTGCAGTCTGCTGGGAGAAGAGCCCAGCCCCTCCTGAGTCTGCAGTTTTAGCCTCCCTGCAGCAGGACGAGCTGCAGCCAGAGGGACGTCCAGAGAGTACATCACCAGCAGCTTCATGGCTGTTCCAGAGCTCCTGCCATGCAGATTGTAGGGAGGCCAAGCAAACATTCTGAGGGGTAATTGCTCTTTCTTTAACCTGCTTGGATCTGGACTGCTGTCTAGGGAGGAAGTCTTGGGGTGTGTGACCAGTGAGCAAGAGTGTGTGGAGGCTTAAGAGAGGGTAGACAACTAATACCTCTGGCAGCTAAGAAAACCCCAGCAATTTGGGACAAAGTTATCCTCTTTGGAAGCAGTGTTCTACTGTGGCAAGGAGTGCAGAAGTCAACTAATTGACTATCAACATGAGCAAGCAGAGGAAGCAAAGCAAGCACAGCAACCCAACTTTGAATTCCTTTTTTGGGAACAAAAAGGATCAAGGCATGGAATAGCAGGAAGACAATGAAGTCAGAACTGCTGCAACAAAAGCTTTCAAGAAAAACATGAACTGGTTACAGTCCACAGAGAAGCTTCAGAAGGATTTTGAAAACAAAATAAGAGAAATGGAAGAAAAATTGGGAAGAGAAATGAGAATGCAGCAAGAAAATCATGAAAAGAGAGTCAACAATCTGACTGAAGAAAATAACACCTTAAAAATATTCTAACTCAAATGGCAAAAAGAGCTTCAAAAAGCTAATGAGGAAAAGAATGCTTTAAAAAGCCAAATTTCCAGGGCAGCAAGGTGGCACAGTGAATAGAGCACCGGCACTGGAGTCAGGAGGACCTGAGTTCAAATCCAGCCTCAGACACTTAACACTTAGTAGTCATGTGACCTTGGGTAACTCACTTAAGCCCAATTGCCCTGCTCCCCACTCCAGAAAGCAAAATAAACAAATGAATGAATGAACGAATGAATGAATGAATGAATAAATGAATAAATAAATAAATAAATAGATAGATAGATAAATAAATAAATAAAACTGCGTTCTCTAATACCTTTGGAAAGAGCATCATATTTGGGATAGCTAGGTGGTGCAGTGAGTAAGAGTGCAGGCTCCAGAGTCAGGAGGACCCGAGATTGGTTCTAGCCTCAGATACTTAACACCCACACAAAAAATTGGCCGTGTAACCTTGGGCAAGTTACTTAACTCCAATTACTTTAAAAAAAAAAAAAGCTAAATTTGACATTTGGAAAAAGAATCTCAAAATCTCACTGAATAGAATAACTCCTTCAGAATTAGATTGGAACAAATGGAAACTAGCAACTTTATGAGAAATCAAGATACTATTGAACAGATCCAAACAAATGAAAAAAGAGAAGACAATGTGAAATATCTCATTGGAAAAACTAGTGACCTGGAAAATAGATTCGGGAGAGATATTTTAAAAATGATTGGAGTACCTGAAAGCCTAGATGAAAAAAAAAAAGAACCTAGAAATAATCCTCCCAGAAATTATCAAGGAAAATTGCCCTTATGTTTTAGAACAAGAGGGCAAAATAGAGGTTGAAAGAATCTCCTGATCACCTCTTAAAAAAAGATGCCCAAAAGAAAACTCCTAGGAATATTATAGCCAGGTTCCAGACTTCACAGATCAAGCAGAAAATATTACAAGCAGCCAAGAAGAAACAATTTGAATATTGTGGAAACACAATCAGGATAGCACAGGACCTGACAGCTTCTACATTGAGAGATTTGAAGGGCTTGGAGTATGATATTCCAGAGGTCAAAGGAGATGGGATTAAAAACAAAAATCACCCACCCAGCAAAACTCAGTATCAGGTTTTAGGGGAAAATATGGTAATTCAATGGAATAGAAGACTTTCAAACATTCTTACTGAAAAACACAGAGTTGAATAGAAAATTTGACATTCAGATACAAGAAACAAGAGAAGCATGAGAAGGTAAACAGGGAAAAGAAATCATAAGGAACTTATCAAAGTTGAACTATTTACATTCCTACATGGGAAAACAATAATTGTAACTTATGAAACTTTTCTCAGTATGAGAATAGTTGAAGGGAATATAAATACATGTATATACATACATATATATATATATATTCATACCTACATATATATGTCTACATAGGAAGGTATATGGGTGTATGAATACATATGTGAATGTGGGAATATATGTGTACAGGTATACATAGACAGAGGACACAGGACCAATTTAATAGGAAGGGATGATACTTAAAAGGTGAAATTGAGAGGTGAGAGAGGAATATAATGAGAGGAGATGAGGAGAGACAGAATGGGGTAAATTATCCCATATAGAAGAGGTAAGGGGAAAGTGTTACAATGGAGGGGAAGAACAGGAAGGGAAAAGGGAATGAGTCAACTTTACTCTCCTTGAATTTGTCTTAGGGAAGGAATGACATACACACTAAAAAGGGTATCTCACCCTGCAGGAGAGTAGGGGGGAAGGGGAGAAGAGGAGGGATGATGGAGGGGAGGGCAGTTGGGGGAGAGGGAAGTTAGAAGCACACCCTTTTGAAAAGGGGCAGGGTTAAAGTACAGAATAGAACATGTGGGGGGGATAGGATGGAGGGCAATATAGTCAGTCTTTCACAATATATGACTATGGAAATGTTTTCTGTAGCTACATGTGTACAACCTACATCGAAATTCCTACCTTCCCAGTAAGGGTGGGTGATGAGGGAGGAAGGACAACAATCTGGATTTCAAAGTTTTAAAATCAAATGTTTCATATATATATATATATGTATATATATAACATACATATAAAATTCCTATATGTATAATATTCCTAGGAATTAAACAATTATATATATCTATATCTATCTATCTATATCTATCTATCTATCTATCTATATATGTATATATATATATATATATATATATATATATATATATTACGTGCAACTGGAAAATAAGATATACAGGCACTGGGGTATTGAGATCCATCTTGCCCTACTGGAAAGTTGGAGGGGGTATGGGAGAGGATATAGGAGAGAGCAGATTGGGGGAGGGGGTACATAGTGGGATAGCTGTCTTGGGGTGTTGGTTAGGGGAAAGACAGGGTGAAAATTTGTAACTCAAAATCTTGTGGAAATGAATTATGAAAAGTAAAAATAAACATAAAATTTAATTTAAAATAATGCATTTGGCATATTCATAAATAGTTAGCAAGAAGATAGCAAGGTGTCAGTGTGAAATGGGTTGAATCCAGTTTGCCAAAGTGGATTATGTAATTTACTCACCAGTCTCTTCAGTGCAGCCTACATAGTGAGTTTTCAAGCGTTGAGATAATTATGTTTCCAGTTCTAGTCTCTAATACTGAGAGTACAATGGAGAGAAAAGATAACCAAAACTGGTGCTCTGGAAAGTACAGAGGTAAATAGGGCAGATGTCAAGTAAATGGCTGCAGATCAAAGCAAACTTCCTGGAAAAGGAGGTGTTTGTGATATATGTTATGTGTAGGTAGGAATTCAACAGAGAATAGGAATGGGCAGGGCATTCAAAGCACAAGAAGTGGCATAAGGAAAGACATGGTACCTATAAAACAGAATTCATATAAAGGAAATGGTGAGTAATCTAATTAGTCAGTGTATAGATTGTATAATGGGAAATAAAGAAGATTAGCCTATAAAATTTTGTTACCTGCTTAAGAAAGGCCCTGCATGCTTGGCAAAGGAATGATTCAGTAGCAACTAATGCTTTTAAAGTGTTTTGAAAAGTGTGGGGCCATGTCCAAATTTATGTGGTCATCAGAGTGTCATGGAAAGGGCATGAACCTGAAATCAAGAAAGTTCTGTATTTGAAAATATTCTAATTGTGCCATCCTGCACCAATCAATTACTTTCTAAAAACCTCACTTTCTTTATTGGTAAGATAAAGATAATGCTTGAATTAACTACCCACAGTGTTATTGTGTAATATAATTGTGACACTATCATTGTATGCAAGAAAAATCCCATAGTGGTGTGGAGGAAAGTTTGGTGTATGAAGAAAGTGGAAGTCATATGACCTTCAAAGAGGCTCTTGCAAAAATCATAAAATGAAAGACTTTAGATGTAAAAACAACCTTAGATGATCTGCTGCAACACTCTCATTTTACATAGGCCAAGGAAGGTTAAGTTTTAGTGAGACAGGTATGGTTATATTCTTTTTAAGTATCTGTAGCAGGGAAAAAACAATCAGTTGACAGAAAAAAGAAAAAAAATGTGGCAGTGAAATGACAGACTTGCTAAGATATAGAGTATGAGAGGTGAAGAGCAAAAAGGAATCCCAAGATTTTGTTGACAAATAATGAAGCAGAAGAATGAGGTTATTAAATACACAGGTTTGGTAGTGTGAATAGAAAGCTCTTGGTACTAATAGAAACTGTGGATAGAGGTTATCATTAGAAATATGACTTTTGGCTTTTTTCATTCAGAACTTTTCTAACAATGTCATATTTTCATATGACTTTAATTTTCTCATTATAACAGATAAATGGAATAACAATTGTTCCATGGGACTTTAATATCCCAGTAGTGAATGGATTATCATTGAGAATAAACCTCTTGTTTGAAGGTGGGCAGTCAGGAGCACATAATTTACTACACAAGTTATCATAAAGTTAGACAGGCAGATGACAAGGTGACAGATAAGGACGCCTAAATCTGTTTAGCCAAGGTGGAACAGGAAGCACAGCTCAGCAGATGTGTTTTCTTTTCTTGGAACACATCACTGCTGTGCAGCTGCTATATTAGCCACAGAAAATGTCAGGCCCTAAGAGGAACTAAGTTATCATTTAGCAATAAAACACATTTTTTTCTTTTTTATAAAACACTAGGATTTTACATATAGATAAACAAATACATATGTATTCCTATAAATCTAACTGTATATCTTGGATATATGGGACTTAGCATGGTGGCTTGCCCATAATAGGTAAGGAATAAATGCTTGTTGCCTTGACTGATATAATAATGAAATGTCAATCATGACCAGCTTCCTTATTCAAAGAATATCATTTACAGCATCCATCACATCCTTCTTTATACTTCTCAGATGCTCAATCACTTGATAATTTCAATTCAGTTTTTGTTTAGTAAGACTTAAGAAAGGATATTAGCTTTGAGTTTTCACAGATTATTTCTTTAAACTTGCAAATATGTGTACATGATACCATAATTCTCAAAAAATAGGGCATATATTTGCTAACTCATAACATTCTTTCCAAAAATCAATGTTCACTCACAAAGAAAGTATATTGGAATTATTTCCGTGTAATTAAGATAATCTGGCACATAAAATATATGAGGTTGAAGCTTTTTGAAATTTATCTCAGGGCGGCCAGGTGGCACAGCGAGTAAGAGCACTGGCTCCAGTGTCAGACTGACCTGGAGATCGAATCCTGGGCTCAGACACTTAGCACCCACCCAGAAACACCTGGCCGTGTAACCTTGAGCAAGTTACTTAACCCCAATTGCTTAGGGGTGGCCAGGTGGCTCAGCGAGTAAGAGCACCAGCTCCAGTGTTGGGATGACCTGGAGCTCGAATCCCGGGCTCAGACACTCAGTACCACACCCAGAAATAATAATAACTGGCCATGTAACCTTGAGCAAGTTACTTAACCCCGATTGCTTAAAAAAAAAAAATTATCTCAACTTAATTCCAACATTGTTAATGGACACACAAAAACACAGATTTACTTGATTTGAGAAGATAGAGTTGTGACAGAATTAAAGCATTATGAAAAAAATTGAAAGGCATTGTTTTAAAAGTTAATAAGCTACAGGAAGATATGGACTGCTTTATATTTTTAAAATAATCATCCCTAGCTAGCCACCCTCTCCCTGCTTAGTCTGACCTCTGGAGATTATCCACAGTCTGAAATCTAACAAATTTTTCATTCATTTTTATGATCTTCAGTAATTGTTATAATTAAACCAAGTAGTAGGACTTCTGCGAATGTGGGAAGCAAATGTTTATTGGAGACACGTGTGTACTACAGCGTAGTTACCATCCACCTCTTTTGGCTACTGTTATTTCCTAACTAGGTCTTCAGTTTTAAAAGATGTCTGAGTTCTGAAATGACTCAGAGATTAATTAAACTACAGATACTCTTTCTTTGAGGGGTCTCTCCAACCTCATTCTTAGCTGATTATATTCCTTTTTCCCTTTTGCTTGAATTGTTGCTCTTCAAAACCACTCTTATTGGCTTGCACTAAAATCACCCTTTGGGGTCATATTCTTCAGTAACATCTTTAAACAATAGAGATATACACAAGAATTAAAGAAATAGGCTTCCACTTGCAATCTGTGATTTAAAAAAAAACAAAGAGACAGGGCTGAATCTCTTTTTACCTCCATCTCTTCCCTCTTGAAAGAGATGAAATGAGAATCGAAGTAGTCCAACTTTTAAAGAGCAGCTGGGGAGGTTTTCTGGGAAGTATTCTTGAAGAGATTGTAAAGAGGTATTGTGAACTGTACTCTGGTGGTCTGTCTTATCAATTTCCACAATTCCTGGTTTCCATAGAACTCTTTCCTTCCATCTACTCTTACTCATTTGATCACATACCATTCTACCTTCATAGATGCTTTGTTACACCACAGGGTCTCAGTTCTACTTGTTTTCCTTGATTTCTGTCCTAGGGGCAGCACTCAATACCCCTCATTCCTTTCTTGCTCAGCAGGAGAAGCATGGATGAACCAGCTTGGCTCCCAGTCTTCCTCTTCCAACTTCCATCATGATTTCTCCACATTTCACCAAGTGTGGCTACTCTACCAGAAGGTAGTTCCCCTAAGGTCAAAACCCCTGGAAATGTAGGAAACTCTAAGAAAGGCTTATATGATTCAATCCCTGGTCCTGACAATATTACTATCAAAGGGATTATTTTGAGAATATCAATCTGGCCAGAATGTATAATATGAATTTAAGGGAACAACTGATTGGAGGGAGAAAGACCTATTAAGAGGTTATCTGGGGCTGTTGTGACTCACATCAGTACTCTGGTAGTTTAAATTTGGTTTTGGAACATGATTATTAAGCCATAGTTCATGGAACAGTTAACAAAAATGAGATATACTTACGGGCAAGGGAAGGCTATTTTATAAGAAGCACGGGATCTGATTCTACTGATGGAAGCTACCTTCTCTTACTTTCCCATCATGATCAAAGAATGGGAGAATGGAATTGAACCTTAATGTGACTATTTCTTCCAAGTCAACAAGGAAGTTATGTTAACCATCTGAATCTTTACTTCCCTGGGTCAGTCAAACCTCAAAGATTTTCCTTTTTTTTTTAAGAAAGTCAAGCATATTTTTTGGGGGGAGACTATTATATATTCTAAAAATTCAAGAATTGGTTCTTTATGAGGATAATAGTTAAAAGAAAAGATGGATTAAAATGAAGAATACTTCTTAGATGATTGAAAATGAAAGTCAGAAGAGAGAATGATGATGTTTATTATGCATCTTTAAAAAAAAATTCTAAGATTCAGTTATAGTGAAATACAAAGTCAAAGTACCTGATAGAATGATGACAGATAAAGAGTATAGAGAGCTAGTTCATAAAGATAACTAGTGAAAGTTAATGGGTTGGGGAGGCCAGGTGGTGCAATGAGTAAGAGCACTGGACCTGGCGTGGGAAGACCAGGGATTGGTTCCGGCCTTAGATTCTTGGCACCCACACAAAAATAACTGGCCATGTAAACTTGAGCAAGTTACTTAACCCCAATTGCTTAAAAAAAAGAAAGTTAATGGGTTTAATTTTAAACTATTGAATTTAAGATGAAAGTGTCCATTAGGCAGTTTGAAATTATGGCTTAGTAAGACAGATGCCAGGGATGGAAATAAGGATTTAGGAGTTAGTCACAAAACTAAAAGCTGAAGTTATAAATGTGGATGTAGTCTTCGAGAGAGAGAACAGGGGGTAAAGGAAATGCAGATACTTAGAAATTCTCCACAATTAGTGTGCAGGAGAATAAAGAAGAGGCAAAAAGGTTTAAAGCAGAAATATTAGAGAAAGAAGGGGGGTACCCACTGTGTCATATCAAGGAAGCTGAGAAAAATGAGAATTTCAAGGCAGAGGAGATGGTTAGTAATGTCAATGCTTTGGAGAAGTCAAGGATGATAGTGATGAATTTTTAAAAATGGATTTAGCTATTAAGAAATCATTGGTGACTTTCAGTACTGCAATTTTTATAGAGTAATGGGGATGGCAGCTGATTGTAAGGGGTTGAGGAATGAGTGGGTGATAAGGCACTGGAAACAGCAGGAGTACATCACTCATTTAAGATTTTGGCAGTGAAAAAGAGATGAGAGAAATAGGATGGTAGCAAGAAAGCTCTATGACAATCTCTAGAAAGACTTGGCAGCAATGGGGTAGTGGGTTTATTCCAAAAGCAGCAGGTGTGAATGACAATGCTGAGAGAAGTAGAAAGTTGGGAATTAGGGGGAAGGCACATGTTAATGGCAAGAGGAAAGAAAACTCTAGGTATGCAGAGTTTTGTTACTACAACTAGGCATTAAGTCAAAGTCTTGCCTCAACATTTTGAACAGAACTTTGGTATGGCAATGAAATTACAAATCTTTTATCTGAAGATGCTGATGAGGGACTGTTCTATCAGGATAACATATGAGGCCTGGGTCATTTGAGAAGTAGTCTGCCATATCTGAAATCATAACTCAACCATTAAACTCCATTCCCAAAGTATGTTTTGAATTCTAACAAATATAGTGATAAATGCACAGAATATTACAGACTTTATCAATAATTGGATTTAAATGAATCACCTGAAATAGATGGCAGCAAATAAAGAATTTTAAAATAACTTAAAGATGTGATTTTGGAGGGAGGCCCTAATAAAAATTGTATAGTCTGTCATTGTAAAAGGACTGGAAAATTCTTAATGAAATGCCTATAAAAGGCACCATAGAGGATATCAGGAATTGTCAGCCAGTGAAACTCACGAGCTATCTTCTTGGAGTTAGAAGTTTTTTGTTTGTTAGTTTGTTATGGGCCTGTATTTTGATTGTTAGCATATATCCATAGCTGTCAATGAAATCCTTTCACTTAGTCATTAATTAAAATATATGAAAATATTCTCCTACTATCATATTATGTTCCCATTTTCTTTTCAGACCTATGATATCACTGGCATGGGAAATATGCAGTAATGAATCTCCCTCTAACAATGACGATTGGCTCTGCTCTGTAATTTATATATTCTTAGTGACTTGGCTAGGATACTACGAGGTTTATTGATTTGCCTAGGGTCACATGACCAGGTTAAAGTAATTATTATAGTCATTTGTTACAATAATTAGCATATTTTTAAACCTAAGGCAATATGATGACCCCCAAGGTCCATATGGTTCTGCTCTCTGCTGCTTTAGGGAGTTTATATAGAATGAAATGTTAAGAGAAAGAAAATCCACAATCATTAAGATCCCTTAGGTAGAAATTTCCTAAACTGTAAGCCAAGATTTAGTTCTCTACTTGATTTTACATTTGCATTTATCCCTAGCTAACTAATCCTTGACCTCTATAATTGAGACAAAATCCAGGTTAAGGGAAGCAGCAGAGTATATTACACTACCAATTCATAGATAGGAATCACGAAGGATAATTAGGAAAACACCATTCTTTGAGGAGGTGGGTACAACGAGAGCATCTTCTGCTTAGAGAATTGTTGTTGTTCAGTTGTGTCCAATTCTTTGTGACCCCATCTGGGGTTTTCCTGATGAAGATACTAGAGTGCTTTGCCATTTCTTTCTCCAGGTCATTTTACCAATGAGGACACTGAGGCAGACAGGGTTGAATGAGTTGCCCAGGGCAACACAACTAGTAAGTGTTTGAGATTAGATTTAAAGTCATGAAGATGAATCTTCCTGACTCTAGGCCTGGCACTCTATCCACTGCCCTGCCTGCCTAGCTGCCCCTGCTTATATATATCTTTTTCTAACAGCTTGCTAAATCTGTCTTTTTTTCTGCCCTACCTCATCCCTAAACCATTTTTTTTCTTTTCATCATTTGCCCCTGTGTTTTCAATATCTATCCTTAGCTCTTGATGCCCCAACTCTGGAATCTCTACCTAATGCTGAACTATTCCTCAGGGTATGAGGAATCCCTCTCCCAATCAGAACAGGTTTTCTATTGCACCTAATTGAAATATTTGATTAATTCAAGAAGGCTAGGCCTTGTTACATATCTTGTTTCAGTTAATTAATTCTATAAAGAAATCTTCTTTCTTTCTACATACACAAAATGATTAATATGGAAATGTTTTGTATGGTTGCACACATAAAAGCTATATTGAACTGCTTTCCATCTCAGCATTGGGGGAGGGGACAAAAGGGAGGAAGAAAAGAAAAGAATTTGGAACTCAAAATTTTAAGAAAAAACAAACTTTAAAAACATTTTAACATGTACTTAACAGAAAGATAAAATATTATTTTAAAAGTTTTATTACCTAACCCAGGTAATTATTATTACTGGGGTGAAAGAAGCAAAATTCCCCTCATACTAACATTTGTAATGTTGTAATAATAATTAATAATGATAATTGCCATTTGTATAGCACTTCAAAATTGACAAAGAACCTTTTCTAACAACAATCTTACAGTCTCCTATATGACTCAGCATTCACTCTTACATCATGTTGACAAAAGAAATCTAGACCTAGTTGCTACACCAAAAATCATGTAATTAATCCTGCCTTCTCTCTTCCCAAATGCACCTCACTTCCCAAACTATTCGATGTAGTTAAGAATTTAACTCTATATTATTATCCTCTGCACTTTAATTTCTTGATCTCTTATCCTATTGATGCTCATGCCTTGCCAAATCTTAGCCCTGTATTATTCCTACCATCTGCCTTCTCCATTCCTAATGATATTCTGCTGAAAGGAGCTACTGGAAGTCACACAATTGAGTCAATTACGAATTTAAGCTAGCTAATCACAGCAGTGCCCTCATTGCAGAAAGACAATTCATTTACTTCTCACTAATTTAGTTTTTAACCCACTGACCATGTCTACCCATATTATACCACTACTCAGAAAACTCCAGTGGATCCCCATTTCCTATAGGAGCAAATATAAATTCCTCGGTTTTGCATTTAAAACTCATCATAACCTGATCATAACTGCCTGTCCAGCTTTATTATGCAAGAATCTCCTCAAAATACCCTATGATCTAGTCAGATTGGACTTCTATAGCATTGTGATTTCCATCTCTATGCCTTTACTTTGGCTTCCAAGAATGCAATCCCTTTACCTCCCCATAACCCTCAGCACAAAGAATCCCTCATTTCTAAGATTCTGCTCAAATACCACCTTCCATATCAACCCAGCTCCAACCCAAGCTGTGAAGATTCTCATTTTGTATGTGAATATATAGGCATATGGTCTCCCCCTTTAGAATGTGTTTTAGCTTTTGTCTTTGTATACCCAGGGTCTAGCATAATGCTTCACCTATAATTGGGACTGATAGATGCTTGTTGATTGATTTATTGTTATGAATAGTTTAAGACCTTTTTTTTCAACTTTCAAATTGTTTTTCTAAAGGGTTGGACTAATTTACAGCTCCACCAGCAATGTATTAATTAATGTGCCTGTTTTCCCTCAATTCTTTCAATAGTAATTATTGCACAATTGAAATTATAGTACTTGATTTGTGGTCAGAGGCTATCCACTGTTATCTACATTCTCAGGAGAGGATGCATGGAGTGGCAGGTGTGTCTGGGTGTGAAAGAAGCAGGCTTATCTCATAGATCCATAGTTTACTAGAGCACTCTTTCAAGTGGAGCAGCTACATTTACCCAACTACAATAGAAATTGTAAGTGTTAACTCAGTATATTATAGAGCACAGAGATATCACTCTGCATATACACTCTGCCATTCAAAAGTCACATATTAAATGTTCATTTTGTGTAAAACACTGTGTTATGAGGTTACAAAGAAACAATCAAAAGTGTTTCTGTCCCCATTTTGTTGGGGAGATATAACATACACACAGAAAAATAAATATAAGATAATTTGAAGAAGGAAGGAGTAATATTAACTGATAGGTTTGGATAAGCACAAGGGATCAGGGAAAAGTTGATGGAAGAAGTGGCACCTGAGCTAGGCCTTGAGGGAAGAAGAGGATTCTGAGAGGGAAAGACGAAAATTGTAAATGTCAGTGAACATTCTTTTGAAGACTTTGAAAGGTCAAAATCTTAACTTTGCCCCCAAACCAAAATTCTGTGTTTTAGCTTATTTTTTTTAAATTATACTTTAAGAGCTAGATTTCCAAATCAGTGCTTGCTTTTTATAGTTGCCCTTTCAAATTCTGGAAGTTTTCTTTAACTGAAACTTTAGCTTTCTTGATGAACTGTCAGTTCTTATAGGTCCACTTGAAAATTATAAAAAAGAGTAGGTATCTTACACATTTCCTTTTCACTTTATTTTTTTAACTGTTATTCTTCACAGACTCTGAGGTTTTCTCAGTAAATGAGTGAAGTAAAATACATAGTTTTTTCTTATTTTCTATATCTGAATATTTATGTTACTCAGTTCTATGCCACTCATTTATCATTTCTATATTGCTTTACAGTGTCAGTTTATGCCTAGGTAATGAGAGTCTTCTAATAAGATTCAAAAATAATTAACGTCATGGGCCATGTGAATTATTTATTTTTATCTTCATATTTCCTAGCACAGACCCTTACTCATATGAGTAAATATGTGTTGATATGCTCCTAAGAAATTATTTTTTATTTAAAGCCTTTAAAGTTCATAAAATTTTAAAACTATTAAGGGGTATTATGGTTCTATATGGAGGTATACCCTCCAATGGTATAGATAAAGATAAGGATATAGATAAACATGTAGTAACTGTATATATATATATATGTATATTATATGTATCTGTTTGATAAGGTTATAGATAAGGAAAGGCACACAGTAACAAAATGACCTCAAGTTTAAAATTAGTTATTACAGGCAAACATTTGTTACTATAATAAGTGCACCATTTATAAAAATAATATCTAAAAGCAATTTCAACTTTACATAATTAAAACAATGACTATCAAAGAGTTACATTCTTTCCCCCAGCTCTCTCAATTTTGAATAGGTCCATATTTAGAAAGTTTTATATAATGTAAACATGTGAATATCAACATATATATACATACATATGTATCTATATTTATCTGTAGGTAGGTTGTGTTTAAACTTGTGACACTTACAAGCATATGTAAAATGGATGTAGGAAAAATTTAAACATTTAGTTTTCCCTGTATAAGCTTATACAATTTGAGTTTATCATGACTAAACGTAAGATGTTTCTCAACACTGAAATGTCATAGGATTAGGAAACGTTTAGATCATGTATTGTTGGTATTATTTATTTTGGCATTTAAATAAACATATATCTTCTTTGTATGCTTTATATCTTGTATCTCCAATTAGATTATAAGCTCCTTGATGGCAAGGATATGTTTACCTCTTTTATAATGTATAGCATAGAGCTAAAGCACAATAGGTAGGAAATTCAGTAAAATCTTGTTGAATATGAGAAATGCTTTAATTTTCAAGTAATATCAAAACCCTTAAGGAAGATGAACAATTTTTCTAGGTTTTCTTTTCTTGGTATAAGAAAGCACTCTGAAAATTGTTCTGCAGATTACATAATTTAAAAATAAATTTATTAAAAAAAATAAAAGTATAGATCTATGGGTATAACATGAATAACTGTCGATTCACTCAGTAAACAGAGGGAGGAGGTGAGGTCAGGAAGAAATACATATAGACAAAGAATCATAAACGGTGAAGACAGCATTAGCAACTGAGTAATCCAGAATGGCTTCATAGGGGAGATAGCATCTGAGCTGCTCCTTGAAGGAAGCTACAAATTATAAGAAGTAATGATGAATATAAAGTGGACAAAGAGTTGGACCTGGATTCAGGAAGGCCTAAATTCAAATTCAGCTTCAGACACTTACTATGTGACCTTAACTGAGTCACTTAATCTGTTTCAGTATCATCACTTGTAAAATGGATTGATCATAGCACCTACCTCTGTTATTATTGTGAGGGGAAAAAAGAGTTAATATTTTAAAGGGCTCTGCAAACCTTAAATCACTATATAAATGGCATTTATTTCTGTTATTGTAGACTGTCTATGTGAAGATACTGTAAAGACAAGCATGAGCAGCTTTCCAGAGGACAGCTGCTGGAAAAGCTTTAAGGTTGTGATTACATAGAAGACGGAACTCTCTTTTTATTCAGCAGTTAATTAAAGCAAAACATTCACAGAAACCAAAGCACAGCATTCACAATATTATAACATAACAAGTTATCACTAAAGTGGCCACATAGTTTTCGCCAAAGTGGCCACATAGTTTTAAACAAAAGAAATCATTCAGTAAGTCCTTCACTCAATCATCCTTAAGGAGCAAGCCTCCTGAAAGGACACAAAGTACAAAGGTCAAAGTTCTCCACCATTCAGCCACAGTAAATCATGATCTTCTCAGTCAAAATCAAGTACCCAAGGAGACCTCTTTTCATCTTGACTTGAGACTGGCTCTAAGATTCCATGGTTCCTCTTCCATGGTCCCAGCTCCTGCCTGAATCTATCCAATTCTTCACCTGGATTCAAAAGTAGGAAGCTCTCAGCTCCTTGTTCGGTTCCTCATCCAGTTCCCATTCCATATTGAAGCTCACAGTGTCCAGTCCACCTCAAGTCCTTCACAGTTTCTGTTTCTGGGAAGACAAAGCTTAACAGAGCCACAATAACGTTCATTCACATTGCTGGCACCATCATCAATTCACTATTTGCCTGTGAAATCAACAAAAATGTACAAAAAAGGTCCAAGAGGTCAACACAAATCATCAACATAGAAATCAACACAGACCCACAAACAAGGTCTGAGAGGTCAAGACAAATCATCAGTAAAGTGCCAGGTCCTCAGAAACCCTCCACTAAGATGTCTGTAAACAGACAACCAGAAAATCCTCTTTCAAGGTTTCCAGTAAGGTCCCAGGGCTTCTGTACAAAGTATTACAAACAAACATCAACACAGACAGAGCAGACAACATAGAGTGCCAGTATACCACAAGTTTTCTCCTTCTCAACTCTGCCACCACAAGAGTTCTCTTCTCAATTTGGCTCTTTTCCAGCTTGGGCTTCTCCTTATATATGGTCATTAGATCCTCCCCTTCCTGTTGCATCAGCAGCAGGGGTTCAGAAGTTCTAGGGTTCACAAGTTATGGGCTTCACAAGCTCTGTTTCTTAACAACGACTTGATATAATCATGGACAAGGCTTAAAAGAAACTTGAACTGAAACAAGGTGCTAAATAATTAAATAGCTGAAACAAGGCATTATGTACTTCTTTGCCTGCCATTATAGATACCAAAAGGAGATATGTAATATCCGGCCTGGGAAAGAGCTAATAGACCAATTTGGCTAGAATATGGAGTTAGTAAATGTGACTAATAGGAAAGTTTTCTGGAAATACAGACTGGAGACAGATTTTGCAGAGTTTTAAATGTCAGACTGAGAAGTTTGTATTTTATCTGAAAACAATAGGAAACCATTGAAGAATTATGAGTTGAGAAGTGATATGATCAAAACTCTTAGATGTTATTTACCAATAATTGGGCTGTTCTTCTAAGGGTAATATGTTTCTCTGGCAGGTTACAACAAAAGAATATTTCCTTGGGCTATGCATTAAATGAATAAGCAAGTATAAGTGCCCTTAGAACCTCAATATATCATATGAAATAAATTTAGGAGTACCTTTTATTTAAGAAATAAAATAATAAAAGGCATGATTCTAACATAATTATGGAAATTAACATTAAATCATGGTTATTATTTGGCTCTTTCATTCTTGTTTAAACCAGTAGGAGAGCAGTGCCATTGCATATCTTGGCCCACCTTTTCAAAACAGCGACTTTTCCAATTCTTTAATGCATCTGGGACTTCTCCATCTGTTGTCTCAGACCGGATTTTGATCAAGTTCATTTTAGAAAGGAACATTCTGAAATGGATCTCCCATGGCTAAATGTTTATTGAAACACACAGGGGGAGAGTGGTCTTGCTGTTAAATTAAGCAATGAGACTCAGAAGGGTGTGAATTTATGTTGTGATAACTCACTCAGAGTACATTGCCAGGCATTTAGGCAACTATACTAGACCTGCACTACATTGCCTAATGTATGACAAAAGCTTAAAATATCTATATGATTTTCTTATTTATTTTTGAAGGACAATTCTTCCTACTTGAAAATAATTTCTGATTGTAAACAGAATAGAAATTATTATTCTATGACCAAATGACTTTCTATAATTTCATTTTAATAATATAATTCAATTCAACAAAGCATTTTTAAAGCACCACTTATGTAATTGGAACTGTGGCTAGGTACTGCATTTAAAAAGGCCTTTCCTTGAGGAGCTTACAATATATTGTTTCTATATGAGGTTGGAATTGAGAAGATCAGTATTGCTAGAGATTTTTCTCAATCAATGCCTGTGCCAGTCATAATGCTCAGGACTTTGGAAAAGCTCTCTTCTTGCATCCCAGATATTTATAATACATTTACAAATGAAATGGAAGATAACCTTGGAGAATAAGGCTCTAGCACCTAGTGCATAAGACTAAGGCCTTCAAGAGTAGGAGAGGCTTCAGTTGAGGGACTTAGAAACTCTGATAGGACAGACACCATTTCATTTTTGTGGATTATTTGTTTTTGTTCCCCTCCTGGTCCTAACAAATAAAACGGTTCAATTAAGTCCATTGAATTGAAAGGCTTCTAACTACATAGCTCTGCCTTTTCACAGCACAATTGATTTGAAGGCAGCTGATAATATGAGCTAGTATATATCTTTAAGGTTTGAAAAATGATTTACCTGTTATCTTAATTGCAAGGAACATTGTGGGGATGTAGAAGGACTTTAAAGTGAAAGGATAAAAGCAAAGGATATGAATACAAAAGGATGCATGTTATTTAAAATGATTCAGTCCTGAAAACTGCACGTGATTCCAAGATTGATTGCTCCATGAGACTGGGAATTTTGACAATGAAAATGAATCAAGAAGTCTTTTGTCACGAGTAAAGCAAGGTGAAGAATTGTTCAAGATTCTTTATTGCAGGAAGATTTGGCTTCCCAGAAGGATGTAATTATTAAGGCTTTTAAAGGGAATTTATGCCTCAAGTTAAAAATATTGAACTCAGACCATGAGGACTTTGGTATTCAGGGATTTTGTAGACAAGATAATAGTTGGACATCTTTATGATGAAGCTTTGGAACTGTTTGGCTGTTGAAAAATGCTGCAACCCATGCAGTAGAAACCAAGCAAAGCTGCTTGTGGAAAATGAAAAGTTCTTTTAAAAGTTCTGAGTCCTCTATAAAGGAAAGCTTTAGGAGGAGTTTATTGCTGGACCCCCAGCCTTCCAAATCAGAAAAAGAGAAGGCTGAAAGAGCTGAGAAAGTGATGAGTTTCACAGATAATTTACATAGTAATTATATTTCCGGTGATAAGACAGAGAAATAAAGCTTTTGTTGTGGAAATTAAGCAAAGCTAGGACCATTCAGGGAAAATGAAAAGACCAGAAGGTCAAGGAAGGTTCAATGATTGCACAAGATCATAGAGACAGTAGCCCTCAGAAGCAGAATTTGAAACTCACCCCTGGACTTTCAAACCAATATACTTTCCACTATACTATGCATGCTTTACTAACCTAATTATACAGATCTGTGATTGGGAAAATTTTCTGAAGTGAAAACTCTGTTCACGATCTCATATCATAAACTTCCCATAACTCCTAACCTTAGAGAGCTGTAGAGGAAAATAAGTGAAGGGACTTGTTCAGAGTTACAGAATTGCTATGTTGTCAGAGGAAAGACTCCTCAATTTCAGGTTAGACTGACTCAGACATCTACTAGCAATTCATTGCCCACTGCTGACTTTCAGTCAATAACTCTGTCTCATAGTATTCTCCTGCAATCACTTGACATCAGAACATATATTCCTCTCCCCTACAAATTTGTTTTCTAGACTTGAAATACCTTCCATTATTGCCCATTGTACTTTTACCCATCCTTATAAGTAATTAAAGAAAAAGACATTCATTAAAAACTCTTATTGGTGAATTGGACACCCCTTATTAGTGAAACCATTCATTCTCATACCTGTGGCAATGCAGTGGCTAAAGCTTGGGCATTGTGGCAGGAAGACATGAGTTCAAATCCTACCTCTTACACTTACTACCTGTGTAATACTGGACAAGTCAGGGGCAGCCAGGTGGTGCAGTGAGTAAGAGCACCGGCCCCACAGTCAGGAGACCCGGGATCAGTTCCGGCCTCAGATACTTAACACCCACACAAAATAACTGGCCTTGTAACCTTGAGCAAGTTACTTAACCCCAATTGCTTAAAAAAAATACTGGACAAGTCACCTAAACTTTCTGAGTTTCAGTTTTCTCATCCGTAAAATGAGATGTTAGATTTATGGCCTCTAAGTTCCCTTGTAGCTCTAAATCTTGGATCTTCAGGTAGCACTTTATTGTTGCATTTTTTGTCCATAAGCTTCTCATGAAAATCTGTCAAAGTGCTAGCATCTCAATATTCAATGTCTGAAGCATCTCTAAGATCAATTACTCTAATCACCTTGTTGAAAAAAGTTAGTCTTGAATGAATTGATCTTCATGAAGCAAGCAAGCCTAGAGGCAGTCAGGTCACATAGTTTAAAAAACCAAGGGCTTGGAATCACAAAGCTATAAGTTCAAATCCTGCCTCAGACCCTTAGTGACTTAGACATTCTGGACATCCATGTCCAGAGATGTCAGAGAGCAGGCTTCTCTCTTCTTGTATCTTCTACTTGCCCTCAATCTAACTAAAACACAAAAATAAACTTTGTGTTGGCCTTTATATAGCGTGCTATGGCTAGCTTGTTACGACCTTTTGGCCTTAAATCTTATAGATTAGTGGTGTATTTTTGTATTCAAGTTAACTTATCCTTTTTTTTATATTATGTATTGGCTTTTTAAAATATTAGTTAGCCAGTGATTTCCCTGTGTATCCAACTCAGCCCATTAGTCAGATATCCTTATCATCATTTGCTTTCGTCATCAAAATTCCCACATGGCAGGCTATCAGATATTTGAAGATAGCTATGCTGAATCTTTGAATCTCCTCTTCTTCAACCTAAGCATTACCACATTTTTTTTAACCAGTGACACAGTATTGATTCACTTCATCATCTTGATTGCCTTCCTCTGAATGGGCTTCATCATGCCAGCATCATTGAAAATGTTGTCTCCCTCCATCCCCCAGTTTATTACAGTACAGAATGTAATACTCTAAATGTGGTGCAATTATAGCACAATAACTATATGTGGATTTTTTTTTTGGTGGATATGCAGGGACCTAAAATTTCACTAGCATGGGGAAATTCTGATATGGAAAATTCCATTCCTTCATATATAATGTGGCTGATCTTTAAGAGTTATCTATCACACTAAGATTATAAGTGACTTGCCTATGATATGACTTCCATTAAATCAATAGTGGTCCATCTCTATCCCATGGGCTAATTTGATTCTTAGCTTTGTTTTTGTTTTTTGGGGGTTTTTTTTTGGCTTGTACATCAAATAACAATATTAATTCCAAATTTTAAAGGGGCAACTTGGTATTGAACATGTACTCTAGGTAGATATAAATATTCTAAATCTTAAAATATAATGTGGGGCATTAATTAATGAATGTTTCTGTCTAAGTGTGGATAATTCTGTCTCTATATTTGTAAGCATGTTTCTCTGCTTCTCTCCCCACCTCTTAATTTTCCTGGTCTATGGTTTCCTCTTTTTGTGTCTCACTTTTTCTATACTA
Source organism: Petaurus breviceps papuanus (assembly GCF_028583685.1). Taxonomy (NCBI): domain Eukaryota; kingdom Metazoa; phylum Chordata; class Mammalia; order Diprotodontia; family Petauridae; genus Petaurus; species Petaurus breviceps. The sequence continues at coordinate 58,170,641 of NW_027186304.1, forward strand.
GTTTCTATCTGTTTCTCTCCCTTTATCAGTCTATCACTTAGTCTATCTCTTTTTCTCTCTGTATCACTATCCTCTTTCTATCTTTTCCTTTACCATGAATTCAACATTCTCATTGGATATATTTATTCCATAATAAACTATCTAGTGTTCATTATGTCTGTCACCAGGGAAATACATCTATAACATTTTACTAAGCAGGGTAGAAGAAATGTATTATTCATGAAAATGCAAGTGGGAAGCAGTGTGCATAGACTTACATAATTTAATGTTATAAGGCCTATCTTACTGAGTATAAGTGGGGTCATTGGATAGGCATGTGTAAGTGAGACTCATTTCTATTCAATGATTTGTTAATGACCTGGGTTTGGCCATTTTAAAAGATCTATACCATCTATGAAATAGCTGTGGAAGAGATCAAATTAAAACATGAAAATATTCAAGGAACACTAAACCTCAACAGACTCAAAATAAAAAAAAAATTAAAATTCAACCTACAGAATTTTTAGGGAAATATTCCAATGAGAAGTCATCAAATCAGATGCATTAATGGAATTCACAGGGTGAGTATATAATGTGCTATGGAACAGAGTTGAATTTTGCACTGTCTGCTTTAAATTTATTTGGTTGTTAGCCACCAGACAAGTGCTCATTCTGAGACTTTTCTCTCTAGAAATAGGACAAGGTTGACAGAGGTTTCAGAGGAGTAATTCATTCAGCATTTTTATATGGGAAATTAAAAAACAACAACTCAAGTTTGTAAGGAAAGATCAAAGACTTAGGTACTCTGAAATAACAGAGGACAGTGGAGATCTTGCTTTTAAAATAGTGATATATAGGGCAGCCAGGTAGCACAGCGAGTAAGAGCACCGGTTCCAGTGTTGAGAAGACCTGGAGATTGAATCCCGGGCTCAGACACTTAGCACGCACCCAGAAACACCTGGCCGTGTAACCTTGAGCAAGTTACTTAACCCCAATTGCTTTAAAAAAAAAGAGTGATATACTAAAATATGTGGAAATATCATATACAGGCTTTAATGAATACTTCTACCATTGTTTAGATGACAGTCAGTACCCTCCAGTTTCTTTCCTCAGAAATCTAGTAATGTTTCAATAGTAACACTAATGTGTATATATATTCCTTTCACAAATTGTCTGAAGAGGGTAAAATACTGGGCTAAGTGTCAGGAAGATCTGAGTTGAAATCTTACCTTTAATACAATACTTGCTGTGTAGCCATGGACAAATCACTTAACTTTTCTGATTGTCAGTTTTCTTATCTATTAAATGGGTGATTACTTCACAGGGATATTTTGAGGCTAAGGTAGGATAATGTATGTAGAAAGTATAACCAGGAACAAGTAGTGGCTATAGGAAAAAGGAAAATTTTAGGCATAATGGAAAAAGAAACTTCCTAAACAATTAGAGCTATTCAAAAGTGGAATGGGCCGCCTATGGAGTAACTGAATCCCTCCTAATCTTATGTCTTGAAGTCTTTAAACAAAAACTAGGTCAGTCAGTGTCATGTATATTTGAGTAGGTATTACATACTTTCATATCTGTGTTAAAATAGATGTCCACTGAGGTTACTTCAATTTTTCAAATATTATGATTCTATAATTTTGGGAACTGCTGATTCTTCCCCAATCTTATCAAATACTTGTAGCAAATTAGGAGACTCAACAGTTGTTATTCCTTAAATTTACTTTCACAACTTTATGCATCTATACCATTTAATCTCTTAATTTAGAATGCCTTTTCACTGTGTTTCTAATTCTTGAAATCCTGCCCATCCACAAGGCCCAATCCAAATACAACTTCTACCAAGATAGTCACCACAGGAGACTATATATTTTCTAATAAGGCTTTTATTGACCAAAGCATGATAGAAATTCTATTTGTGAAATGACTTAAGATTCATTTTATGAAACATGAACAAAAATTATTCCCATTATTAAGTCATACTTCATCTTTCAGTAGAGAACTCATTGAGAAGATCTGCATTCAGAAACAAAGATGAGTCATAATTTAAAGTATAATAGGACTGGAAATATAGGATTGGGTCAGATGGGTAAACATTTTAAACATCAAAAAATAGACTTTATATTTGATTCCAGGAGTAATAGAGAGCCAATGAAGTTTGTTGAGTAAAAGGGCGACATAGTTAAACCTGCCCTTTAGGAAAATTCATTTAACAGTTGAGTGGAGGATGAATTGAAGTGAAGAGAAATAGGAGGTAGGGAGGCCAATGAAGTATTGATGACAATTATACAGATAAGGGGAGTTCAGGGCTATAAGTTATAACTGAGTATAAGGGTAATGAGAAGAGGATGTATATAACAGACACTTGGAAAGTAGATATGAAAAGATTTGGAAATAGATTTGATATGTGAGGTGAATGTGAGTGTGAATCAAAAAATAACACTGGAATACCAAATCTACTTGACTGGGAAGACAATGAAGCATAAAAGGGACAGAGAAATGTGGAAAGTTTGGGGAAAAGATAAAGAATTCTATATGAGAAATAATGAGTTTGAGATGCCTCTAGGACTCTATTTTAAGATTTCAAATACAGAGTTGATTATATAGAACTGTAGTTTGAAGGACAAATTAAAGCTACATATATAGACCTACAAATCATCTGCATAGAGATAATAACTGAACCCAAGGAAGCTAATGGATTCACCAAGGGAGAAAGTATAGAGCAAAATTCAAATAATACACATGCTTAATAAATTTTACCTGAATGAAAATCCAACAAAGGGCACTAAAGTTGAATAGCGAAGAGGAGAATAAAAGATAATGCAATGTCCCGAACGCCTAAAGACTCAATCCAATCAACAGTTGTGGGAGTGTTTTATATTATATTAAATATTAGTTATACTTTGATATTTCAGTGAATATATGATCTTCAGATTTGCGATAGTTCATCTTCCAGTGCAAATCTCAAAGCCTCCATGTCCTCCTACTCTATGAAATTCTTATCAATTTCCTTCCATAGTGCACCTAGTATCAACATTGTGCACTGGAAGCCTGTCATTTTTAGAATTTTGTGAATACCAGAGCAATATTTGGTCTGTCCATCTGCTATTCCCATTTTTTTTCTACATAAGCTTCCCACATCTTTTTTTTTTCTGACCAGTCTTTGATAATGTAGTCCATGACATGCTGTGCACAGAAGGCACCCCTAGTAAAGTTTTGTAGAATATATAAATACCCACCAGCATTTTCTCTATTCACATTTAGTTACCTCAACATTGATTCTTTGGAGATTGTACTATTCTAGAACCATTTGGGGACAAAGGAGCCTCTATAGAATGTTGACAGTGCTATAAATCTTCACAATTCACCATAAATTCAATCACAATTAGTGTGAAATTTCCCAAACGCAATCAGGCCTGTTAGCATATTCCTGTTCAACTCCGGACCTAGTTCATTGAGCAACTGTAATGTTTTTCCAAAATAAAGGTCCAATTAGAGGATCAGCAAACAATGGTCCAAACACTAAACCTGGTCCATCACTTTTTGCACAGTCCATGAGATAATAACAGTTTTTTAAAATATTTTAATTAAAGTGTAATTGTACTTAAATTAAAAAAAAAAGAAAAAAAACATTCTTAGCTAAAAAATATGCAGGGGACTGGATTTGACCCACAGGCCTAAGGTTCCCCCAATAGAATATAATCTCGCTTAGTTTAGGGACTAATTAATTTTTGTATTTCTATCCACAATACCTAGCATAATTCTGGGAACCTAATAACTGATTAATAAATGTTAGCCCAAGAGGTTCATCACTGTATTATAAACCTCATGATGGACATTTATATATGATTTTTTATACACAAAATCTTTTTAGAACTACCAATAAAATATTATAGAATTTGTTGTTTGCCTCATTCTGAAGAAATCATATACCTATGAATATTTAATCAGTAGTAGAGATAAATGTGAATTATAACAACAGATGATAGATAGATGATAGGTAGGAGTCTGTGTATGTGTGTGTGTGTGTGTGTGTGTGGTCCATGTGTGTGTGTATGTGTTCTGGAAGTCATACAATTTTTAAGAATTGAGGGATTAATTCTCAAACTATCCAAAAGAAGGAACTTAGTGAAATTGTTTTTATGATCACAATGTCTTATTAACAAAACAAGGCGATCAAGAGGACATTAATAACTACTGGCCCAGCTGCTTACTTTCTCATCTCTATAAAATTTTTATGAGGCTGATGATAAATATATAGAGTAATAATTCATAAAAATATGGAAGGGGTATGATTTTCATAAATCATTTTCTATAGTATACCATATCAATACAGTGACACACTTGACTGAAAGACACAGAGAATATGAAATCATAGTGTTCATTTGTTAATCTCATTTTATCCTCACAGCAGTTCTGCCAGAGAGGTGCCATTATTATCCTGATTTTACAGGTGAGGACAGCAAAGTAAACAGAAGCTAAGTAACTTTCCTAGGGCCATGTTCCTAGAAAGTGTCTGAGGCTGGATTTGAACTCAGGTCTTTCTGACTCCAAGTCTTAATACTCTATCTACTATGCCGCTTAGCTACTTTTAAATATTACACTTAACTCACTGGTCAAGATCAGAACAATTGAAATTATCCTTCCTCCCCTTTACCATGTCGAAGTTGTCTCCCTACCACCAAGATTCAATAACCTCTCCTCCTTTGAGGTCCATGAAATTCATATCTACCACCAAGCAAAAACCTGGCAACTGTTTTCTAGAGACCTTCAGGACATGGAAAAAGATACCATTAGTTGCTTATTGACTTATAAAATACAAATTAACCTTCTGTCATATTATTTTTTTTAATTTATTTTGTCAGACATTTCCCACTTGCATTTTAATCTTATTGGAGCAGTACTCGTTGAGTGGGCCAGTGGACCATGAGTTTGACACCTCTGTTCCAGGTCACTTGTATTCTTTCTTCAATGAGTTCAGTACCTGGCTCAAAATCTTACTCTTCTCCCAACTCCTACCCTCATATTAGGGGACTTCAACATAAATATTGATACTCTTTAATTCTTAAATAATTCTTAAATTCTGAACTCTTAAATCTTAAATTCCCAGTTCCTCAACCTACTTATTCCCTATGGCCTAAGGATCGTGCACCTCACCTCAGCCAAAAATAACGATGTTCATACCTATTATCTTGAAATCTCCTACAAATGCACCATTCCATTTTGCACTCAGATGCCTAAGTGAATTTTCTAAAAGCACGAGTCCCACAATATTACCATCATACTCAGTGATTTCCAGTGGATCTTTATCATCTCTAGGAGCAAATACAAGTCATCTGTTTAGCTTTAAATTCTTTTATAACCTAGCTTTCCCTACCTTTGTGGTCTTCTTACAGCTGACACCCTCTATGTACACTTTAATCCAGTGTTACTAATCTCCTTGCTATTTCTCACATAAGAAATTATGTCCCTGTATTGCATGCATTTTCTCTGACCATCATCCATGCACTCCCCCCTTCATCTCTGCCTATTGGCTTCTTTCTTCTTTCAAGTCCCAATTAAAAGCTCATCTTTTACCAGAAGTCTTTTCTAACTCTTCCTAATTCTATTCTGTTCTCTCTGGTGCTTATTTCCTATTTTCTGGTATATTACATTCTTTGCATATATTTGTTTCTAAATTGTCTCCTCCATTAGATTGTGAGCTCCTTGAGGACAGAGACTGTCTTTTGTATTTCTTTGTTTCACCAAACAGTACCTGGAACATAGTAAGGGGCTTAACTATTGACTACTTTTGGACATTGTATATTTATAATTACTTATTCAGTAGTCAATTATGAATATGAAATAAGTTATAAAACAAAGATATATGTACTTTCAAAAATTTTGGTCCATGTCTTGGAGGATATGCTATGTAGGGTCTAAATGTAAGACGGATTTTCTCTGAATGTTAAAATCTTCTAGTTGCTCTCATTTGAATGACATATTGTCCTGACTTTATTAAGACCTTGAATATTATAGAACCAACATAATGAGGTCGACTGCCATTAAGAAAATTTTCAGTCCTTTAATCCACACAGCAAAAACTGAGTGGATACAAAGAAGACCTAAATGATGTCTAGATCTCTAGATCATGGTATGCTGTTGAAAATATATCTTGGGCACACATAAAAGATAGGGGGAGAAGATGTCAAAATTGAATAGGAGAAATAGAATAGGTGATATAATACTTTGAAAATAGTATAACACTTTGATCTCAAGCCTTTTGCCAAAATAAAAGTCCATTTTTCTAACACCAATATTATGTTGGTGATATAATATGGCTAAAGACTGCATCAAAGCTATAGATGACCCAAATGGCAATGAAGGGATAATTAATTGGCTATATCCTACATTACCGTATGTGTGTGTGTGTATATGTATATATATATACTATATATATATGTATATATATACTATATATATATTTAATGAAGTGGTATAAATGATATTGCCTAGCAAATATATAGTTGGCAAAGGAGGTAGACACTTATATAGTGAGAGCAATAGAAAACAGAATAGTCAGAAACTTAAAGAATTGCTTCTTGTATATTGAGTAGGTTCTTTATAGAGGCTGGTTTTCAGGACATATGCCAAAATCACATTGGATGAGTTCTAGATGGATTTTGTTCTCTTTCACTGGAGGCAGTACCCACATGGAATTAGATCAAGAATCTCTTGATGTATTGAAGCAATATTGAAGGGCTGGTATATTAGCATTAACTAGACTTCTGGTGGTCAATGAGTTATCATGGCTTCCTCAGCAACAAATCAGACCAAACTAGCATTATTCTCTTTCATAAGGTTACTACTGAACTTATGAACATAAAGTTAATGCAATTAGCCTTATTAGTATGTTATTAATATAAGACTAAGATAATGATACAATTAATAGAGAGCTGTGCTGAAATCTGGGAAGATCATTCAAATTTTGCCTGTTATAAATACTGGCTATGTAAACCTTGGCAAATTATTTACTCTTTATTTAGTCTATGGGGTTCTCTAAGAGTCCAGGTTTTAGAGAAAATACTGCCACTGATAGATGAAATTTCCTCACCAAGGAGGTCTAATACATATCTCTTTCAGAGTGTTAGTTCAGGAGAATAATGTAAACAAATCTTATACCTGAATTTCAGTAAATAATTTGACAGTCTTGTGTTTCATTTTTTGGGGGGATAAGGTGGGGAAGGGGATGGATAAGTGCATGCTAAACAATAACACTTTGGGCATATTTGGAACTGGTCGAATAGCCAGACCCAAAGAGGAGTTCTTAATCAAGTTGGCACCAACTTGAAGGACAGTTTCAGTAGATTGCTGCAGTCCCCTGTGCTTAATTTTGTGCTCTTCAGCAATGTTATTAGTTACTCTGATGAAGGCATACATATAAAACATATCAAATCTAAAGATGATACAAAATCAGAAAGAAGAGCTATGACAGAGTCAAGATCTGAAAGTGCCTCAACAGGTTAGAATAATGTGCTTAATCTTTTATTTTTCTTTTTGGAGGGGGAAGGCAGGGCAATTGGGGTTAAGTGACTTGCCCAAGGTCACATGGCTAGTAAGTGTTAAGTTTCTGAGGTTGGATTTGAACTCAGGTCCTCCTGACTCCAGGGCCAGTGCTCTAATACACTGTGCCAGCTAGCCACCCCTAATGTGCTTAATCTAATACGATTGAATTGATTGGAGACAAATGAAAAGTCCAGTGTGTGTGTCTGTGTGTGTGTGTGTTTGTGAGTATAAAACTAGAATATTCATTGAGACTGGACATCATTAAGCAGAACCAAAATAGGTATTTATCAGATATCCTGGAGAGGATATTCCTCTTTAGACATACATTGATCTCCATGATCAAGGCACTTTCCATATCTGAGGTTCTTCTTTTTCTGAAATTCTATATTATTCTAATTATTGGGTGTTAGAGTCAGAAGAGACCTCAGTAGCCAGTTAATCCCTAATTAAAGCATGAGTCTTCTCTACAATACCTCTAAACAGTGGTCTTCCTTTTTATAAACAAAGTTATGAAGGAGCTAATGCTACGTCAATTCCCTGACATCTTATTTTCAGAAAAGATGGGAATAGTGATTGTGAGTATTCAGAGGTTGGGGTGGGGCATGATTTGGTGGTTATTATAGTATAAATTATCCCAAAGGCAGAGAGAATTGGTTATATTCCCCATCTCTACCCCTGTCCCCCAATTTGGGAAAGATCAGAGCATGGCAGGACTTACTAGGTATGCTCTGTACTACAATAGGAATGCCTTTGATATATAAAGTTTCTCATGAAAGTGTTATTGAATTTGGTAGTCATCTTGGAGATAGAATGGGTAAACATTCAGTATTGATGGATTAAACATGATTAATTGCTTGGGGACCCAGACTTTAGCATATTAAACCTGAAATTTCTTTCAGAAGGCACATAAATGTCCCATAAAATGCCACGAGAACCATTAAACACTGAATACACATGAACTATGATGATTGTTATTGTTAAAACAAATTTACTGAATTGGAAATGGTCAAGAAAAACTCATTTATATGATTTCATGTAATGAATGCTAAATATTCATTCACAATGGGCAGTTGTAGTCCTTTTAAGTGATAATACTTGTGATAAAAATAGGGCAATTAGTGAATAAAAACAGAGTTTCCTCAAGTTAAGCTTCTATTAAAAGCTTGCTATGAATGAGGAAAAAGAGTATGATTAATTATTTTTACAACTGAGCCAGTATTAGGAATGTCCCCTTTTTTGCCTTTTAAAATTCTGTATACATTTTGTGCCTTTCAAACATCCATTCTTCATGATACCTGTTCTAAGGTCTTCCATATATAGGAAATTATAAATAATAACTGGATGTGTATTCCCAACTCACAAGAGAACTTTTGGTTTAAATATTACTAGACAAAGACTTAGGGAGTTGATGCTACTGTATGATATATTAATTCTCTGTAAACGTTTCTCTCTTTTGCATGTTCCTAAATTACATTTTGATTTCAACCTTTCTTCATCTTTCTTTAAATTGTGTCAGAATTTATTTCTCAGTAGACTATGGGCTGTACCCACTTGTCATTCTCTGTTAGCTCAATAAGATATTGTACAAGCTTAGGGCAACTTATTAGGCAAGGTTTCCTTTTCTTCTGTGGGCAGAACAGCTCAGCATGGATTTCTCTGCCATTTTTCTGGATCATCTTTGCTTCATATTTCAAAACTACACTGAGGAAAACATGGAAGCTATATGACTATACTGCTGAAACAACCTTCCAATCAAGATCAAAGTTTATATTAGTCACAATGGGCAATCAGACCCTTAGTTATCTACTTATATGATTTGAAATTCAACCTTAATGCACATGTAAAAATGAAAAATTAATCTACCTTAGCATTTCCTAAGGCTTTTTTATAGCTGACTTTTTCTCAATATAATATTTCCTATTTTTCTTAAAGGCACCAACTCTTTTCCCACCCTTTGAATATTCTCTCTCTCTCTCTCTCTCTCTCTCTCTC
>NW_027186304.1:58180256-58279381 GCF_028583685.1 Petaurus breviceps papuanus
GTCTCTCTCTCTCTCTGTCTCTCTGTCTCTGTCTCTCTTTCTCTCTCCATACACATACATACATACACATATATAAATATACACATATATACATAAACATATATACACATGCACACATATAAAATACTCTTGAAATGCTGATTCTCAGACAGGAGAAAGGAATTCATAAATTATAAAATATTTATAGGTTAAAACAATAATTAAAAAACAAAATGATTTTATTGGTCTATCATGTTTAAGTATCTTTGTTAGCTCACTGCTGATGCCAAAGCACAATTTGTTCAATCCTAATTCTCCATTCTGGTAATTGAAAGCAGTGTCATAAATGGGTCTTTGTGGTACTTTGGAGATTTCAATCTCTATTCTTCTTCACTCTTACTCTCACCATTCTCTGTCGCCAAGCAAAGTTAACCGATTTCAATTCAATAAAATGTGACATTAAGTAAATACCTAATAAATTTCAGATGGTGTGATCAATCATATTTTAGGAAGAGGAACAAATGTAGATATTATATAGTCCTCCTGTCAAAATATTTACTATAACCTAATAGGAGGAAGACAGATACAAATAATTATAAAGAATGGAGAATGAGACAGCATAAAGAAAAATTGAGGCAAAGTGCTACTTGAAATTTGAGAATGAGAGAAAACTCCCTAGGGGCTTGGGATTTGAAGCTTGTAATAAAGATCATAGAATGTGTCTGGGAAAAACGGTCATCTATAAGATGTCATCTTCTTACCGAGGTGGAACCAACCTGTTAAAGATAAGTCAGGGACTCATTTGAACTCTCCCAAATTCTTCTCCAAATAAAATTTAAATAATGCTCCCCAAATTCTGGAAATTCAGGATACACAGAACTAATTCTGAAAACAAGTGAACAAAACCCCAGAAGCTTGGGAAAATGTATCCTCTACCCCAGAAGCAGAGTCTCACTTTAGCATACGGTTCAAAGTCAAGAAATAGACTGGAAATAATGAGCAAACAGAAAAAAAAATGACTGTAGAAAGTTACTATGATGACAAGGAAGATCAAAACATACACTTGGAAGATGATAACATAGTTAAAATTGTTACATTCAAAGTTTAAAAGAAAAAATATGAATTGGTCTCTGGACATTCAAGAGTTCAAAAAGAATTTTAAAAATCAAGTAAGAGAGGTAGAGAAAAATTGGGAAAAGAAGTAAGAGTCATGCAAAAAATCATGGAAAAAATATTCAACAGCTTGGAAAAGAAGTCACAAAAATTATTAAAGAAAATAACATCTTACAAAAAGATAGACCAAATGGTAAAGGAGGTATAAAGGTCCAATGAAAAGAAGAATGCCTTGAAAATCAAAATTGTACAAATAAAATAAAAGAGGTACCAAATTTCACTGAAGAAAAGAACTTCTTAAAAAGTTGAATTGGCCAAATGGAAAAGGAGGTAAAAAGCTCAATGAAGAAAATAATTACTTAAAATTTACAATTGAATAAGTGGAAGTTTATGAGTCCATGAGACCTCAAAGAATATCAAAACAAAATAAAAAGGTAGAAGAAAATGTGACAATTTATTGAAAAACACCTGATCTGAAAATAGATGCAGGAGATATAATTTTAAAAATTACTGGACTATTGGGGTGGCCAGGTGGCTCAGTGAGTAAGAGCACCAGCTCCAGTGTCATGATGAACTGGGGATCAAATCTGGGCTCAGATACTTTGCACCACACCCAGAAATAACTGGCAGTGTAACCTTGAGCAAGTTACTTAACCCCAATTGCTTTAAAAAAAATTACTGGACTACCTGAAAGCCATGATTAGGAAAAGAGCCTGGACAACATCTTTCAAGAAATTATCAAGGAAAACTGCCCTGATGTTCTAGAATTAGAGAGCAAAATAGAAATCAAAAGAATCCACTGATCATCTCCTAAAAGAGATACCAAAATAAAAGTTCCAAGAAATAGTATAGCCAAATTCCAGAGCTCCCTGGTCAAGGAGAAAATATTGCAAGCAGTCAGACAGAATCAATTCAAATATCAGGGAGCCACAACTAGAATAACACAAGATTAAGCAGCTTCAACATTAAATGATCAGAGGGTTTGGAACATGATATTCCAGAGGTCAAAACAACAAGGATTGCAATCAGGAATTACCTACCTACCAGAACTAAGTGTAATCCTTCAGTGTGGGAAATGGATATCCATTAAAACAGAACCCTTTGACACATACCTGATGAGAAGATCAGAGCTGATGGGAAAATATAAATTTCAAATGTGAAACTCAAAAGAAGCACAAAAAGGTAAACACAAAAGAGAAATCCTAAGGGTTTCAATGGAGTTAAGCTGTTCACATTTCTAATAATTGCATTTCCTAAAAAAAAATTCTCATCATTAGGGCAGTTAGAAAGAGTATACATAGATAGAGTGCATAGGTGTGAATTGAATATGATGGGATGATTATCTAAAACCATAAAATTAAGGGGTGAAAAAGAGTAATTCACTTGGAGAATTGGAAAGGTAGTGGTAGAATGGGGGTAAATTGTTGCACATAAAAGAGGTAAGAAACAGATTTTACAGTGGAGTGGAAGATGGGGGAGGTAGGAGAGAGTGAATGAACTTTGAGCCCATCAAAATTGAGTCAAAGAGAGAATAATACGCAACCTTGGTTGTGTATAGAAATGTATCTTACCTTACAGGAAAGTAGGACTAAGAGGATAAGAGAAGGGGAGGGCAGGGATAGAAGGGAGGGTGAGTTGAGGTAGGTTAATGACAAAAGCAAGATACTTTTCAGTATGAACAGAGAGAAAAGGATAAACTAGAGGTGAAGGTGAGGGAATATAATGGAGGGAATACACTGTTAGTAATCATAACTGTGAAAAACCTTGTACAACAAGTTTCTATGATAAAGAGCTCATTCTTCAACTATTTAGAGAACTGAATCAAATTTATTAAAAAAGTAAGATCCATTGCTCAATTGAGAAATGATCAAAATTTGTGAACAGGCAGTTTTCTGACAAAGTAATCACAGTTATACACAACCATAGGAAAAATGCTATAAATTAATATTTATTAACAGGGCAAATTAAAACAACTCTGATCTACCATCACATACCTATCAAATTGACTAATATGTCAGAAAAGGAAAATCATAAATATTCATGGGGATGTGAGAAAATTGTGACACCAACTCACTTATTGAAATTGTATACTGATTCCACCATCTGCAAAGCAATTTAGAGCTATAGTCAAAGGGCTATAAAACCGCATACCCCTTGAACAAGCAATACCACTACTAGCTCTATATCCAAAAGATTTGTTTTTAAAAGGAAAAGGACCTCTATGTGTAAAATATTTAATTTATGGCAGCGCTTTTAATCATAACAAAGCTTTGGCAATTGAGAGGATGTCCATCAATGGGGGAATAGCTGAACAAGTTGCTGTATATGATTGTGATGAAATACTATTGTACTATAATAAATTACAAGCAAGATACTCTCAGAAGAACCTGGAAAGACTTGCATGGACTAATACAAAGTGAAATCAGCAGAACAGGAGAACGTTGTATATAGTAACAATAATATTGTATGATGATGAATTGTGAATGACTAAGCTATTCTGAGAAATATTTGATCACAAACAATTCTGAAGGACTTATGATGAGAAATGTTATCCATTTCCAGAGAAAGAACTGATGAATCTGAATTTAGATTGAAGTATATTTTTTTCTGTATTTTTCCTGTTCTTTTTGTATGTGGTGTTATTTTAAACAACATAAGCAATATGGAAATATGTTTTGCTTGACTGCACATGTACAACCTATATAAAAAATTACTTGCCTACTCAATGGGTGGGGGAAGGAGGGAGGGATAGAATTTGGAGCTCTAAGTTTTAGAAAAATGAATGTTAAAATTGTTTTTACATGTAATTGGCAAAAAATATTAAACAACTAGGAAGAAAACATAGGATGATATTGTTCATTCCCCCCCTGACCTGAGACCAGTTACTGCCTTCTATAAAGGATGGCATTAGAAGGAGTTTGGTACACCACCCTCCAGCCTTCCAATCAGAAGGGAGAGTAGGTGAAGGGAGGTCAGTTTGAGTTAGCAGTATGGTGCTTAGTTTGGAACTAATGAGCTTATTTTTGGAAGAGCATTTTTGTTCCATGGATTTGAAATCAGGTAGGGCAGAAGATTCAGGTACTAAACAAAGGTCTGGGGATACAAACAAAGTTAAACATAGTCCCGGTTCTCAGGGAGCTCAGAATCTAATGTGTGGAAGAAAACATGAAAACAGCTATGTACAAATAAGATAAATACTGGTAAAATTTGGTTTATATCAGAGAGAGAGAGAGTACTAAGATTAAGAAACTTGAAGTATATCAAGAAACCCAGAAGGTGGCCATGAGGAAGAAGAGTTTCAGGTATGGTGTAAAGTCAATGAAAATGCTCAGTTAGAAGATGGAATGTCTTATGAGAGGGTGTAAAGCCAAGCACGGCAGCTTTCCAGAGGACAGCTGCTAAGAACAGCTTTAAGGATCTGATTACATAGTATAGTGAATGCTCTATTTATTCAGCAGTAAATTACAGCAAAACACAGAAACCAAATTACAGCTTTCACAAACATAATTACTTATTGCTAAAGTGGCCACATGGTTTTCACCAAAGTGGCCACATAGTTTTAAGCAAAAGATATCATTCATTAAGTCCTTAACTCAATCATCCTTGAGAAGCAAGCCACCTTACAAAGGGACACAAAGTACAAAGATCAAAGTCTCCACCCCTAGTTCACATTGTCTTAATCTCTCAGTCAAAAGTCTTCTTTCTTCTTAACTAGAGATTAGTTACCAATCATCCTTAATTCAATCATCCTTAAGAGGTACAAGTTACAGAGTACAAAGTTTTCCCACCCCTAGGCCACAGTAAATCATGATCTTCTCAGTCAGTGCTAAGTACCCAAGGAGAAGTCTTTTCATCTTGATTAGCAGCTGGCTCTCAAATTCCATGGTTCCCCTTCCACGGGTCCAGCTCCTGCCTGAATCTACCCTACTGTCACCTGGATTCACAGGTAGGCAGCTCTCAGCTCCTTATCCAGCTCCTCATCCTGTTCCACCTCCAGTTCCATATTGAAGGTCACAGTGTCCAGTTCACTTTAAGTCCTTCACAGTTCCTGTTTCTGGGAAGACAAAGCTTAACAGAGCCACAATAACTCATACACATTGCTGGCACCATCATCAATTCACTCTCTGCCTGTGAAATCAACACAGACCCACATACAAAGTCTCAGGACTCAACACAAATTGTCAGTAGAGTCCCACGGCCTCAGAAAACCTCCTCCAAGACTTCTATAAACAGAAAACAAGAAAATCCTCTTTCAGGGCTTCCAGTAAGGTCCCAGGGTTTCTGTACAAAGTATCACAAACAAAAATCAACACAGACAGAACAAACAGAGTGCTGAGATACCACAAGTTTTTTCCTTCTCTACTCTGTCACCACAAGTGTTCTCTTCTCAGTTCTGCTCTCTCCCAGCTTGGGCTTCTCCTTATATATGGTCACTAGCTCCTCCTTGTTTTACCCCTTCCTGTTGCATCAGCAGTAGGGGTTCACAAGTTCTGTTTCTTAACAAAGACTTGATATAATCATGGGCAAGGCTTAAAAGAAACTTGAACTGGAACAAGGTGATAAATAATTACATAACTGAAAAAAGGTGCTAAGTACTTCTTTGCTTGTCATTACAGAAGGTTGGCAATGGATCAAAAAGTACCTGAAGGAGAAAATAGTGTAAGAATACTAGATACTTACAAAATAACTTTTGAAATGTTTTAAAAAGTATAAAAAAAAGATTTTATATTTTATCCTAGAAATTATAGGGAGCCATTGAAGTTTATTAGAAGAAAATGAGGCAGGTAGACCAACAAGAAGGTTATTGCAATAGGCCAAGTGTGAGGTTATGAGGCCTACACCAGAGTTATAGCAGTGTCATAGGGGAGAAGGGGATGTATAAGAGACATGTTACAAAGGTAGAAATAACAGGACTTATGTGTGTCTGTGTGTGTATCTGTCTCCCTGTGTCTGTGTCATTCTGTGTGTATGTATATGTGTATATACATACATATATATATAAAATTTTTCTAAAAAAGAATGAGGAAAATAAAGCCGCCAAAGGTAAATATCTTACCAAAGGTCATCCATGGAGTAAATAATAATGCCAAGATTAAAAATTAAAACCTCTGATTAGAAAAGCAGCACTTTTCCTCTGCTGTTCATACAGCCTTTCACTGTATAGTATTCACTGAAATAACCATGGCATTCCCTGGAATGACACTTTTACTCTATTCTTCTACTCAGATGCTGGTGAAAGAATAAGGTAAGTAGTGATACATGAAATCAAAAGGAATCCCTAAATTGGAAAGTTAACAATTCAACTCAGGCCAAAATCTTTTTGTATACGCACCCTGAAGTTTTCAAACACTGACACAGACACACACACACACACCCACACTGTATTTATGTATATATATACCCTGTATTTATGTGCATATATCTATCTCTATATAGATTAAAGATAGATATAGATGTGGGGGGGTGTATGTGTGTGTGTATATATGTGTGTGAGGATATATATGTATACACATATGTATAAATCCATATATGCATATATATTTATATGTATGCATGTATGTGTGTATAATACTATCCACCATTCTTTAAGAAATCCATTTGAAAGATTGTAAGGAGATCTGTACAAATTAATAGAAACCAGGAAAGAGAAGATTTGTTTTCATTGCTCTTGTTTAATATAAAGGAAAGTCTATCTTGTTGAAAATTTCACGATTGCTAATCTGATCACATCAATTCCCCTTTGGTTACATATATGTAAATATACATGTATGATAAGTATATTATATAATATTGTTTAAGTATATGTGATTATATTCATATATATTAAGTACCAATATACTTATATATAAGTATAAAGCATATATCAGCATGAAAATATGTACTTACATATGCATATATGTGTATATGTACTTAAAGGATATTACTATTTTAGATACAGATTGTACATTTATGTATAGAAATAATAAGGTATATAATAATTTGAAGTGTGTGTGTGTAGAAAAATTTTTAATAGAATTCCAATGCGATACATATGATAAATGTGTGACCTTGCACAAGTAGCAAGCATTTGGGGGCCTCAATTTCCTTATCTATAAAATAAGAGCATGGATTAGAAGTCCTTTGCATTCCCTTCTAGCTCTAGATCAATGGGTCAGTGACTTCATGATCCTGTGACTTCTTGACCTCTCAAGTTCAACCTTGACTATGTTAATAATGTATACTACATTGATAAATGCAACTCTTACAATTATTGGGTGGCAGAATGCAATGTAGATAGAACTCTGTCCTTGGAGCCAGAAAGAATTGGGCTCAAGTTCAGCCTCTAAGAAATACCAGCTGTGTGATCTTCAGTCAAGTCATTCATCTTCTCAGTGCCTTAGGTGACTCTCCTTTCCCAAAAAGGTGCAGACCTGCCTTGGTGAAGGTAGTTTCTTCACCTGGAATTTCCCTAAAACACTGATATCACAGATCAGGTCCTTATCCTTATCTAAATTCTATTCTGATTCCCACAATATAATAATGATTAAATAAAATACTAAGAGTCTATAGTGTGAATATCAACCAATTCAATGTCATAAATGGATTAAAAAAATATATACAAATATGTACCTTGTAGGAGTACACTGAAAGATGGTGTGGGGTGGAGGGGTATTAGAAAGGAGAGGGAGAAGACAGAGGAAAGAGAGGAATATGTGATGTACCTTACTTATGTCCATGGTAAACAAAAAAGAAAAAATAACTTCTACAGTCTCTCAGAAGAATCGGTGAGGTGGCAAATGATTTGCTGACTCTTGTCCAGCATTTATTATTCAGTGTAAATTAAGTTTCCTCCTCCAGATTCTCATTATTTGAATACTGTCTCTCTTTGATTCCCAAAGGTGACATATGCTTAGGAAACATTCATATTTCCTACTGTGAGTGAATAATGTCAAGAACATTTTTCAGTATAATATAGTTCACTACATATTACTTATCCCATGTATAATTTATATCTACCTCCAAATAATCAGATCAAGCCTATTGTGGCATTTAAAAAGGTTCAAAAGACATTTCTAAGTAATTTGATAATTTTATTAATAATGATAATATTTTAATAAAATTATAACCATTTGGCCATTTTTCTCTTAGGCCAAAGACAATGGGGGGGGGAAGATGCCATATATATCCATTTGAAGAGAGGGATATTTCCCCCCACCTCTGCCCGGTGACAATCAACTCTGATTGGTTAACAATTAGTGAGATATTAATTATCATAATGAGGGGACTGAACCTATTCAAATGAACTTTGTTTATGTCATTTGTTTCTAAACTATCCCAGACTTGGGCAATCTATTCAAAGAATTTATCCTCAACCAAACCTGAGTAGAGCACAATAGTTTCTCCATCTGGGTAGGGTCTAATAGAGGAAAAGTTTAGCTCAACCTTCAGAGACTAGGGTCTTGAAATGAAGATAATAAGAAAAATGGGGAAATCTGAATGTCCCCAAATAATTGGTTATTAATAATAATTTGACCATTATGCATAACAGACTTAATTTTGCTATTCCCCTACCTGATAGTATTTTTATCATGTTCCTCTTAAAGTGGCATAATGTCAAAAAGGAAAAAAAAAATCTTACTTTGGTCAAGTTTTCCTGAAATGCTTCTCCTTTTAGATTTAGCATTTTCCTTCCTTTAGTGGAAAGTCCATAGGGGAGAGGGAAAAATAGGCTGAGTCCTAGCTTTAAAAAATATATTTCTAAAAGTATTTCAATTACCATTATTATTATAAATATTATTATATTTTAGATTTTAGCAAAGTGGAAGAAGGAAAAAGTCACAGGTTTTGTAAGTTTTTTTTAGTTGGTGGGGGTCACAGAATCTAGATATAGGGGCAGAGTTTCTTGTTTCCTTAAATTAGTTTTGAACATTTTGCTTAAATTTTAGGAAAGAATTTTAAATGAGTGAATTTTCTTTTTTCTTTTAATTTCTTTTAATTTTTTGCTTGTTGGAGGGCAATTGGGGTTAAGTAACTTGTCCAAGGTCACACAGCTAGGTTTATTGTTGTTGTCATTTGTTTGTTTGTTTTCTATTAAGTATCTGAGGCTGAATCAGGTCCTCCTGACTCCAGAGCCAGTGTTCTACTTACTGCACTACCTAGCCGCCCCTAGTGAATTTTCTATAGGCAGCTATATATGAGGTAGAGAATAAAATTTCATTTCTACTTGCAATAGTTTAGGTGGACAAGATGTAATTGAACACACATGCACACACAGTGAGAGGAGAGGGAGGGAGAGAGGGAGGGAAAGAGGAAGTGAGAGAGGGAGGGAGGAAGAGAAAGAGACATAGAGGAAAGAGAGAGAGAGAGAGAGCGTGCGAGCGGCGGTCAGGTGGTCATTTTTTTAAAAAGCTGTGAGAGAGAGAGAGAGAGAGAGATTACTAATATAAAAAAGATATGTCTCATTCAGGATACACGGGCACTAGTATTTTCAAGTTATTTCTTCCATGGTTATGGTGTTTCTATGTACTTTGATAATTTGGCTTTCTTAAATATCATTATATATTACTATTCTTGGATCCATTATTTCTATTGGCCTACAAGAATTTCTATTTCAGGAATATGTAGAGGAACCAGGAAGCAAAAGATTTGTTGCAGAATCACTTACCACTTGAGGATATCATTCAGCTTATTTTTCTCTTCCTGGCAAATATATTTTTAAATTTTTTTTCTCAGTCAAAGTAAAACAAATTTTATTAAAGATTTTCCATAATAGACTATTTTCTTTTTTCGCTTTATATCTTTTTTTGTTTATTTTTTGATGTTTTAAAATTTTATTTATTTATTTTTTCAACATTCTTTTTTTTCTTTTTTTTTAAGCAATCAGGGTTAAGTAACTTGCTCAAGATTACAAGGTCAGTTATTTCTGGGTGTGGTGCTAAGTATCTCAGCCCAGATTTGATCCCCCAGGTCATCCCGACACTGGAGCCCATGCTCTTACTCACTGAGCCACCTGGCTGCCCCCTCAACATTCATTTCTACAAGATTTTGAGTTACATTTTTTTTCTCCCCTTCTTTCCCCTACCCTCATCCCAAAATAGCAAGCCTACTGAATACCCCTTCTCCCAATCTGTTCTCTATTATATCCTCCCCCATCACCCACCTAACTTTCTTGTAGGGCAAGATGGATTTCTATACTCCAGTGCCTGTCTATCTTATTTCCCATTTGCATGTGAAAAACTTTTTTTTAAACATTTGTTTTTAAAACTTTGAGTTCCATATTTTTTGTTCTTTCTTCCCTCCTCACCCACCTCCACTGGGAAGATAAGCAATTCTATATAGGTTGTACATGTATAATTACCCAAATCATTTCCATCATAGTTTTATTGTGAAAGACTTACTATATTTTCCCCCATCCTATCCCACCCCCACTTACTCTATTTTCTCCTTTGACCCTATCCCTTTGCAAAAATGTTTGCTTCTAACTACCCCCTCCACCAATCTGACTCCCTTCTATCATCCCTCCTCTTATCCCCTACCCCCTTATTTTCCTCTAGGGTAAGATACCCCATTGAGTGTGTATGTTATTCCCTCCTTAAACCAAATTCAATGAGAAGGTTGTCCTATTCCCTTTCACCTTCCTGCTCTTCCCCTCCATTGTAACAGTTTTCTCTAATTTCTTTTATATGAGATAATTTACCCTAATCTATCTCTCCCTTTCTCCTTCTCCCAATAAATTCCTCTCTCCCATCTTAATTTTATTTTTTAGGTATAATCCCTTCATATTCAACTCATCCTGTGCCCTCTGTCTATGTATACACGAATATACATATGCCCACACTTACATATGTATTTATATACACATGCACCCTCCTATATTCATATGTATGTATGTATATACATATATAGATATGTATATATATTCCCTTCAACTATCCTCATACTGAGAAAAGTTTTATAAGTTATAATTATCTTTTTTCCATGTAGGAATATAAATAATTCAACATTAATAAATTCCTTATAATTTCTTTTTTCTGTTTACCTTCTCATGCTTCTCTTACTTTTTGTATTTGAAAGTCAAATTTCCTGTTCAGCTCTATTTTTTTTCTATCAAGAATGTTTGAAAATTATCTTTCATCGAATGACCATATTTTCCCCTGTAGCATTATACTCAGTTTTGTTGGGTAGTTGATTCTTGGTTTTAATCCTAGCTCCTTTAATCTCCAGAATATCATATTCCAAGCCCTTCAATCCCTTAGAGTAGAAGTTTCTAGGTCTTGTGTTATCCTGATTGTGTTTCCATAATACTCAAATTGTTTCTTCTTCACTGCTTGCAGTATTTTCTCCTTGACCTGGGAAATCTGGAATTTGGCTGTAATATTCCTGGTATCTTTTTTCAAGAGGTGATTGGTGAATTCTTTCAATTTCTATTTTGCCTTCTGGTTCAAGAATATCAGGGCAATTTTCCTTCATAATTTCTTGAAAGATGGTGTCTAGGATCTTTTTTTGATCATGACTTTCAGGTAGTCCAATAATTTTAAATTATCTCTCCTGGATCTATTTTCCAGGTCAGTGGTTTTGCCAATGAGATATTATTTCACATTGCCTTCTATTTTTTCATTTCTCTGGATCCGTTTTATACTATCTTGATTTCTCATAAAGTCATTAGCTTCCAATTGCTCCAATTTAATTTTGAAGGAGTTATTCTCTTTGGTGAGTTTTTGAAATTCCTTTTCTTTCTGGCAAATTTAGCTTTTTAAGTCATTCTTCTCCTCACTGGTTTTTTGGGCCTCTTTTGCCATTTTAGTTAGTCTATTTTTTAAGGTGTTATTTTCTTCAGTGTATTTTTGGGTCTCCTTTAACAGGCTGTTGACTCACTTTTCATGATTTTCTTGCATCATTCTCATTTCTCTTCCCAATTTTTCCTCCACTTCTCTTACTTGATTTTCAAAATCCTTCTTGACCTCCTCCATGGAATGTTACCAATTCGTATTTTTCTTTGATGCAGGAGTTCTGACTTTTCTGTCTTCCTCCCACTCCGTGCCTTGATCCTTTTTGTTCCCCCAAAATGTATTCTATGGTCTGTTTGTGCTTCCTCTGTTTGCTCATATTGCCAGTCAATTACTTGACTTTTGAGCTCTTTGCCATTGTTGAACTCTGCTTCCAGAATGGAGAGAGATTTTACCCAAATCGCTGGGATTTTTGCAGCTGCCAGAACTATTAGGAGGGCACCCTCTCTCCAGCTCCCACAAGCTCTGATACATGGCCACACACCCCAGGACCACCACCCAAGACTATGAGCCAGATCCAAGCAGATTAAAGCAAGAGCAATTACCCTCTGAATGGTTGCTTGGTCCCCCTACAAGCTGCAGACCAGGAGCTCCTGAGGCAGGCCCATGGCAGCTGCACATCTGCCAAGCCTCAGCCAATTTTTGCCCTGGGGGCAGAGGCCAGACAACACTCTCTATCCCCCCCCCCAGCTCTAACAGAGTTGCACACTCACCTTTTACTTTGTAATTGGAATTTTTGGTTTGAGAAGCCTGGAAACCACCATAGCTGCTGGTGATCCACTCTCCTGAAGTATGCTCTGGCCATTGATGGTCGGGGTTGCCCTGGGACAAGGATCACATTGTAGTAAGCCAAAATATTTTATTCTTGGGGTCAGTTCCTATGTAGATGTTCTTGATGATGCAGCTCTGACTTCCAGCTTTGAAGTCTGCTCTGGAGAGCATCCTTTGTTATGTGAATACAGAAGATAGGAGTTAACTGACCTTTCCTAAGATTTTTGGTGCCTAGATAAAATGGCCTCATTCAATTAAGAGCTATTTCCAGTATATGACAGATTAAGATAATGATAAGAATACTCCAGTATATGACAGACTAAGCTATTGATACAAGTACTTGAATCTTTGTCTGCTTGATCTTTAATAATCTTGTTCAAAGAATCATTAAATGGAGTTCATGATTCTTCTTGAACTAACCACATGGTCTGGTCATTTCTTATTCACATCTCCAACCATGCTTAGTGCTGGACACTGAGAAGCCCACAACACCCCATGGCTCATGTGGGGCTGTGCTTGGTTCCCAGTGTGCTATGATAGACATTTCCTGACAGCCTGCCGGGCTATCTTTAGCAGGAGATCTTTTTCTCTCTGTCACTTTTCGGGTTCTGTAGCTTTAACATTTGTTTAGAGTCATTTTTTTACAGGTATTAGAATTGGTTGGAGCTGGAGCCCACACCAAGTTTGTGCTCCTACTCCTCCATCTTGGCTCCACCAATAGGTAGACTCTTAAAGAGAATGAGAATTTGTGATGCTTGTATTGATAAGCAGACCAGAGCAATCTGACACAGAGTCTGAGCTAGATTGAATTTGAGCCAGCAAATATATTTTTAAAAAATAAAAAAAGCCATTTTATTCAATCTCTCTCTCTCTCTCTCTCTCTCTCTCTCTCTCTCTCTTTCTCCTTAATTTCAAATTTTGTGTCACTTTTTTTTCTTTTTCTAGGAAAATCTTAAGAAAAATATAATACTAAGGAGGATGGCAAAGTGGCACCTATAAGTTACTCTTGTCTAATAAGCAAAAAAACCCCTTTGTCTTCTATTTCTTTAGGTGATATTATTTATAAACTGGCTTTAACAATTTGGTTTGGGTAGATTGAATTCTTTCTGATGATAAGATATAAGGAAGATAGCTATTCTCTAAAAAAAAGTAAGATTTTTTTGTCCGCTTGTTTTAAACACAAATTTAGGTATTACTGTCTCATAGGATTTAAACTGAAAGGGAACTTTGAGATCATACAGTCAAATTTTTCACTTACAGAGGAAGAAACTGAGGTCAAGAGCTAAGTGAATTGATCAAAGATCATACATGTTGAAGAGGAGAGCTGGAATTCCAAAAACGTCATGTGATTTTAATTGGGATTGTGCTTTGTTTCCCATAGTTTTACCCAGTGGGTTATCTATTTTAGCTCAGTCATGAGTTTACCCAAGTAATCCCAATGATTCTCAAGGTGTATAGTGCCTGTATATGCTTTGGGGAAAATTCTGCCTTCCCTTGATTAATAATATACTTCCATTTAGAAATCTGGGAAAATATCCACATTGCAACATCAAGTAAACTGACTCTAAACCTGTACCTGCCAGCATCTACCTGACAATATTATAAAAAAAAAAGTTTTGCTGAAAATAGCATTGGGGGTGGATCCAAGATAGCAGCATAGATGCAGGAAAAGTCTGTGAGCTTTCCCCATAACCACCTCAAGTACTTATAAAATATGACTCTAAATGAATTTTAGAGCTACAGAACCAACAAAATGACAGAAACAAATCCCCCACTGAAGGGAGCCTGACAGGCCTACTGGAAAGATCCATCACAGCCCCCTGGGAGCCAAACCCAACCCTGCAGGAGCAAGGGTTTTACTCCCAGGGTGGGCCCTAAGAGCAGCAGCTGAAGCAGACTTCAGGTGAGTGAATCACCAGGAGCTGTGGGAGTTTCCAGACTTATGAACCCATAAATGCCAAAGAGCTACTAAAAGGTCAGTGTAGAACTCTGTTGGAACTAGGGGTGACAGAATAGCACAGTCTGGCCCCTGCCCCAGGGTGAGAAGTGGTAGAGGGGCAGTGGCTGTACAGCCACTATAATATGGCTGCTTCAGAGCTCCTGGCCTACAGATTGTAGGGGGATGAAAAGGCCAATCATAGGGTAATCACTCTTGCTTTAACCTGCTTGGATCTGGATTGCTGTCTTGAGTGGAGGTCCTGGGGTGTGTGGCCAGTGGGCCAGAGCTTGTGAGGGTTGCAGAGAGGGCAGCCAACTAATTGCTCTGGCAGCTGTGAAAACCCCAGAGATTTGGGACAAAGCTTTCCTCTCTGGAAGCAGAATTCTACTGTGTCAAGGAGTGTAGAAGTCAAGTAATTGAGTGGCAACATGAGAAACCAGAGGAAGCAAAGCAAGCACAGCAATCATATGTTAGATTCCTTTTATTGGGAACAAAAAGGATCAAAGCATGGAGCTGGAGGAACACAACAAAGTCAGAACTCCTGCATCAAAAGCTTCCAAGGTGTATATTATAATATATATATTATATAGAGAAATAGAGACCTTTCAAGCTTTCTTGATGAAAAAGACAGAGTTGAATAGAAAATTTTACAACCAAATACAAGAAGCAAGAGAAGCATGAGAAGGTAAACAAGGAAAAGAAATCATAAGGAACTTATTAAAGTTGAACCATTTACATTCATACATAAAAAATGATAGTTCTAACTTATGAAAATTTCTCAGTATGAATATAGTTGAAGGGGAATATCTATATATATACATACATATATTTTTATAGAGAAGGGTATATGTGCATATGAATACATAAGTGAGTGTGTGTATATATGTGTACATGTATACATAGACAGATGGCAGAGGATCAGTTGAATAGGAAGGGATGATGCCTAAAAAATAAAATTAAGAGGTGAGAGAGTAATATATGAGAGAAGACAGAGAGAGACTGAATAGGCTAAATTATCTCATGTAAAAGAGGCAAAGGAAAACTGTTACAATGGAAGTGAAGAACAGGAAGGCAAAAGGGAATGAGTCAACCTGACTCTCATTGAATTTGGCTTAAGGAGGGAATAACATACACACTTAAATGGGAAATACTGGAAAGTAGGGGGGAAGAGTATAAGAGGGACATGATAGAAGAGAGGGCAGATTGGGGGAGGGGGCAGGGTTGTTAGAAGCAAACACTTTTGAAAAGGGACAGGGTCAAAGTAGAAAATAGAACAAGTGGGGGTCAGGATAAGATGGAGGGAAATATAGTCAGTCTTTCACAATATATCCACTATGGAAATGATTTGCATAACTTCACATGTACAACCTATATTGAATTGCTTATCTTCCCAGTAAGGGTGGGTGATGAAAGAAGAAGGGAAAGAATCTGGAATTCATGGTTTTAAAATCCAATGTTCAAAATAATAATAATTCTTATAATTATTATTTTACATGCAACTTGGAAATAAGATATACAGGCACTGGGGTATGGATCTCCATCTTGCCTTACTGGAAAGTTGGAGGGAGCATGGGGAACAATATAGGAGAGAACAGATTAGGGGAGGAGGTATTCAGTGAGGTCACTATTTGGGGGTTTGTGGGTAGGGGAAAGAAGGGAAGAAAATTTGTAACTCAAAATCTTGTGGAAATGAAAGTTGCAAACTAAAAATAAACCAAAAAGTAGCATCAAAGAGAGTTATTGAAGGTAAATTGTTATTTCAAAGATAATAATGATAATGACTTCTATCAAAAAAGATTTATCAAATGTTTTTTTCTGTGCATGGTATTGTGATAAGTGCTAGGGATACATTAAAAAAATTAAATCTTTTCCAGCCTTCAAAGCATTAACTTTCTAATGGGAGAAAAAATATGTGCCAATGTAATATACACATATATTGTATATACCAAATAGATATTGTATAAAGTAATCTTAAGGGGGAAGGTTCTGATGGCTGGAAGTATCAGGAAAGACTTTATGTAGAAGGTGGACATTTGAGCTGAACTTCAAAGGGTATGCATGATTTTATAGCACTTTGGGCATAGTTCCAAATTATTTTCCACAATGTTTGAATTACTTCACAACTCTACCAACAGTGCATTAATGTCTTAATTTTCCCACATTATCTCCAACATTTTCTGTCACATTAGCCAATCTAATAGGTGTGAAGTGGTACCTCTCCTCAATTTATTTTCCTATGAGATATTTCACATTTTCTACTATTCTTTTCATTATTTTCCCTTTATTTTATTGTTTCTTGATATTTCATGAAGTAATTAGGTTCCACTTGCCCAATTTTAATTTTTGAGGAATTATTTTCATTAGCCAGTTTTTATACCTCCTTTATTCCATTTGATTGATTCTTGTTTTTTTTTTAATGGAATTGTTTTCATCAGTAAATTTTTGTACTTCTTTTTCCATTTGGCAAATTCCATCTTTTAAAGATTTTCTTCAGTATATTTGAGCCTCTTTTACCAAGCTGTTAACTGCCTTTTCATATTCTTTTTCCTTTGCTTTTATTTCTTACCCTAATTTTCATTACCACTTTGATTTTGAAAATTATTTTTCATGCCTTTTAAGAATACCTGGTGGGGGGGGGGGCGGCCAGGTAGCACAGCGAGTAAGAGAACCGGCTCCAGTGTTGGGATGACCTGGATCAAATCCGGGCTCAGGTACTCAGCACCACACACAGAAATAACTGGCCATGTAACCTTGAGCAAGTTACTTAACTCCGATTGCTTAAAAAAAAAAAAGAATACTTGGTGGGCTTGTATGCAATTCACATTTTTGTTTCATGTTTTGTTGCAACTATTTTGGCTTCATTATCTTCTTCTGAGTTTGTGTCTTGATATTACCTGTCACCATAGTAGATTTTTCTACTCTTCTTCTTTTGGTTGTTATTTGCTCATTTTTTCCACCCTCTTTCTTGATTTGGAACTTTCTCAGGAATCAGGTTTTTTTTTTTTTATTTTGCTAATTTCAAAGCTAGATCTTTTCTGTGTTGGACATCTATTGTCATTAGGAAGCATTTTCTGATATCAATCTTGACATCTCTGCATTCATTACTTATATCTGTTGGTTGCATTTCTGACTTGTGACCAAGTTGAGTAAGAATGGTCAACCACATTTCTAATTCTAATTTTAATTTTGCCTTACAAAGGCTGTTTTTTTTTTTTAATGGAATTTCTGGGAGGAAGAGAGTTTGGAAGTTTTCAGTACTTATAAGATGGTATGATCTGGGGAGATGTGTGTCACTGCTCTCCTGGTATGTACTCTGGTTCTTACCCATGCAATGCCCCACCCCCCCATCCCTTGGAGTTATAATTGATACTGCTCCTCAGGGTCTCTGATCCCTTGGGACATAAAGTGATGCTACCTCTCAGGGCTTTCACTCCTCAGTGACTGAAAATGCTTCTCCCTGTCCTTGAAGTGGGTAGAGGCAATGGAGCTGCCAAACAGTATCTGGTCAAATATCCAGTGCTAGCAAAGGGGTCCCCTGTAGCCTCTTTCTGATTGGATACCAGGTACTCTCACCAGCTTTGACTTGGCACCTCCCAAAGTTGCTGCCACTTCTATTTCCAACACCTAATTCCACCACTGATGTTTTATCCACATGGGTTCTAGGCCAGCCTCCATTCTTGTATCACAGATATCCCTTTCTAACCAAGTTGTCTTGGGTCAGAAAGAATGTTTCACTCTGATTTTTTACTGGCTCTGCTACTCTGCAATTCAATTTGAAGCATTATTTTAAAGTTGCTTGGAGGGGAACCCAAAGGCTCAGATAAATGCTTTCTTTACTTTTCTCTCTTGTCTTTGCTCCTAGAAGCCTCTTATTTATGAAAGTTAAGTTAGGTCTCAATTTGGAGTCAGAAAACCTGGGTATTACATCTCAGTTCTGCCATTTATCACCTACCACTGCCACCTTAGAGAAGATTTTTAACCTCTCTGGGCCATAGTTTCTCTGTGTATAAAATCAGAAAGTTGGGCTAAATTACCCCCTGAGAACACTTCAAACTTTAAATAGATGATCCTTTGAATAATAATCCATCTCTCATAAAATATCAAAAGAAATTAACTGAAAGTCTAGGTCAAAATGTAACTGCTAATTACACACTTTATACTTAGAAAGTAACCTGAATGATCATCCAGCCTACTGGTGTCAAACTCAAAAAGAAATGAGAACTACTAATCTATACATAAAAATTATTGTAGGGTGCATATAACCTTAATTTTAAAATGTAATATTATCTTTGTTTTATTCTGTTTTTATTTATTTTGTTTTATTTTTCCTAAATACATTTTAATGTGATTTGGGCAGCATTCAGGAATGTTATGGAGTACAGATCATGTTCTTTTGACTGAGCCCAATCTACTTAATTTACAGATGAGGAAACTATGGTCCAGAAATGTGAAGGGATTAACCAAGATCACAATATTATTATTAATCCTCGACAAAGTGTGATCAGAACTAAAGTCCTTTGACTACCAACATTATACTCTTTCTCCTAAACCAAAATGAATTAAAGACAATCAAATCCTGTGACTAAGGATTTATTATAATTAAACTAAGCATCTGGAATCAAGAAACTTGAGTTCAGATTCTACCTTTGCTATTTATTTTCTACCTAGTGAATCTTGGCAAAATCATTTAAACTTTCTTGTACACAAATGAAAATTGTAGCATCACTCATCTTCTGGAGAAAGTTATATTTCTAACTATTTGTAGTGTGTACAATTATATTATTATACAGTCTATTGATTAAAGAAATAATTCAGAACATATGTCTTATCATCTAATAACTAATCATCTAAAGAATACATTTTGTATAATTTTCATGAAGGTTGAAAAAACACTTGAGAGATAATAAGAATAAAGTTCAATCAGACAGAAATGGTCCCTGCCTACTCGCTCCCATATGAATGAAGAAATAAATAATTTTCTGTGCATCAGACTAGTAGTGTCTTTCTTGCTTCCCAAACTCCTTAGGCTAACTAGAGAGCAGTTAATGCTATTCTAATATTACTATAGTGTTCAGTGATAGATTTTCTTTCAATAGACCTAAATAATTATATTTGCTTTAAAGAATAACCATATGGAACAGTAATTGCTGATTAATATCAATATTACTATTAAACTTTTATTAAATGATCAACACAAATATATTTGATGATTATAAGATGAAAATCCTCAGTATTTAAATATTTTAGCTGATTTAATATTGCTCAAATAAATTAACATTAAAAGTTGCTTAACCTATCTGGACTTCTTCACTTAAAAATTGAGACAGAAGAAGTAGATTATCTTTTTTTTTCCTGTCTGAGTTCCAAATTTATTGTCATGTCTGAGAAAAATCTATCAAGAAAAATGAATATGGGGCAGCTAGCTGGTGCAGTTAGTAAAGTGCCAGCCCCAGAGTCAGGAGGACTTGAGTTCAGTTCTAGCCTCAGACACTTAACACTCACACACACACACACACACACACACACACACACAAATAGTCGTGTAACCTTGGGCAAGTTTCTTAATCCCAACTGCCCTCCAAAAAGGCAAAAAAAAAAAATGAATATAATCATACGGAGGGGAAATGAGCCTTTAATGAAATATGGGACTTTTAATCATTCCTGATAAAAGCAAATTTGGTCAAGCCCTATATGTTATTTATAAAACATCAAACCAGTTTGGTTTTAGATATTTGGAGTTTAGTGTCTGGTCATTAAGAGAATGGCCTAATCATTTAGGTTCAGAGCAACACAAATTTGTACGAATTTTTATCTATCTATATCTAATTATTTGTCTGTCTATCTGTCTATCTATCTGTCTGTCTATCTATCTATCTATCTATCTATCTATCTATCTAACAAACAAAAGAACCACAGATAAGCATACATAACATCATTTTCAAAATTTCACACCTTTAGTATCCTTCCTATCTAATAAAAAATGGGAGGTACATTTATGTTTCATGTACTCTTCAGGATCTGACTTGATTAGCATACATTTTTATTTGTATTTTTGTAATCATAGTTTAAAATTTTCCTAGTTCCAATTACTTTGTTCTTTATCATTTCATTTATCTTTCCAAATATCTTTGAAATTCTCATATGCATTATGTTATGTAAAGAATCTTCTATTATATTGATCTACCACAATTTCCCAATCTATGGTTACCCACAGAAATTTCATCTCTGAACATATTGGTACATATGGCATTGTACTTTCAGTTTTTGACATCCTTGAAGTATATGTCTAGAAATAGGATCTCTGGGTCATAGAGTATAAAGATTGCACTCACGTTTAATACATTTTTTTAAAAATACTTTCTAAACTATGACAAATTTATAACTTCATCAAAAATGTATTAGTGTACTGTCTTCCTGCTGCTCCTATAAAAGTGACAATTAATTTGCATTAACTTTGCCAGTTTCTTGAGTGTCATAAGAAACATCATTTGATCCTGAATTTCTGTTATTAGTGATAGTGTTAATAGGTTATAATTCTTCATTTGAGAACTGTTTAACACCATTTACCATTTATCTATAGATAATGTTATTGATCATATATACATATATATATATATATATATTTGTGGTAATTTCCTATAAATATTAGGTTTTAGACCTTCATTGGAGATCTTTGACAAAAAGAACTTTTCCCCCAACTTTGCATATCATTTCTTATCCTAGATATGTTAATTTTTATGAAAATATTTTTCAGTTTCATTTAATTAAAATGGTGAAATTTATTCCTTTTTTGTTACGCATACTTTCCCAGCTATAGTTGAGAAAGTTATTTCCATCCATTTTCTACATTTAAAAAAAAATTACATGATCTTTTATATTAGAGTCATGTTTATGCTTGCAACTTACTATGGTGGATTACATAAAATGATGATGTTATTTAATTTTTAACAATGTGTTTTATGGTTTTCCTCCCAATATTTTATTGAATAAGGAGTTCTTCAACAATTAATGTATGTTCTTGAGTTTTTAAATATGAAGCAATTTTTTAAAAATTATGATCCTTGCTTTTCTGGTCTGCTTCACAGATTCACTTTTTCCTTTCTTTTTCTTCCCTCCTTCCCTTCCTCCCTCTCTTCCTCCTTCCTTCTCTATTTCCTTCCTTCCTTCCTTCCTTCCTTCCTTCCTTCCTTCCTTCCTTCCTTCCTTCCTTCCCGTTTTGTATGTCCATGCTGCAATAATACCTCATACTTAAAATATCATCAAATAATTCCCAAAATTTTATTTTCACACCACCTCGCACAATAATTACTACCAGTCAGTTCCTTTCAAATCTTGTGCTTGTATAATTTATTTATTTTTCCATCCATATGCATTTATATCAATTCAATTTCAGGTACAGAGGCTACTGTTTTAGCTGTCAAGATCTGTTTGAATACCAATTGTCATCAAAATATTATCTGTTCCAGGACTGTACCATCTGAAAATATGATAAGCATTCCTACTCTGTTTTCATCCAGATCATTGATTAAAAATGTTTCACATAACAGTAAAGTAATGGATACTCTGGTGTATCTAAAATAGATACACAGAAGAATGTTTTAGCTAGATGCAGCTTGAAGTCAGAGCTACTTAAGCATGCTTAAGCTAGCTGGGGAGGCAGTATGATATGTGTATGGAAAAGAAAGAAAGAATGGATTTAGAGTCAATACCTATTGTTTGACTCTGGCTCAACTGTTGTTAGCCTTGTGACCCTGGGCAAAAAGTTTTACCATCTGAGAGTGTGGGTTCATTTTTCTATAAAATATAGATGTGAATACTTGTATACCCTACTTTGTGGGTTTATTGTGGAGATATAGTGATGTAAAAATGTAGTGTCATTAGGAACTTTAAAGTACTCAATGCTTATGCTATTATTACTAATATTTTGTAATTAGATAAAGTACAGTGAAAAATAAAAACAAAACAAAACAAAAAATACAAAATATTTGCTATAAAGTTAAAAGATTCAGATTCAAACTCTACTTTTACTGCTTACTACTGATTCAAATCCCATTTCTGACACTATTTATATAACTTTTTAAGTGACTTGCCCAAGGTCACATGGATAGTTTTTGTGTGAAGTGTCTGAGGCTAGATTTGAACTCAGGTCCCGTGACTCCAGGGCCGGTATTCTATTCATTGTGCCACCTACCCGCCCCTTGTATGACCATTAAAAAAATTTTTTTTGACCTTTTTAATAGCAAGAACAATACTTACATAATGTAACAATATATCTTAATACTCTTGTGAGGTAAGTAAGTAAACAATACTAACCATTTAAATACATATCTTACATAATATATTCACATATTAAGCAATGATATTTGGAAGCTTAACTTCAACCCAAGACCATAGTAAAATTAACTCTGAGAATAGCAATCTTTAAGAGTTTTTATTATTTGAAATTTTGTCTATTGATTCTTTTATACTAGCACATTGCTAAATACAAGACTGGTTTTTAAAATACAGGTTCATCCCTGCTCCCAAATAATGTCCTTTATTTATAACTTCAAGGTAGATATTGAGATTGTCAAAAATAAGATATTATCCTATGAAAACTCAATTCTTTTTGGTGATTTATTTTAAAATTGCAACAAAAGAATTTGAAATGAGCTTGCATCAGGTGGTATAAGTGACACTTTTCCATGAAGGCATACCACAATAACAAAAGAAAAGGAAAGATGCTTTCAGTTTGAATGTACAGAGTTATACATGTATAAGATGATGCTAATTTCTGAAAATACTATTTTTTATTCATATCCCAGTGGAAAACTATAATTTTAATAGGATAAAGTTTCTTTGCAGATTGTTGTGACATTAAAATAGAAAAATCCATAAACAAGCAGACATTTTGAACGTTAAATGTCTTAGCAGAAATTCTTAACTGCATGCTAAGCTCTTCAGAAATCAGAATTTAAAATGCATTGTCTCCTACTTCAGACGAATCACAGCATTTCAATAACAAACTAATGAAGGCACAGCTAATGCAAGCAAACTTAATCCCATTCAACTATTGGGCTGAAAAAGGTAATTTGGTTAGTTTTCTGAAGGATTTCTTTTTGTAAACCAATATTACTCTCAAGGAACAACTTTGATCATTTTTGCAGCTTTAGTCTAATCACTACATAATAAAAGACTTTCCAAGAACAAATCTATGCAACAATGGAAATATAATAGGGTATATACTGCATTCCACGTATCTGTCAGAAATTTTACTATTAAAAAACTATGTAGAATGAACCTATAGTTTAAACTGGTTCTTAAACATTCTTTTTATTTTCTTTTTACAAAAAAAATTGTTTACTTGATTCTACCAAGAAAACACAAAACTTAATACTGTAAATAACTAAGTATGTTTAGGCTAGTATGGTGCAGTAATCCTCAAGGCCACACCATACACTGCTAGCTGCTGCTTGTGCTTGGCTGGTTTGGATCTTTCTTTGGGTCATATTGTGAATAATTTTCCTCATTAAATTCATCTTCTCCTTCTTCACCATCATTGTCTTTACCTTCATCGTTACCATTAACCTCCACAACTTCTCCTGTGAAATGTAATACTGATATTGAGACATTATACTCACAGAAAAATTGTCTAATTTTGAAGTCTCCAGCAATGCTCTACCACGGTGCCACCAGCATCCATTTCTATTTGAATTTGACACCACTGGACATGACCTCAGAGAGTCCTTCTAGATTTATAACACTATGATTTTTTGTCAACACCCTCCTTAAAATGAATCATTTAACCAATCCAATGTTGTATATTGTATACCCTTCTTGCCTTTCCAGATCCCTGTTTGATTTAATCCATAGGTGTATGATGGATGTCTGAGAATGTCTGTGGTAGTAAAGGACATATGGCAAGATTGTACTCATTTCTCAGAACAGGAAGATCTTTTAAAAAAAATCATCTTTTGAAAATGTAACAAATGTGAAATTTTCTTGCTGTTGATATACAACCCATAAATTTGCTGTCTTGTTTTAGAGGAAAAATAAAAAAAAAAGTGAGCATTAAATTGTATTTATTTTTTTAATTAATTTATTTACTTTTAGTTTACAACATTCAGTTCCACAATCCCTTGAGTTTTAAATTCCCCCCCCTCCCTTCTCCCCCAATGGCGACATACAATCAAATATAAGATCTAAAAATACCTTCACATTAAATGCCAGGATGGGTGGAGCCAAGATGGTGGATTAGAAGCATGACCTTCCCGCAGCTCCGGGTTCCACCTTCCCCAATCCATGTGAAAAGGGGACTCTAAACAAACTTTGGAGCTGCAGAACCCACAAAATGACACAGAGAAGCTAACCTCCCTCTGAGGACAGCCCGGCAGGCCAGAAGGAATCCAGCACAGCAATCGGAGAGCCGAGCCCAGCCCCAAGCTGAGGCTTTAGCCCCAGGGTGGGCCTTACCAGCTGCTGGCCAGAGGGACTCCAGATCAGCAGCAACTGTGGCTGTTTCCAGATTTATCAGCACATAGATGTGAAGGACAAAGTGAGAGGTCAGTGCAGTCTGGACTTTGGAACCAGTAAGTGGGAGTGCTGGCTTTTACCCCCAAGGCGAAAAGCCGCTGAGCCGCCAGCACAGCCAGCCAGCACCACATGACTGCTTCAGCTCTTGGCCTGCAGAGTGTAGGGGGACCAGGCACCAGTCTGAGGGGTAATGGCCCTTGCTTTAACCTGCTTGGATCTGGATTGCAGTCTAGGGGGGAGGTTCTGGGGTGTGTGTCCAGCTTGCCACACCTTGTGAGACCTCAGAGAGGGCACCCATCTAATACCTCTAGCCACTGAGAAAACCCCAGTGTTTGGGATGAAAGCTCCCGGGTCTGGTGGCAGAGTCCTACTGTGGCAAAAAGCCCAAAAGTCAAGTAATTGAGTGGCAAAATGAGCAGGCAAAGGAAAGAAAGCAGACAGAAGATTCCAACAATACATGCCTATTTTGGGGACAAAAAGGAGCAAAGCATGGAACAGGAGGAAGACAGTGAAGTCAGAACTCATACACCAAAAGCTTCAAAGGAAAATACCAGCTGGTTACAGGCCATAGAGGACCTTAAGAAGGATTTTGAAAATCAAATAAGAGAAGTGGAAGAAAAATTGGGAAGAGAAATGAGAACAATGCAAGAAAATTATGAAATGAGAGTCAACAGCCTGATTGAGGAAAATAATACCTTAAAAAACAGACTGACTCAAATGACAAAGGAGGCCCAAAAAGTCAATGAGGAGAAGAATGCCTTAAAAAGCCAAATTTGCCAGATGGAAAAAGAATCTCAAAAACTCAATGAGGAGAATCATTGCTTCAGAATTAGATTGGAGCAAATGGAAGCTAATGGCTTTATGAGAAATCAAGATGCTGTTAAACAGATCCAAACAAATGAAAGAATAGAAGGCAATGTGAAATATCTCATGGGAAAAACCACTGACCTGGAAAATAGATCCAGGAGAGATAATTTAAAAATTATTTGACTGCCTGAAAGTCATGACCAAAGTAAGAACCTAGAAATCATCCTCCAGGAAGTTCTCAAAGAAAACTGCCCTGATGTGTTAGTACCAGAGGGCAAAATAGGGGTTGAAAGAAACCACTGATCACCTCCTGAAAAATATCCCAAAAAGAAAACTCCTAGGAATATTATAGCCAGGTTCCAGAATTCCCAGATTAATGAGACAATATTACAAGTAGCCAGAAAGAAACAATTTGAATATTGTGGAAACACAATCAGGATAACCCAGGATCTGGCAGCTTCTACACTGAGGGATGGAAGGGCTTAGAATATGATATTCCAGAGGGCAAAGGAGCTAGGATTAAAACCAAGAGTCACCTACCCAGCAAAACTGAGTATCATGTTTCAGCGGAAAATATGGTCATTCAGTGGAATAGAGGACTTTCAAGCATTCTTGCTGAAAAAACCAGAGTTGAATAGAAAATGTTATTCAGATACAAGAGGCAAGAGAAGCATGAGAAGGTAAACAGGGAAAAGGAATCATAAGGAACTTATCAAAGTTGAACTATTAATATCCCTACATGGAAAAACAATAATTGTAACTTATGAAACTTTTCTCGGTAGTTGAAGGGATTAGAAATATATATGTGTGTGTGTGGGGGTGTATGTCTATATATGAGGGTATATGGGCATATAAATACATATGTGAATGTGAGTATATATATTTACAGGTATACATAGATAGAGGGCACAGAATGAATTTAGCAGGAAGTAATGATACTTAAAAGGTGAAATTAAGAGATGAGAGGAGATGGGGAAAGACAGATTGGGGTAAACTATCTCATACAGAAGAGGCAAGGGAAAATGGTTACAATGGAGGGGAAGAATAGGAAGGCAAAAGAGAATGGGTCAACCTTATTCCCATTGAATTTGGCTTGAAGAGGGAGTGGAATACCCGCTAAATAGGGTATCTTACCCTCCAGGAGAATAGGGGGGGAAGGGGATGAGAGGGGCGATGATAGAAGGGAGGGCAGGCTGGGGGGGAGGGAAGTTGGAAGCACCCACTTTTGAAAAGGGACGGGATCAAAGTAGAGAATAGAACAAGTGGGAGGTGGGATAGGAGGGAGGGAAATATAGTCAGTCTTTTACAATATATCTACTATGTTATTGTTTTGCATTAGCCACACATGTACAACCTATACCGAACTGCATATCTTCCCAGTAAGGGTGGGTAACAAGGAAGGAAGGGAATGAATCTGGAATTGAAAGTTTTAAAATCAAATATTCAAATACATATATATATACACATATATTTATAAATATATATATGTATATATATTTATATGTATAAATATATATGTGTGTATATGTATATATACTATTATTAATACCATCTTATATGTATTTGGGAAATAAGATATACAGGCACTGAGGCATAGAGATCCACTGGAAAAGTTGAAAGGTGTATGGGAGAAAATATGGGAGAGAGCAGATTGGAGGAAGGGATATCCTGTGGGACTGCTATTTTGGGGCGGTGGGTAGGGGAAAAATGGGGAGAAAATTTGTAACTCAAAATCTGGTGGAAACGAATGATATAAATCAGAATTTAATAAAGCATTAAAAAAATAAAAAACAAAAATAAAAAAATGTTAGTCAGGTTGTAAAGAAGGATTATAATCAATGGAGTAAACAATGAAAAAGAGGAAACAAAACAAAACACAAAAGAGAGATAGACCAAGTAGTTTGCTTCAATCTGCATTCAGACTCTAGTTCTTTCTCTGGATGTGCATATCTCTTTCCATCATGAGTCTTTTGGAGCTGTCTTATAACCTTGCATTGCTGAGAAGAGCCCAGTCTGTTAAAGTTAGTCATCAAACATATGTGGTGAATGTAATTGTGTACAAATTTCTTCTGGTTCTGCTCTTCTCACTCAACATCATATATGTCATTTATATAATTCTCTCCAGGTTATTATGAAGTCTGCCTGCTCCTCCTTTTTTATAGCACAGTAGTATTCCATTACATTCATATACCACAACTTGTTTAGCCATTCCCCAATTGATGGGCTTCCCCTTGATTCCTAGTTGCTTTGCCAAAACAAAAAGGTACTATAAATATTTTTGTACATACGGATCCCTATCCCACTTTTATGATCTCTTTGGGATACAACCCTACAAGTGGTATTACTGGGTCAAAGAGTATGCACTAATTTATATCCCTTTGGATATGGTTCCAGATTGCTTCCCAGAATGGCTGAACCAGTTCACAATCCCACCAACAATGCATTAGTGTTCCAATTTTTCCACATTGTCTCCAGCATTTATCCTTTTCCTTTTTGTCATCTTAGCCAATCTGACTGATGAGATGTGGTACCTCAGAGTTGTTTTGATTTGCATTTTTCTAATCAATAGTGATTTAGAGCATTATTTCATATTCTTATAGATATCTTTAATTTCTTC
The DNA here is from genome assembly GCF_028583685.1 of Petaurus breviceps papuanus. Classification (NCBI taxonomy): domain Eukaryota; kingdom Metazoa; phylum Chordata; class Mammalia; order Diprotodontia; family Petauridae; genus Petaurus; species Petaurus breviceps. The sequence continues at coordinate 58,208,761 of NW_027186304.1, forward strand.
CTCTGAAAACTGCCTGTTCATATCCTTTGACCATTTATCAACTGGGAAATGACTTCTTTTCTTATGGATTGACTCAATTCTCTGTATATTTTAGAAATGAAACTTTTATCAGAGACACTTATAAAAACTCTTTCCCAATTTTCTACTTCCATCTTAATCTTAGTTGCATTGGCTTTGTACAGAACCCTTTCAATTTAATGCAATGAAAAATATAAATTTTGAATTTCATAATGGTCTCTATCTCTTGTTTGTTCATAAATTCTTCCCTTCTCCATAAATCTGACAGGTAAACTAGTATCAGCCTTTCTATCCAAATTGTGAACCTATTTAGACTTATTTTGCTATGCAGTATAAGATATTGGTCTATGCCCAGTTCCTATCATACTATTTTTGAATTTTCCCAGCATTTTTTGTCAAATTGTGAGTTATTATCCCAAAAGCTGGAGTCTTTGGGCTTATCAAACAGTGGATTACTATAGTCACTGACTATTCTATCTTGAGTAGCTATTCTATTCCACTGATCTACAGCTTTATCCCTCAACCAGTGCCAAATAGTTTTGATGACTGCTGCTCTAAAATACAGTTTAAAATTTTTAAGTTTTTTTGAAATACTATGTGATAGGTAGAGAGGCCCAATAGGTAGTTTGGAAAAGAGTCTGAGGCTATCTATATATGTACTATTTTTAGATGTCTATTTTTTCATGGCCATTTATTACATATAATTTTTATTGCATCATGACCTGAGAAGGGTGGATTTAATATTTCTGCCTTTCTGCACTTAATTATGAGGTTTGTATGCTCTAGTACATGGTCAATTTTTGTGTATGAGCCATGTACCACTGAGAAGATGTTTTTATCCCTTTTATCCTTTTTGGTTTATTTTATCCTTTTTATCCCCATTCATTTATCTCCAGAGATCTATCATAATTTGCCTCTCTAAAATTATATTCACGTCCTTAACTTCTTTCTTGTTTATTTTGAGGTTAGATTTATTAAGTTCAGAGAGGGGAAGGTTGAAGTCCTCCACTAGTACAGTTTTGTTATTTCTTCCTCTAATCCCCTTAACTTCTCCTCTAGGAATCTGGATGCTATGCCACTCAGTGCATGTATGTTAAGTAATGATATTGCTTCATTGTTGATAGTGCCTTTTAGCAGGATATAGTTTCCTTCCTTATCTCTTTTAATTAGATCATTTTTTGCTTTTACTTTATCTGAGATAAGAATTGCTACCCCTGCTTTTTTTTTTTTTACTTTATCTGAAACATAATATATTCTACTCCAGCCTTTTACCTTTACCCTATGGGTATCCCCTTGGTTTGAATGTGTTTCTTGTAGACAGCATATTGAAGGATTATGGTTTTTAATCCATTCTGCTGCCTCTGTTTTATGGGAGAGTTCATTCCATTCAAATTCACAGTTATGATTACTATTTGTGTCTTTCCCTCCATCCCATTCCCTCCCCTGTTTGTGCTTTTATTTCTCTCTTCTCCCTTACCCTCCTTAAGGGTTTACCTTTTGACCACTGCCTCCCTCAGTATTCCCTCCCTATGCACCTCCCTCCCTTTACCTACCCTTTCCTCTTACTACTATTTCCCTCCCTTCTAACCACCCTCCCCTTTTTTCCCCTTGTCCCTCCTACTGCCTGTAGGGCACAATAGATTTCTATACTTAAAGAGTATGTTATTCCCTCCTTGAACCCAAACTGATGAGAATAAATTTCATGCAGTGCTCCTCTCCCTTCCTCCTTTCCCTCTACTATAATGAGCTTTTGTGTCATTTCATGTTAGAATCCTAAACTTAACTGGTTATTTTGATCCCTCTTAATTTCTTAAAATATTTTTTCTCATGAAAACTGTGATAAAATAACCATTTCACCTGTCACATAATTATTATGGTCTTCTCAATAAAGTTTATAGGAAAAATAGTCAAATAATTTAGGTAAACTAGAAGAAATATAAAACATTCTAGAAGAAAAGTGATTCTTCCAATGAGTATTGAAGTATTTAGTTTGATTTACTGTGAATATACAGTTCTTGACATTTGTGAAGTCTGCTAATTTTTGTACTAAAGTCATCGAGATCACACTCAGCATGAAAAGGCAAGAATCCAAAAATAACTCTTCTCTCAGATTCACAATGACCCTGAATCCTGCCTGATGCTCTTATGACAGGAAACTACTTGGAATTCATCATCAATGAATGGAACTACTTTATAATCTGAAATAGCTATTAAATCCATGCAATTAAGACTGCTATCAAAAACTTCACCTTATTCAGTCACTCTGCTATCCTTCCACAGCTGTGAATTATTGTGCATAGAACATTTTACCAGGAAAATGTTTCAATCTCATTGTGTAGTTAGATTAAAGATATTTTTCTCATTATATCTGTCTTTATGTCAACAGAAAACAAAAGTTTCACAGATTCCCTTCTTTGTTTTTTCACTTATATGTGTGTATGTCTCTATACACACACACACACACACACGTATGTTACTATAGAGAGTTAATAGTCTTTAAAACCAAAAGAATTGGTTAGATAGATTAGTGATGATCTGAGACACAATTTAGATACACTTACAGCAGGGACTTTCTTATAAAATAAACATATAATTAATTTGTGCAAAAGAGTTCTCTTCTTTTAAAAAAGTATTTGCCAACTGTTCTTATTTACAGTCAAAATATTTTTGTCCATGAAATTTCTAACTTCTCTAATATTCCATCTAGTAATATTTAAGTCAGGCATTTTTCTTAAAATTTGTCTGGTTATTTGTATTAAAATTAATGTGGAAATTTAGCAGTGCACAATAGAAAAATTGCTATGACTATGATATAATTAACATAGTGATGTTCTGTTTTTCCAATTTAAGCATTTGGAACCAGATTAAAGAAAGTTTAATTGGTCTGTGTTTTCCAAGTGAAAGCTAATTGTGTTCAAAACAATGTGCTTTAATTTTGCTTGGAATTAATAGCTCTACCTTTGTAAGAACAAACAATCTAAAATAATCGAGCTGATTAAAAAATGACAAAGATAAAAAGTGTGTTGGGAAAAATTTGTCAAAATTTCTAAATGAATCAGTCCTTAAAATATAGTATGAATTTAAACCCTAACATTTGTTAATTAAATCAAATGTAGGCTCAAAAATGAGTATTTCTTTAACTAATATTTAACTGAAGAATCCATGTCAATTATTTATACAAAAACCTACCATATATGCCTCTGGTCCTATCTCATTCAATACAACCTTTTCTGAACCTCTACATTATGCTAGAAACTACAAATATAAAGGCAAAAAATAATTTTGTCCTCAGTGAAATTACTTTATACTATGAGCTGGAATGGATATTAAAGACAATTTAGTCCAAACCCCTTATTTTATAGATGAAACAACTCATAACCAGAAGGGAAGTTATTATCCAACATTACACAGGTGAGTAGCAGAGCTGAGAATAGAAACCAGGTCTTCAGATGACAAATGTGGTGTTTTTTTCCATTATAATCTACTTCACCTACTCATAAGTATATGAAATTTACTCAGATAAATAGGTAGCACACACTCTGGGACTCACTTGGCCATTGCAGCATTTGCGTTTACGGATTGCAGCTGAATGCTACACCCCTCAGGGTTATATAGGTAACTCAAAGTGCTTGTGACTTTTTACACTGTGGCCTCCCACCGTACTCCCTGTGGGGATACCAGGGTATTTCCGAATGTCTTTTAACCAGTTTAACTCTATTGACATTTAGAAATGGACTTTACTGAGAAAATATAACTAGAACAATTGGTATGAAACATTCCCTTAATTCAGGGCTGTGCTTTCCCCAGGTACCATCAAGGCCCTTGTGCAGAATGGGCTCAAATAGTCTAATTATAGTGAAATACATGCATAGAAAAACTGTGACCAAGTTGTACCTCCCAACTCTGGAACCTAGAAGTCTTTTTCATCCTTTATAGAGTCCTCATAGAGTTCCTCTTAGGTTTAACTATCTGCTGTCTTGAGTTTCTCTGCTGCTTTTCCTTCATTCTCGCTGTTCTTTTGTGCTTGATTTCCAGGGAAGATGCTATAAATGCTTCCTTAACTGGTTTGACTGTTGCTGGCTAGGCTGCTCAATGTAGCTTAATAATCTCTTCAGATCCTACAATGTCCACAAGGTCATCACCTGAGGATATCTGTCTCCAGATCCTGCTTGGCTACCTGCCAATTCTTGAACCTACGGGTGATCCCTTTTTAGTGGACTCTCAGTTCTAGTTGCTGATGCAACATTTAATGATACCTCAGGATCTTCTAAATTTACATGATTTTTTGGAATACTTATTCACTACAGTACAGAAACAAGGAAACACAAAAGAAACAGTGTTTCATAGCCTATAGAAACACACTGTCTGGTTGTGGAGTTCAGCTAACTGTCCCTCTGCTATCTAGAGGCCCAAAGCAGTATTTTACACTGGCAGCCACAAAAGAAAGAGAGAGGGGTGGGGGAAGGTCATACCTTTTATATGAACCTCCAGTTCTGGCTCAGCTACTACTGAATCATGAGATCTTCTATCTCTACAACCTGTTAGAAGACTTATCACATAGTACCAACCTCTCAGTCAAAGCTACCAGAAGTAGCTAAGCAAAGTTTTCATGTGATTATTCTTAGTAGGAAGAGAATTACTTAGCACATTGCCTTGCATATAGAAGGTGCTTAATAAATGCTTATTGATTGACTAACTGACATGCAATGTCCCCAAGACTAAAGTATCTGTATGTGTACCAAAAACTGGGCCCTCATTGGCCAATTCCCCTGGTCTCCAGTACAAGTACAGCCCTTATTTCAATAGCCTACTTACTACAGAAATTATAAAAACTTTTGTCTCCTTAAGATCAGAGAAGCTTTGAGATTAATAGTAGTAGTAGTAATAGTAGTAGCAGCCGCCATGATTCTTTGAGGAGTCATCTTTGAAGAACTTTTTTTTTTTTTGGCTGTAGAGAAATTGAGTAAGGTTCAGAGAAAAAAATATAAAAAGACTTCTTATTATGAAACTATTATCATGACCTCTCTCCTATAAAGAGGACCAAAAGAGTCTATTTGTTGACCTGAATGAACTAATTGATATGACCGTGTTTTCAGAAGTAAAGTCATTGGCAGTTATAGTGAGTAACTGAGATAATTTTAATATTTAGTTAATCCTAAAATATTAAGGGATTTAATACAGAGAGAAATGAATGATTATTGAGAATGGAGACTTCTCCAGTTTATTTTAAAATATTATAATTAACTAGGATAGGTATCTGAATTTAGTTGATTAATTGATAGATGTTTTGAAAGTTCATTAATTAATGAGTAAATAAACAGACATATTTCTAGAATACTCTTTGTTTTAGTATGATAAGATTAAATGTGTGGCTGAATGAAATAAGAGGCTGGCAGCTAACCTATAAGTGAGGAATACAGATCCTATTACACAAATTAGAATGGTATAAACATAAAGTAAAAGTCATTCTGAAGTATTTTAGAAGAAATTGAGAACATGTAAATTTCAGTTGGAGTGATCAGTAGATGATCAGTGATGAAGGTGAAACCTGTGGGAAGATCTTGAAAGAAAAGAAGAATTAAGTAGGTAAATAGGAAAATATCACATGTTACAGGCACAGAGGGTAGCCTGTGTAGACACAATTAATTAGAGAATGCATGGTAACAGTTCCACCTTCATAAATTAGAAAATAAGGTTCATATTAATTTCATTTTATGAATACCAATTAACTATGAGGTTCATGGTCTCTCTTTTCTTAGTTCCTTCCTGATTTCTTATTCATTCTTTGCTGTTGTTTTTTCTTAGTTCTAGTGTGTTTCTCTCTCTGCCTGCCTTGGACTGCATTTACAAGTTATAACATGCCTGCACTTTTATATCTCTTTTTTCACCCTTCAATTTTTGTTATGTGGGTGTAATAAGCATTTATAAAGCACCTACTATTCGTCAGACACTATGCTAAGAGGTTTTCAAATGTCATATTATTTGATCTTCACAACCCCCCTATGAGAAAAGTGGTATTATTATTTTGTTTTTGCTTTTTGGAAGGCAGTTGGGGTTAAGTGACTTGTCCAAGGTCACATGGCTAGTTTTTGTGTTAAGTGTCTGAGGTCGGATTTGAATTCAGGACCTCATGACTCCAGGGCCAGTGTTCTGTTCACTGTACCAACTAGCTGCCCCAATAAGAGGTATTTTCATTTCCATTTTACATTTCAGGTAACTGAAGCAAATAAAGGTTAAGTGACTTGAGCAGGATCATACAAGTAGTAAGTGTCTGAGGGTAGATTTGAACTCAGGTCTTCCTGACTTCAGGTTCTGTATACTATCCACTGCACCATATGACAGTTTCCTCATAAGCTCCCCCATTTTAATAATTTTCAGGATGCCTTATGAAGGCTCCTATCTGTGGCATGGGGGAAATTGATTTTTTCTATGCCTTCTTTGTGGTGAGCTCATCAACAAGATAATATGTATTACAAATAAGTATAAGGTTTTAACCTTGGGTTCAAAAAATCACATAAAGTTATAATATATGACTACAAAGCAGTTCATGTGAAAAAGATGTCAAAGTTTTAGTGAACTGGATGTTCAATATGAGTTAACTGTAATGTGGCAGACAAAATGACCTGATGTAATTTAGTTCTGACATAATAGAAGTATAATTTCTGGTACATAGGAAGCTCCCTTAAACTCTGGTCTGGTAAGTCTTTATTTATCAATTAACCTAAAGGAATGTAATAACTACCTATTATATAGGCTATCAAATGCTCTGAGAAGCAGTATGGGATAGTGGATAGAAAGCCAACCTTCAAGATGAAAGATGTATATTAAAGTCTTGCCTCTGACACCTAAGTAATGTTATCCTAGGAAAATCATTTAACTTTTTAGTATTTTAGACAACCAAACATTACATTACATTGCAAAGAATTTGTTCACTGTATCAACAATGCAATATTCACAATGCTTATGGCAATTAGAAATATGCTGATATGGTTATCAATCATTAAAATATACCAGGCTCTCTACATGGGGGATAAAGCTAGAACATTTATTAAAATACCAGAAAAGTGAGTCCCAAAACCAAAAAGTCAAAGCCATCACAGTAGTTATGAAATTGGCACACGTAGTTAATGTAGTATACACCCACATTCTCAAGCCTTCAAAACAGAACAGGCTACCTCAGGCAAAGGTCCTCCTCTCCCTACTAACAACAACTGCTCAGTGTGCAGGAAGCCTGCTCCCAGCAACTCGGGCCCACCGCAGTACTGGTCCCTGGCAGTCCTCAGCAGGGTTCCTTAGCAGAAATTCTGGCTGGCTCCAAAATAAAAGGGGGTTCACTCCTCTACCTCCACCTCGGCAGCTACTGCTACTGCTGCCACTGCTGGCTGCTGCTGCCACTGCTGCCAGTCACTGCAGGAACTCCAGCTTGGCTTCTGCTTCCTCTTGCCCCACCCCTTCCTGCTACATCAGCAAGTCCAATGGGGCATGGAAGATCTTTAAATCCCATAACCCTTACACTCACCTCCACCAATATAGGGAGTTTTCTCACCAAGGAGTTCCCAACATCAATGCAAATTATATATGTAGTCTTAATTTTCTTATGTGCAAGGAATTGTACTAATTTCTGGAGGTACCAACACAGAACTGCTAGAAATTTAAGGGATCTTTAAGGAATTTACATTCTCCTATGACACTGTATTCAGCTCTGAGTTCTACACCTTAGACATAATTAAAACCAGACTGGTGGAAGACTAATTTTCATGTAATAAAGATTAGTTGTAGACACTTGTAACATTTAAATTTGAACCTAGCAGATGCATTGTTGTTGTTTGTCTTTCATTTTCAAAGAGGATCAATGTCACCTCAAGGTGATGCATTGACTCCTGAGTGAATTGGATTGAAGTGAGGCAGAGTTGCACAAAGTCGTCAGCCTCACTTTCTCTTCCAGAGTCATCAAGATCCAGTGACAAGACAAAAGTCAGCAAGATCAGCAATGGCCTGGGATGCAGTGTATGAATTTGGCATCTTCAATGTATGATGAAATGTTAAGACCTCCATGATGCCTGCTTCAGCCGCCTTCATAGATTTTGGAATAATTGTTCTCATCAGTCCATTCCAGCAGAAGAAGACTTCATGATATGTTTGGAATAAACATCCACCCTACCTCACTGACAGGTTTACCCTCAATCTTGTTTAGCCTGTCTGCCAAGATGGTTTACCAGGGTGTGGCCACTCTGCATCCTACAGTTTCTTTGAGACATAGGTGGGATTTGAGGGCCTGGTGGACACCAAAGGTGGATGATTATTCCTTAAAAGGGCTTAGCAAACCCTCACCCCAAAGGTATTAGTCCACTTTGAACACCCATACACTCATAGAAGATATAGAAGGTACAAGATAACAGTTTTCAGATATTTGGAAGTTGAAGAGCTGTCACAGATGAAGTAAAATTCTTCTTAGAGAGCAGATCAATGATGTTACTAGATAAAAGTTATAAAAACGAAAATTTGGGGATCTTTTTTTTTAAAGCTTCCTAACAATTACAATCCTCCAATGTAGAATGAACTACCTCGAGGACAAATTCTCCACCACTGAAGATATTCTAACAGAGAATGGATGACTACATGGTAGAGATTTTATATATAAGATCAATGATACCAGACTTAGTATTCCCTTCCAACTCTATTTATTCTAAGGTTCTGTTATGTATATGTCTCTGATCCATGTCTCTATTTTAAGTCTTCCACTTACTTCGTCCTTTAAAGAACTGTCTTCTATGGCAGCTAGATGCTCTTTCTCTTTCTTTTTGTCTCCCTTATGACTGATTCACTTGAAACCAATCTTACTAGTCAAATCTTTCCTGAATGGCCTGGTTCTTGATGGCAAAATATCTTAACTCTACAAATATAGAATTATAGATTGAGTCAGATTTGAATTCATAGAACATCTGGTCTATTCCCTACATAAAATATAAATCATTCTGTAACTTTCCAAACAAGTGGCCAAACAGACCTTGTTTGAAGACATCCAATATATAGTAGCCTGCATTAGCCTATTCCACTTTTAACCAAATGCCATTGATTGGAAGCTTTTCATTTTGTTTATCTCAAGTTAACCTTTCCATAATTTCTACTCACTGGTTCTTACACTTCTTGGAATAATCATAATAAGTCTACTTCTTCCTTAAGATAGCGATAGCCATTCAAGTATGTGAAACTTCTTATCACATTCCCTCTGTCTTCTCATCTTCAATTCATCAAACATTCTAAATTTCATATGAGTAAGCTGTACAAGAGAAAGTCAACAAAGCTAATGCAATCGTGGTCTGCACTAAAAGAAAAGGATTGATTGATAGAGCCTAGTACACAGTCGAAGCTTAATAAATTTTTGTGGAATTGAATTGTAGATAAGCTATATTCTGCCTAATTAATCCAGTATCTAGTAGATTAGTGGGCACTTAATTAAAAAAAACTGAATGTATTTGAATTGTATATTGTCAATTTTAGTGGACTGTTAAGACTTATTAAGAATTAGTCAGTTCTGGGATAATGGGACATATATATTCTTAGAAATCACAACACTCAAAAACTACATGAGTTCACATTTAAAAAAAGCTAGTAAAAGGTTTAGTTTAAGCATGTTAAATATTTAAGAAATAGAAACATATGACAATAAATAGTGGTGGTGTCTTCAGACTTTGTCTGTTGCTCAACCTGTGCCCCATATTCACAGGTCCTTGACTGACAAAATTGAATTGCTGAGATTAAGAGTTCAGAGCCTTCATGAGTCAGGCTAGGTTCATGTTGGCCATGGTGGAAGATGGGAGAGGGAGGGAGAGTGAACCTAACTTCCTCAGGCCACAGTTCCTACTACACCATAAGATATACAATAAACATAATACTTTACCGTAAAAAAAAAGATCTGGTTTGCTTATGGAAATGGGCATCAGAAAAGTTGTAGCTTATAAATTATTGTGAAGAGGTTCACTTTTCTGTGTTCTCTCACTGTTTCTTAAAGATGAAATATAGCATAAGCAAACATAAAATTTGCTTTATGTTCAAATAATTACCTAATATATTAATCACAGTGAAACAAATTTGTATTTTCAAAACAAATATTAAAGAAGAATTGGGTATATTTGAATCCTATTTCTGTTGTCATCTCTTAATTCAATAAACATGCCATTCATAATTTCACTCAAATAATTGATTAAAATGTAGAGTAGAACAAGATTGAGTACAGAGCTTTATATAATTCCATTAGTGCTTTCCCTCTCTGTTTAGCAAACATTTACTAAATTATTATATGTGAAGATCTATGTTGAATGCATAGGATGTACAAAGGTAAGACAGTCACTGAATAGGGGCTCAGCCAATCAGATATAAATTCACCTTAAATTTTCAGCAGCTGATAGTCTTAAAATTTAGTTCAAATATATGCATATATCTATGTATGAATATATGTGTGTATAGGCACATATATTTACATATATGTATATATTTATCAAAAATATTTGGCTGCACAAATGTAATATGGGGAGGTATGGTTAGAAAATACTTCAGGTATAGAAAATATGTTGGCTTTAGTGAACTTAAGTGCAATGTGGTAGAAAATGTCATATGGCAGCCAAGAAGGAAAATTTGATCTTGAGTTTCATTAAGAGGGATATAGTATTATAAATACCCAAATTAACTATAAAGGACATACAAAGAAAGATGCTATCTGCATCCAAATAAAGAACTGATAAATAGTAGTATATAAAGAATGATTTCATATATATATATATATCCATCTCTAAACAGGAGGAAGGAAAGAAAAAAGGGGAAAAAAGAAATTGACATGACAAATTTTTGCGTATTTGATAGGAATAGCAAGTTGTGTGTAGTAGATTTGCAGTTCTATGTGCAAGCATCTTTTTTATTGTACTCTGTTATGGAAATTCTTGTTTTAATACATAAAAAGGAAAAAGAAAAGAAAAGAAAGGAAAAGAAAAGAAAAGAAAAGAAAAGAAAAGAAAAGAAAAGAAAAGAAAAGAAAAGAAAAAAAAACAGTCCAGGAATATGAAAATAGTAATTATACTAAAGACTTCTCCATATGATCATATTCAGGCATATTAGCAATCTGGTGAGCATCCAGAAGAGGCTAACTACATCAAACTAATAGAATGTGAGTTGTGCTTGAAGGAAATGGCTTGGAGGAAATTCAGGAGGTACATGAAAATCATACTCAGATATTTTAAAGGCTGTCACTTGGAAAAAGGCTTCACACTTCTTCTGTTTGCCCCTAGTGGGCAGAACTAATAAATAGCAAATGGGTGGAAGGTACAAAAAGGTAAATTTAAATTGGATTTCAGATAAAAATTTTCCTAGTGACTAAAAGTCTCAAAAATGAGAATGTTATTCCTTAGGAGACAGTGAATTCTCCCCTCATTGATGGTCTTCAAGAAATACCTGGGTAGGTTAGATATGTCAGATAGCCTGTAAAAATGCTTCCTTTTGGGTATGAATTAGATTAAATAGCACCAGAGAGATTTGAAAGTCTGACATTCCATAGTTTTTGATTCTACAATATTTTTCCATGTTGTTTATAAAGGCATGAGATATTTTGCAAAATACTTTATTGAGATGTGTAAGGTTCCCCTAATCTACTTTTCTATTAACTCTGTTAAATAAAACAAGTTAGTCTGTTATACCTTTTCCCTAAAAATCAAGCCAGTTATTAATGGTCATTTTTCTACTCCACTCTCATTCCTTTTTTTTTTATATACTCATGAAAAATGTCTTTAATGGTAAGTTCTGGAATTTTTGAAGAAGCGATGCCAAGATTAGAAGACAATAGGTCAAATTATCTACCTTCTTTACCATTTTAAAAATCAAGACATTTCCTAACTCCAGCCCATTAACAGTTTTCTTATTTATCATAATTCCTCAAAAATCACAAATAGCTCTTCATACCTATGGTCTGAGCCCACAGGCTTCTCTAAGCCTAAAACTTCATGCTACCCATCTTAAGGATTCTTGTCCTAGAATAAATTGCTCCTTAGTTCTGTATCTACATGTGTAATGGACTCATCATCGGTCTCTATCCATCAACTGTGATGGACTCATGAAGGCATACCTCCAGCCCAATAGAAATAGGACATCTATATTTTCTTCTTCTCAGGGAATAAACAAAACAATTTTACCACCTTAGTGTGATGATTTAACAACCTTCCTTGAATAGATGCTACTGATTACAGATTTGTCAAGATAACTATAAACAAACATGAATAATCGATTTGCAATGTAAGTATTTTTCACTTCTCACAGAAGTAAACAGTAGTGAATCACCATAATTTTTTTAAAATGGAGGTTAAGGGTAGAAGCTATTAAGGTTTTTTTTTTGTTTTTTTGTTTTTTTTAGGAGGGGGGTTTACTGAGGGCCTGAAGGAGCAGGCAAACAAATGTGAAAATGGGGAATAAGGAAGAAAAGTTTCAAGTCTTAATTTGTACCTGCAATGAGAATTCACATGTTTGGAATTCCATTCAGAAGGGCAAAGTAGGAGAAAAAATGATATCAGCTGACCTCATATACCTCTTAATCTTAATCTTAAAATATAAGGGAAAGTAATAGGTAGAAATATCTGTATTCAGCAGAAAAGAGAAACTAAGAGTGTAGATTTAGTTTGGGATCCTGAATGAAGAAGAGAAAATGGATGTGTTCTTTCTCAAGCTTTTCAGTGAGCATAAGATTTAATGTATGGGGGAAGGGCATTTTAATTAGCCAATACTCTGTGTGTTTTATTTAAGACCATAGTACCTCTTCTTTGTGACTAGAGTTTAACAGCCTGTTGGTCTTATTAAATTAATGAAGGCCTTTGAATCCTATAGACAAATGGGCGATTCAAATAACTTATAACATGTTGTGAAGACAAATTAGATATGGGTAAGCAAGGAAAATTTGTACAAGTAAAAACAAATCAGGTTTTAAGTAATGTATGGGTAAGACAATAGATGCATGATGCTTCTTTTATTTTCTTCTTCAAATGTTGGTTTAATTATGTGTAAGTAGCAATCAAATTCCCTTCAGCTAAGAAAGGGAATGTAAGTGATTAATGATACAGAAAAGCACAGTAAAGAGGTTTGGGCATAAGAGACCCATCGACTCCATATAAGGTTTATAAAAAGTGATTGAATCTATATAACATAATGCAGACACTGCAAAACCTTTCTTCATTGCCTTAGCCTGCCTTCTACCATTTTTGATGAAGTAGATGTTTAAATCAATACCCAAGTCTACTACATACTGCAATTCTGGTTTTACAGGGAGAACTAGATTAATGCTCCTCCAATGCATGTTAAGCATGCTAAGTGATTAGGCATTAAGGAAGAATTTAAGAATGGAGTAGTTTCCTTGAAATAAAAACACTGTTTGCGAGACAAAGATTTCAATGATACTTAGGTTTTATGGGCTGGGGATATAGCCAATAATCAGAAGACAGAACATGTAGATTATCAAGTATAAGCATTCTCAGCCATGTTCATATTCATTTTAAGCCACAATAATAGCAACATGATCACAAAAGAATTTCGGATGTGAAGATTATCTTTCTATATTCACCTTATTTCCAATCTTTTTTATAAAATTAATAACATTATAGTTACCGACTTCCCTTATGAACTGCAGACATAAATTCAGAAAGCAGACATTAACAATGAGAAGTATAAATTAAAATATGTTAAATATTTTAAATATCAGTTAAATTATATCTGTTAAATACACAGAAAATGTTTGTGTATATGCATTATATGTTGAATTCAGCAATTTACAGACCTGATGAATCAAGAATGGAAAAGGAATATAAATTAAGGTATTCAGTAGAAGATATCTTGACTATTGTTCCTCACAAATAGGATTTATTAACAAAGCGGTTATTGTGGAAAGTATAATGATCTTTCAAACCTCAATTTGATTCTGGTTCTGACAGCTAGTATGGGACTCAAGCTCAGATACTTGAGCTTTTCAGGCCTCAGTTTCACATCTGTAAAATGAGGGTATAATACTTGTACTATCTACCTCACAAGAACATCAGGGGGAAACAGCTTGCTAAATGTGAATTATTGCTATGTAAGTTACTTCAATTAATCTCATATCTTACCTTTAGGTCAGAACCAGCCCATTTTGTGCTACATCTTTTTATCAAGTATCCATAGTAGACATACACAATAAATGGGGGACATGGTTCTTTTTAATATTTTATGATACTAGTAAGGCACTTTAAGTAACATAAATTCTAACATCGGCAGCAATATTCATTTGTCTCTACTGACTTGTGATTTTGTCAGTGTGGTAAACTCCTTGATGTAGAAATTCTCTTTACCAATACTGATCAGCAACAGTTTTGCAAACTATAGTTTAGAGAGTGGATTGTGACACTGAGACACTGAGTAATCTTTTCAACATCACACAGCAACTTTATGTTAAAAATGGAATTTGAACTCAAGTCATTCTGACTCTGAAAACCGTCTATTCACTATGCCATTCTTGATCTCAAGATTATTATACTTATTAGTAGTACTAGCAGCAGAAGCATCAGGGAAAGGAATAAGCATTTATATGGCTCCTACTGTGTTTCAGGCCTTGTGCTAAGCACTTTGCAAATATTATTTCATTTGATCCTCACTATAACTCTGCAAAGTAGATAGTCTTATTAACCCATTTTACAATAGAGAAAATTGAGGTAGAGATTAAGTGATTTGCCCAGGAGTCATACAGTTAGCAAGTATTTGAAGTCAAATATGAACTCAGTTCTTTCTGACCCTAGAGCTAATACTCTTTGTTAAGTGATTCACATCATGTACAGAAGATAAATAATCAAAATACTTTGGCCAAATTGTTCGACAATTCATAGAGAAAATGAAAAAAAAATACTTAAATGCACTTGAATAGAGTCCTATATGCAACCATCTCTGAAAGTCTTCATAACTACTCTCTCTACTCTCAGATTTCTAAAATTCAGTTAACACTAGGTCATGAAGGAGGCACCTGGGGAAATGTGTATATGTCCAAGGACAGGTGGTGATTCTATGTTCTGTAAGAGGTCAGAAAAAAACTGTCTCAGAGCAGGTAGGCAGAAGAATGGGACTTTAGTCAAGAGGCAGAGGTGTTTTACTCTTCCTGAAGAAAGCCTCTAGAAGCAGGAGATGGAATAGGTCTTGTCATTGGAAGGGTAAATGGTCCCATGTAAATGTAAAAGAATTTTTTTTCATATGACTATAGATAGCTTTGATTACATTGAAATGCAGGGCTCCACTAAAACAATGGGTAGGAAAGTGCTTTAGTCATAGGCTTGAAAGAAAGCCACTAGGTGAGGGAATATAGGAGGTCTGATTTTTTTTTTTTTTTTGCTTTTTGGAGGGGGAAAGGCAGGGCAATCGGGGTTGAGTGACTTACCCACGGTCACAACACAGCTAATAAGTTTAAGTGTCTGAGGCCGGATTTGAACTCAGGTTCTCCTGACTCCAGAGCTGGTGCTCTATTCACTGTGCCATCTAGTCGCCCCAAGCTTATTTTTAAGTTTGAATTTTTTTTACTCTCTTTTATTTTCACATTGCCTTGATTTCCCCCTTTATCCATCCTCTTCCCTTCCCATAGAACTATCCTTTAGAATGAAAGAACAACAAAAAAAAGAGGAATAAGAGGAAAAATCAGTAAGCGAGTCAACATCCCAAAATTCTCAAGTTATATGGAATTTTCTTTTTTTAAATCTTCTTTAATATTTTTCCCAATTACATGTAAAAATAATTTTAATATTCTCTTTTCATATTTTAAATTCCAAATTCTTTCCCTTCTCTCATTGAGAAGGAAAGCAATTTGATATAGGTTTTATGTATGTAGTCATGCAAAATGCATTTCCATGTAAGTCCAATCTGTGAAAGAAAACACAGGCAAAAAAAAAATCAAGAAAAATAGAAAAGTAAAAAAAAAAAAAACGTGTCTTTGATCTGTATCCAGGATATACCACTTCTTTCTCTGGAGATAAACCAGCATCTTTCATCATAAGTCATGCAGAATTATGTTGGATCATCGTATTGCTGAGAATAGCTAATTTGTTCATTGTAATTCATTATGCAATATTATTGTTACTGTGTACAATGTTCTAATTCTGCTCATTTCATGTTGCATCATTTCATGTAAGACTTTCCACGGTTTTTTTTGCTGCTGTTGTCTTTGGTTTTTCTTTGTTTTGTTTTGTTTTCTGGAAGCATCCTGTTCTTTCTTTTCCCTTCCTTCCTTCCTTCCTTCCTTCCTTCCTTCCTTCCTTCCTTCCTTCCTTCCTTCCTTCCTTTCTTTAACATTATTTTTCCCAATTACATGTAAAGATAGTTTTCAACATTAATTTTTTAACATTTTGAGTTCCAAATTTTTCTCCCTTCTGCCCTTCCCTCCACCTTCCCCAAGATAGCAAACATCTGATACCAGCTATACAAGTACAACTGCTCATCATTTCTTAATGAATTTCCATCACAATCATATATAAGAACTTGTCAACCATTGTTCAGTTGATGGACACCCTCTGAATTTTCAATTCTTTGCTACCACTAAAAGATCTGTTATAGATATTTTTCTACACATAGGTACTTTTCTTTTTTGTTTTTTTTTAACTCTTTGGGATGGAGACCTATTAGTGGTATTGTGTTGTTAAAGAGTATGCATGGTTTTTTAGCCTTTTGGGCATAATACCAAATTACTCTCTAGAACTATTGAATCAGTATATAACTTCATAAATAGTTCATTTGTGTTCATTTTCCGCATCCCTCCAACTTTTCTTTTTTTTTTTCATAATCCAAGATTTTTTTATTGTTCTTTTGTTAGTCACTTATGCCATGAATTCATAGGGGATTGGTTCCAACAGCTCAGGTTCCTTGCCATTGGTTCTCACAAAGTGTGCTTCTCTGGGTGGAGCAGGCTGGCATTTCAGTTGAACCCAAATGCCTTTTTCTTTGGCTTCCTTCTTCTTCTGATCATTTTCCTTTACCCGCTTCAGGAAGCTATCTCTGTTCTTGGAATGCTTAATGTGCTCAGTATGCACATTAATTCTTTTGGCTAGAATCTTGCCCTTAACCTGTTTGTTTACAACAATGCCTACAGCATTCTGAGTAACATTATAGACCCGTCCAGTCTTGCCATGGTAATATTTGTGGGGCATTCCTTGCTGAACTGTGTCCATACCCTTGATATCTACAATATCACCTTTCTTGTATATCCACATATAAGTAGCCAAAGGGACAACACCATGTTTTCAAAAGGGCCTAGAAAACATGTATCGTGTCCCTCTCCTTTTTCCTTTTTTGTTCGTCATTTTGGCAACTCACTGGAATATGGCAGAGCCGGTGGAAAGCCCTCCAACATTTCTTATTTTCCTTTTCTGTTTTATTAGTACATCTGACAGATGTGATATAGTAGCACAGAATTGTTTTAATTTGCATTTTTCTCATCAATAGTGATTTAGAGGATTTTTATATGGCTATAGACAGCTTTGATTACTTTGAAAACTTCCTGTTTATATCTGTTGTCCATTTATCAATTGAGGAATGACTCTTATTCCTATAAATTTGATTTAGTTTTCTATATGTTTGAGAAATGAAGTCTTTATCAAAGAAACTCACTGTAATTTACTTTCACACTGATTAATGATTACCAACTAATATTTCCTTTCATCCTATTTTCCCTATTTATTCTACTTTCTCTTACCTTTTACTCCATCTGCTCTAAAAAGTGTTTTGCTTCTAACTTTTACCTCTTCTGAACTGCCCTCTCTCAGCTCCCACCCCCATTCTCTTATCCCCTTCCCTTCCTACTTTCCTGTATGTTGTGATAGATTTCTACACCCATTTCAGTGTATATTTTTCCCTCTTTGAGTCAATCCCAATGAAACTAAATTCATATGCTTCCCTTTCCTCTCCCTCCATTTACTCCTTCACTATAAAATCTCTTTCAGGTCTCCTTTATGTCAGATAGTTTATCATATTCTACCTCTCCCTTTCTCCCAGTGTATTCTTTTTTTTTTCATCTCTTAATTTTATTTTTTTAATCATACTATCATATTCTACTCACAACTCTGCTTTTCCATTCTAACTACACTAATAATGAGAAAGTTTCTAGGACTTATGAATGTAATTTTCTCATGTAGGAATATAATCAGTTTGACCTTACTGAATCCCTTATGATTTCTCTTTTTTGTTTACCTTTTTTTATACTTCTTTTGTATCTTGTATTTGAAAGTCAAATTTTCTATTCAGCTGTGTTCTTTTCATCAGGATTATTTGAAAGTTCTCTATTTTATTGAATGCCCACTGCTTCCCCAGAAGGATTATATTCAGTTTTGCCAGGCAGTTCATTCCTGGTTGTAATCCTAGCTCTTTTGCTCTCTGGAATATCATATTCCAATCCCATTGATACTTTAATGTAGAAACTGCCAAATCTTGGTCATCCTGACTATGGCTCCACAATATCTGAATTTTTCTTTTTGGTTGCTTGCAGTATTTTCTCCTTCATATGGGAGGTCTGGAATTTAGCAAAAATATTCCTTAGAGTTTTCATTTGGGGATCTCTTTCAGGAAGTGATCAGTGGATTCTTTCAATTTGTATTTAATCTAGAATATCAGGGCATTTTTCCATGATAATTTCTTAAATGATGATATCGAGGCTCTTTTCCTGATCATGGCTTTCAGAGAGCCCAATAGTTCTTAAATTATATCTCCTGGATTTATTTTCTAGTTTCAATGAGATATTTCACATTTTCTTTTATTTTTTTTTCATCTTTTGATTTTTTTTTCTTGATGTCTCATAAAGGCATTAGCTTCCACTTGCCAAATTCTAACTTTTAAGGAATTTTCTTCAGTGAGCTTTTGTATCTCCTTTCCATTTGGCTAATTCTGCTTTTCAAGGCTTTGTACCTGTTTTACTCTTTGGTCTACTATTTTTTTAGTGTTATTTTCTTCAGTGTTTTTGTGCATCTTTACCAAGCTGTTGACTTTTTTCATGATTTTCTTACAACACTCTCATTTCTTTCCTCAATTATTTCCTCTACCTCTCTTACTTGATTTTCAAAATCCTTTTTGAGTTCTTCCATGGCCTGAGATCAATTCATCTTTTTCTTTGAGGCTTTGGATGCAGTAATATTGACTTTTTTGTCTTCTAAAGAGTGGGTGTTTTGATCTTCCTTGTCACCATACTGTCATAATTTTTCCATCATTTGGTCATTTTCCAGTGCATTTCTTGATTTTTAACTCTTTGCTAAAGTGAGGCTCTACTTCCCAAGTGGAGGGGGCATTGTTCCAAGCATCAGGGTTTTTGTAGCTATTTTCAGAGGCAATTTTGAGGACCTATAATTTTTTGTCTCTTCTAACAAGATATGATCTAGGGAGATATGTGTTTACTACTCTACTATGAACTGGTTTGTGAATGACCGCAAGTACTCTTTTCTACCCTGGATCTGTGACCACAGTCCCTCTTTCTCTGCAACCATAAGCTCTGCTGTGCTAGTGTCCTCCTCACACTGTGACTATAATACCCAGGACTGCAACCCAGATCCAAGTATAGGCAACTGGGTCAAACACCTGGTGCTGGCAATGGGACCCCTGTAAATCTCCTTCTGAACTATTGTCCAATCCAATTACCATCTGTGGGTTGAGACATCTGAATATTGCTACTGTTGCCTCCAACTCAGTAGTCCTTAGGCCTACTCCTGATTTGCTGGTCTGGGTCTGAGCTGGCACAGCTCCTCTGTCACCCTGATACAACACACCTTCCTTTCCTCCCAAACTTCTTAGTTGTGGAAAATGGTTTCACTCTGTCTATTTGTGTGTTCTGCCACTCTAGAATTTTTAGAGTCATTGTTTAAAGGGATTTGGAGAGTGGTAGAGCCCAGGCAAGCCCCTGTTCTTATTCTACCATCTTGGCTCTTCCTATATACAATTTTCTACACTCATGGGCCCCAATTTCTGCAGAAGTTGGAGAAGAGTATTTTATTATTTATAATTTTTCAAAATTCATTTTTGTGAATTATAATTCTTATAATTCTTTTTTTCCATTGCATTGTTGTAGTCATTGCGTATATTGTTTCCCTGGCTTAACTTCATGTTGAATCAGGCTTTCCATGCTTCTCGGTATTTATCATAGTTATCACTCCTCACAGTACAGGAATATTCCATTCCATTCATTTACCACAATTTGTTGAGGCATTCTCAAGTTGATCAACATCTACCTTGTTTTTAGTACTCTAATACAATAAAGAAGTGCTGGTATAAAAATTTTGGTGCATACAGAAGCTTCATGTCAATAGACCCCATGGGGCATGTACATAGCCATGGAAGCCTCGGTTAAAAGTTGCACCACTTTTCAGAAAAGCCCCTTAGCTCATCACTTACCGAAGCTCCAGTGTTGTTCTCAAAGATGCAGTGATACAAGCTCATGGGCCAAATATATGAAGTGATGAATGGAAGCAGAAATAGGGAAACACATATTTATTTATTGTCTACTATGTGTCAGACACTGTGCTAAGAGCTTTTCCAATATCATTTCATTTCATCCTTTCAACAACCCTGTGAGGTAGATGGTATTATTTTTCTCATTTTCTAGTTGAGAAAACTGAAATAGATAGAGGTTAAGTGAGCTGTCCTGGATCACATGGCTAATATGTATCTGAGGTTGCTCCAGACCCAACACACTACCCATAGTGACACTTAAAGGTTATTATCTATATAAGACATCATATGGATGCATTCATGCCTAACTGTAACCATTCCTGAGACTAGAAGAAAATCAATGGGTTTAGGAGGAACCTCAAATTCATTTTCAGTTGGAAAGGGGAACATCTTAAATAAAAGCCAAGAATTTATCTGATTTGAATTTAACCTAATGCATTTTAATCTGAGATCTTAATCATCCAAACTTTTCATAATTTATAAAACTATACTGTTGGGCTCAGATGCGGATTATTGAAAGCTATCATTTTTCCTTGTGATTTCATAGGTTTTAGGGACAAAATCAATGATATAATAGATAATTAAGAGAAATAACTAAAGATAATTTTCTATTTCAGCTTAACTTAATTCAACAAACATACATGAAGTACCTGTTGTTTTTCAGGGTCAGTATTATGGGGTGAAACTAGGGAAAAAAATGAAACAGCTTATGCCCTTAAAAAATATCATCCTGGAATAATCATTCTCAAATGGCATTGGCCTGCTAATAGAACCACTTGACCTAAAGTGCCTCTACATGGAATTTTTCTTTATCATCACAAAATTGGAAGTGAACCTGTTTTAATAATTGCTAATCCTCGTTTATTCAAAGAAATTGTCTTTTTTTCTCAGTGAAAGTCTTTCCATTTGACTGAGTTCAGTGGGTTGGCATGTTGCCAAATATTTTTATTTTGGTATTTTAAATGTACAATCTCTTAAGATCCTTTTAGCTCTAACAATCTATTAATCTATTTTGATCCTGCCTTCCAGTACTAATAATCTATGAGTGTCAGGATGCAGAAGTATGTGTGTGTGTATTTGAATATGGCAACATGAGAATTTATATTGCTTAACTATTAATATTTAGCACAAGGATTTTGTTTTCTTTTGTTTTAGTGAGAAATATGGGGTAGGAGATAGACAAAAGAGGTTTTTTTTTTCTTCATTGAAAATCTTAAATAAAAAAGCAATGTACAAATCTCCCCTGATCTTTCCCTTCCCAGATCTAACAATGTGTAAGTATATTATGATTCTCCCCTTTACCGCCTACTCAGCACCTTACATCAATTACTGTATTCACATTTCTATACTCCTCCACTTTCCCAAGCAAAAAAAATCATGTTGTTACTTTGGGAGAATAAAATTAGTATTGAACAGACCTACACGTTCACTAGGAGATAATTGTACCACAACAGGCTCACCATGAATTCTCTCCCTGTAAAGGACATCTTCCTCTACTCTCTTTTCCTTAATTTAGAAGCTTTTTGTACCTGTGTTCACCCTTCAGAATCTGAAAGGGAGCTTTGTCCTTGTAGCTGATATTGGTACAGTTTGAGCAAATGCCAGTTGTATCACTTGTGTTACTACGTGAGATGACCAGACTTTCCTTTAAAGCTTTTTTTCTAAACAACTCTTAAGGGTCCATAGCTGTTGAAGGCTGGTTCCAGTCTCAGACTCTAGAATCAGATTTGGGCTCTTATCCTGGGGTTTGGTACCATGATCGGTAAATGGAGCAAGTGGTTTATTCAGATAGCATGGCCAGTAACAGTAGGAGCCACAGTAGGGAAGGGTAATAGTAAAGATCTACTTTTGAAATTAACACATTTGCAATTAAATTGTAATGTTGAAATTCCAATGTAAACTTTGCCTGAAGAACTAGAACAAAGAGCACTGGACTCATTCATGTGACCTGAATCTACCACTAATATAGTTGTGTGACCTGTACAATTCAAGTACTTAATCTCTCTGTGTCTAAATTTCCCCTTCTTTGGAGCTCAGACTGAATCATGTATATGGTTCTTTCTACCTATAGAAGCTAAAAACCGAATTTTGTTGTCCTTCAGTTGTGTCTGGCTCTTTGTGATACCATTTGGGATTTTCTTAGCAGAGATACTGGAGGGGTTTGTCATTTCTTTCTCCAGCTCATTTTGCAGATGAACAACTGAGGTACACAGAGTTAAGTGACTTGCCCAGGGTTACGCATCTAATAAGTATCTGAGGCCAGACTTTAACTCAGGAAAATAAGTCTTCCTGATTCCAAACCACAGCTTTTTGTACTGTACTACCTAAATGGCCCCCAAAACAAAGGAATTATATCTATAAAGAGGCATTATGGGGGAGGCCAGGTGGCTCAGTGAGTAAGAGTGCCGGCCCCAGTGTCGTGAGACCTGATTTGGGTTCCGGCCTCAGATACTCGGCACCCACACAAAATAACTGGCTGTGTAACCTTGAGCAAGTTACTTAACCCCAATTGCTTTAAAAAAAGAGAGAGAGAGAGGCATTATGATGTAGAGGAAGTATAGATGAAGCTGGCATCAGGAAAAACCTGAGTTCATAGCCTGGCTCCAACAATTCCTAGATATTTGACCATAGATATGCCTTAGCATCTCTGAGACTCAAATTCCTAATATGAAAACTATTGTTTGTAATACCTACTTCATAGGATTATTTCAGGGAACAAAGGAAATTGCATATAAAAAGTCCTTATAGTAGTATACACACCCATACATATGTACATACACACACAAATATACATGCATGTTCAGTTATTGTTATAGTAAATGGTGGATGGGTTCTTACTTACAGAGTTCTAGAAAATGTCATTTTAGGGAAGGTTCTCAAACCTGCCATCTTTAATTCAATATAACTAGATATCATGTCTTAGGTGTCTCCTGACTCTACTACTGTGGACCCCTTCTCCCACTGATGGGTTCTTTCAGAAACCTCCATTTTAGAGGAAAGACACATAATAGACATCCTCTATTCTTTGGACTTAGCCATGTACTCTATGGGGATAACTCCTCACCCTTCTTCCTGCTTTTCAGCTCCCCTTTTATGTGGTGCCTCCTCCCATTATAATGTAAGCTCTGGGATTTAGTTATTAATTTCTTATACTTATATCCCCAGTATTGCTACAATGCCTAGCACATAGTGTTTAATAAGTGCTCATTGATTGAATTGATTATTGAGGTCCGTTAAAAAGGATATTTCAGTTACCTACACTTTTAATGCTATCTCACTAAAAAATTAGCATTTTTCTGTCTTTCCACTTCTAGGTACATTTCTAGCACAAAATTCTTGCACACAGTCTGGTGTCTTTAGAATTTGCAATTTGTCATGCCTTTCTGTGTTGTTGCTTAGGCAACATGATAATTTAATGACAACTTTAAATAAATAGAGGCAACATTGAAGTACTGACACAGTGTGAGGTAGGCATAGATTCTCTGCAAAGCAGCCTCATCTGCTTCTTCCCAAAGCAAATGAATTAACTCTTCCTTGTGGGCAATGACATCAAAATACTAGAATGGGCATTCTGTCTCTCTCACAGAATCTCAAAGTTTATAGGGACACAATGGGCATTTAATACAACCCATTTCTAAACAAGAATCCCCTTGAAAATACACAAGTGTTCATCTGGTCTTTACACACACACACACACACACACACACACACACATACACACACACACACACACACACACACACACACACACCCTTACCTGCAAAGACACTTCATTTAACTTTCAGACAACTATGATTACTGGGAAAGGTTTCCTTACATTGAGCCAAAATCTGCTACTCTGTGACATCCACTTGGTGACCTGAAATCTGCCTTTTTGATTTAAGGTGAAAAAGCCAAGTCTCTTTGCTCTTTGTTGTATTAACCTGCATAAAGGAATATTAGACATAGAAAGACTTCCCCTTAATCTTCTGTACCAAGAATGGAGAACTGGCCTCAGAATCAAGAGGACTTGAATTTGAATCCTCACTCAAAAGCTTACTAGCTCTGTGATCCCGGGTAAGTCTTTGATTCTTGACATCCTCATCTTTAAAATAGGGATACAAATAGAACCCATATCAATAGAGTTGTTAAGAGGATGAAATGAGATATGTGCTAAGTGCTTTGCAAATATTAAAAGAGCTATATAAATTTGAACTACCACTACTGCTAATACTATAACTGGTATGAATATAGGAAGGTTTCCCAAATGACACCTCATTAAGGAAGATAAGGACTTTGAGAAGCACAGGTGAACAGGAAGTGCATCCCAAGTATGAGAGCAGTATTGTACAAATACACAGAGGTAGCATATTTAAAGTTGATTATATAAAAAAAAGTCTTAAAATTTTAATTACAAAAGTATTGAGATGTGGAGGTAGGACTTGTTTTCATATGAAAAAGATCTGAAGGTTTTAGTTGATTCTAAATTCATTATAAGCAATCAATAAGGTAATGGAAATTTCTTATAAACTACCACAAATTTGGTCTTGCCTCTCTGTGAAGTTCTACAGCAATGTGGCTATGACACTGGGTTCTTTAGGGTCATGGAATGTACCATAATCTCTTGTTGAAGTTCTTATTTGACAATTAAGATGAGTCTTATTTAAATATCATAATCAAATACAGAGGAACTCTCAGCTCAAAATTACAGTTTTCTGACCACAATTGAGAAGCCAAGGAAAAGTATTTGTGGAAGATAGATGACAATGTCCATAACTCTGATGACGACATCAGCCTCCATCCCTTTATACGGATGTTTTAGTCAGCCCATCATCTAAGAGGTAGGGGTCAGGGCAAATTAGACAAGCACAAGCCATGACTGATTCCAATATCTCTGTAAATTATATCACCCACAGCTTGCTAGGGTAGTGAGGCAAAGTAGTGCTTTTAAACTTTTTGGTCTCGGGACCCCTTTAAATTTATAAATGACTGAGGACCTCTTCTAAGAGCTATTTTGTTTATATAGGCTACATCTATCAATATCTATAGCATTAGAAATAAAAATTTCTCAATACTATTATGAAAGCTGTCTTGACTTCACAGACCCTCTGAAAGGGTTTTGAGGATACCCAAGGGTCCCTGGACCATATGTTAGAAAAGATTGGATTAGATAATCCTAAGGTTAGAAATTACAGCAGAAAAGGATAGTTGTTGGGTAAGAAATCAATTCTACTCACCATGTAGAAGGAATAACTCAAGGGGCTAATTTGGAGGATATTTAGGTATTATTTATAGTATAGTAGTTCAAGGAACATCCATTTTTCCTTGATTAGACCTTTGGTGAATGTACCTTCTTTGAATCTCAATCACAGACACAAGGTTTTATATTCTCCCAGAAATGAGAGATAAGTTATCCTGAGTAACAGAGTCAGTTACCAGTCATCTCTACTCTAAGGAATGCAGCATGTGAACAGTCCAGGGGACTGTTGTTATAAGGGTAAAGAAAACTTTCAGTTGGAGAGACCTTTGTCTTGCCTTAGCAAGGAAACCACAGAAAGAAAGTAGAGTACAAGATTCAATAGCTGGTTCCTTTTGGTTGTATTATGAAAGTATGGATAGGGAAGAGAGAATAATTGAGTAGTTCTAGCACTAAATAACCCTTCGAGTCAGGGGCATCTAAATGGCACAATAGATAGAGTATCCGTTCTAAAGTCAGGAAGACTCACTCATCTTCCTGAGTTCAAATCTTGCCTCAGACATTTAATAGCTATGTGACCTTGGCCAAGTCACTTTACCTATTTGCCTCAGTTTCCTCATCTGTAAAATTATCTCGAGAAGCAAATGGCAAACCACCCCAGTATCTTTGCCCAGAAAACCCCAAATGGGGTCATGAAGAGTTGTACATAATTAGAAAACAACCAAACAATAACGAACCCTTGAAAGGTAAAATAAAAAGAGATGACCATGGGAATAGAGGGTTAGACATGAATTCCCTGAGAAATCTTTAGTTGTGTAGAAGAGCCTACACAAAACAAAGAATATCAAGAACAAATGTTTTAAAGATCTTAGAAACCACATGGCATATCAATGGAAGAATGGCCATTGAGTTCATACCAATGTAAATCCTCTGGTCAAAATGTCCAAATTACGTAATTCCTACAGGGAAGAGAAGGAAGAAAGATAAGCATTAAGGGGGAGATATTGTTGCCACAATCTTGGATGCAAAGCAGTTTATGTTAGGAGCAGAAAAACAGCAACTGTTGCCAATAACCTTGATGAGGGTAGCCAATTTCTTCACCGTTGCAGCTACAATTAGGTTCTGATAAGTGTGAATAATGAATCCCCTGAAGTGGTCACATTATTCAGATTCATATTCCATATTTCCATTGGGCAACAACCAATTACCATATTTTATATGTTTGCAAATTTGAATAGTGCAAAATACATACAATTACTTCAGGGCACTAATTATTCTCACTATTTGTGACCTAGCTGTACTGAGTTAGCCTACGAAAATCAGAGCTAGCCTGGGCTCCCTTTGTTTGTAATTTGGCCTTCATTCATAACTAATTATATTGTAAGTAGAAAGAACAAGAGTGCAAGACAAGAGCTTTGTCTGGCAGGTCCATACCTTGTTGGGGAGGCTGCTTGTATGAGTGATTTTTCCCTCAGCATGTAGTTTTAGTGTGTGCTTCAGAGAAAATCTCATATACTGTACTGTACTTGAAAGCTGATAGAGTTCTTATGACACAGCATATTTCTAATAAAATCAAGATTCTCTGTTCAAGATAAACTATTTCTGCATCTTTTACAATATGTTTTAAGTTCTTTCTTGTCTTGGAATATGCCTATTCCAAGGACTGGGGTACTCTTGCATTCAAAAATCATGAGACCCTGATGAATTCTCTTCAAAGTTATATCAAAATGTGTGTCCTTGCTAGTCCTTAACTTATATACCTACCACTTGGTTCTTACTAACTAGATGATAGAGTCTCCAAGAATAGTGGGCAAATACTTAAGAGGAAGGTCTCTAATGAATAATTGTTTGATATTAAAATGTACATCAACAACAATTTTCTGATCTTAAACTTCTTACAACATTTCTATTTACTTCCTTGAAGAATTTTCAGGTCACACTACTTCTTTACTTTAGTTTTATGAGTTACTGGGACTTGGAAAAATACAAAAAGTCAACAAGAGACTCTGTTCTCTCTATGATTTGTGTCTTCATGCTTCTATACTTTTGTTCTAGCTGGTCCTTATGTGTGGAATGCTTATTTTTTTTTACTTACTGAATTCCTATTTAGCCTTGAAACCCCATACAAATTGCTCCTTCTCCATGAAATCTCCCCTGATCCATTCACCCAGTCAATAAAGATATTTTGACACAAATCTCATAGAGGACTTTGTTTTGCAACTCTATAATATGCTTTTCATATACTATTGTCTATTACAATGATATCAAACTCAAATGTAGAGGGGGACCACTAATCTATCCATAAGGATCCCTGTAGGCAACATATAAACTTAGTTTTAAAAATTAACTATATCTGGATTTTATTGTATTTTTAAAAATATTTTTCAAATATATTTTAATATAATTTGCACTGTTGTCTATCACTGGGGCTTTCCCCAAATCATTTCCAGTTTGTTAGTATCTGCCAAAGTTTGTATTCCATTGCTATTGTCTCAGAGAACTTGTTTCACCTCTATGTCAAGATGAGGAATTAGAACACAACCTCAGAGGAAGGTGAGAAATTCTCCAAGAAAGGCAAAACTTTGAGATGGCATCTGCCCTGGCTTTTTTATTGTTTTGTTTTTCCCCCAGTCTGGAAGAAGAGCCCTAAGTGTGGAAGCATGGTTTCTTTCCCTTTTCTATGCATAAAGTAACATTATGCCCCATATATTTCTGGGACAGCCTCATGGTTTAATGGAAAGAGCACTTAATTTTGAGTCAAAAGAACTGGATTTTAATCCTTCCTCTGAAGCTTAATTCGTCTATGACCTTAATCCAATCTCTCTGGAACTCAATTTACTCCTTTCTCCTCTAAATCCTGAGATCATATAAAAGAAAATATATTTTGAATGAAGCTTTGAGAGATATACACTACAAGAACCCTGATTTAAAATGTGGCCACCATGTCTGTTGATCTCTTTGATTTTCTTGCCTTGTGAATATTTGATTTAATGGAAAGTTAGTACATCTGCCTCATTTCTTTGGTCTATCAGGGTCAGTTACTAAACATTAAGCTTTAGATTTGTGCTATTTGCTCCAGAAGGCAGAATTAAAGCAATGGATGTAAGTTGAGAAAAAGGAAAACATAAGTTTTATGTAAGGAAAAATCCCCAACCATTAGAAGGATGCCGAAGAGTGTATTGGGTACAGGTTTCTCTTTCTTTTGGGGATCAAGCAAAATTCAAAAGATAGCTTGTGGAAATATAGAACAGATCATTATTCAACTGTGGGTTGGACTAGATGCTCTCTGAAGGAAATTAATTAATAATCAATCAATAAACACTTATTAAGTGCTTCCTATGTGCCAGGCACTGTGCTAAGTGCTAGGTCACTTCCTACTCTAAGTTCTCTTACTCTGTGAATAGGGATAATTAACTATACTATTGATTTCTGCTGATGAAGGCAACATTTGTGGACAGCAATATAAACGGACTCTTAGTGAGAGTAACCTCTTAGGATGTATTCAAATTTGGAACTAGGAAGGAACTAATAAGTCAGCTAGTTCAACTTTCTCATTTTGTGGTTATTATTGTTTAATCATTTTCATTCATGTCCTACTTTTTGTGACCCCATTTGGAGTTTTATTGGCAAAGATACTGAAGTGGTTGGCCATTCCCTTCTCCAACTCATTTTACAGATGAGGAAAATGAAGCAGTTTCAAGTGACATGTCCAGGGTCACATAGCTAGTAAGTATCTGAGGCCTGATTTGGACTCAGGAAGATGAGTCTTCCTGACTCCAGGTTCAGCATTTTATGCAATGTGCCTCCTAGCATCCCCTGCTCATTTTACAATGGACAAAATTGAGGCCTGGGATAGTTAAGTGACCTAAGTAATGTCACACAAGGCAGAGGAGATCTCAGCAACCAGGTGTGGCAGCAAGCACCCCAAGCATCCTCAGGGTTTGCTGCCAATACAGGTTCTTGGACCTGCTTTGATAAAGGAAAGCAACTCAAAATGGGTTAACAAGCTTACTTTAACCAGTCAAACATGTATCCTTTACCTAGTTCAGGGGAAAGAGATCAGCACCCCGAACTTCAGAATATACAAACAGAATTATCAAGTCAGAGAAACAGATCAAGTAGACAGATTTCCAAACAGTCCAACCATTACATCCATACCAAATCAACATCTGGGTTTTTCAAAGCCAGGGGGCTCTGGACAACGGCTTCCCAGAATCCCTATCAAATCACAGAACACTTCTCAAAGTGAGCCCCAAAACAAAGCTACACATCAGGGCTTATATAGCCTTCTCCTGGCTCAGAGAATGTAACAACCTTATTGACTCACTGGCCAATCAAGAAGTATCTACTGAAAAACAAGCCTCCCACCCCAGGCTCCAGGTGCACTTTAGTCTAGGGGCAGGGAAGATCTTACAAATTTACATTCCCATTCCACCAGGTAACATACTGGAGCTGGTGTCAGGAAGATCTTCAAGTTCAAATCCAACCTCAGACATGTAATTGGCTGAATGGTCCTTGGCAAGTCATTAATCTCTATGTACTTCAGTCTCCTCATCTGGGCCCTTGCAAGGATAGGATGAGATAATATCTGTAAAGGACTCTATTAGCCTTAAAAAACTATATAAATGGTAGCTATATTAATTATTTTTTTAATTAAACCCAGATCCTTTGACTCTATATACAATAGTCTTTCTCTATATATGATGTTCTCAATGACTCTGTAGACAATGTTCCCATACTGGCTCCATGCCTGTTTCTCATACCTTCTATGAAAAATGAAAGTGTAATCTGCAAACACATTCATGAATCCATTTGTATAGTTTTTGTACCTTTTTGTACCAAAGATGGTTTGGCTATCTCTTCATCTTGGTTATAATATGCACCAAAAAGTTAAGGAAATTATTTCTGTAGATTATACATCCTTTCTAAGCATAAAAATTTTTAGCTTCTCTAAGAATTTATTGTGTAAAATTCATATGATTCAACTTTATTAAGGAAATGTAATAATCTCATTGCTACTTTTAGGATATGAAATGAATTCACAATAAAAATATTATGTTATTATAAGAAAAGTACCTACATTGATAAATTAGTGCATTAATATAGTCCAGAGCTGGGTGGGGAAAAGAATGGAAGTACTATTGATAAGGACTTTATATTCTGTTTTAAGGGAGGTAACTAGTAAAGGCTCTCTCTCCAGCCCTTACCAATAGGGTCCCTCTCTTCCAGTGCAATTGACTAGCAATTGACTAGACTCTTTACTGGAAGCAGAGATGGAATTTGTCTTTTGATGTAGTTTAATAGTAACATTTTTCTGTGCATTAATCTTCCATTAAACATACATTAAACATTGTATAGATACAATACATAAATAACTTTCTTTTCATATGAAGAAATATGTTAACATTTGTAAGAAATCTCCCCACAGTATCAAAAGTCAGCATTAAATTAGCTGGAAATTTGCAAAATGATCATTATTCATTGCTCAAATGGGAGAAAATGTTTTCTTCTCATTGCAGGTTTTAGAGTTTAAATAATGTATTTCCTTTATGGGAGCATTTATCCTTGATACAAACTGATAATAAGAAGAGGAAATTAATTCTGAGCAATCAGGAATAACAGTATTTGGAATATCAACATTTGAAAACGTTCTGAATAGACCACAAATTAATTTGTTTTAAGTGAAATATTCTGCCAAGGATATAAAATAAACTCACATAAACCATAAGCATTTCTATTTATTACTATCAAACCCCAGCAGCAAGAGAGAGAGAGAAATTCAATTTAACATAACTGTAGACAATTTAAAATATTTGGGAGTCTACTTACCAAGAAAAACTCAGGAATTATATGAACACAATTACAAAACACTTTTCACATAAATAAAGTCAGATCTAAACAATTGAAAAATATGGATTGCTCAAGGATAGGCTGAGCTAATATAATAAAAATGACAATTACACATAAATTGATTTTCTAATTCAGTGCCATACCAATCAAACTAACCAGAAATCATTCACTAGAAAAAATAATAAGAAAATTCATCTGGAAGATAAAAAGGTCAAGAATATCAAGGGAGTTAAAAAAAAAATTCAAAGGAACGTGACCTAGCTGTACCAGATATAAAACTATGTTGTAAAGCAGCAATCATCAGACATATTTGGTACTGGCTAAAAATTGAGTGGTAGATCAGTGGAATAAGTTAGGTATACAAGACACAGTAGTAAGTGACTATAATAATCTACTGTTCTATAATCCAAAAGACTCCAGCTTCTGAGATAAGAATTCTCTATTTAAAAAAAAAAAACTGCTAGGAAAACTGGAAAATAACATGACAGAAACTAGGCATCAGTCAGCCTCTCACACGATTTACCAATGTAACTTCTAAATGGGTACATGATTTAGACATAAACAGTGATACCACAAGCAAATTAGGAGAACAAGGAATAGTTTACCTGTCAGATCTATGAAGAAAGAAAGAATTTATGACCAAATAAGAGATAGAGAATATTATGAAATGCAAAATAGATAATTTTGATTACATTAAATTAAAAGGGTTTTGCATAAACAAAATCAATGTAACCAAGATTAGAAGGAAAACAGAAAACTGGGAAACAATTATTACAGCCACTATGTCTGATAAAATCCTAATTTCTCCAATACATAGAGAACTGAGTCAGATTTATAAGAATACAAATCATTCCCGAATTGAAAAATGGTCAAAGGATATGAACAAGCAGTTTTCAGATGAAAACATTAAAGCTATCTATAGTCATATAAAAAAATGCTCTTAATCACTATTGATTAGAGAAATGTTCATTAAAACAAATCTGAGCTACTACCTTTTAATGGTGATAGGAATTTGAAGATCTTCCTAGCCCCTTCATAGGCTTAGGTGAATTTGAGAACCTTCCCTGATTTGAAAATATACTCTACCCCCTAATAAACTGAATGTGGGCACATGGAGTCTGTGGTGGGAGGCTTGTTTTTCAGGAAGACACAACTTATGTTACTTTGTAGTCAAGTGGGTCACAAGGGTTGTGATGTTCTCTGAACCTGGAGAAGGATGTATATACCTCTGAGGCAAGGTTTTGCTTTGGGGCTCACTCATGGGAAGAGTTATATTATTTGACCAGTTGAGACTCTGGGCAGCCATTGAGCCCTCTGGCTTTGAAAACCCAGATGTTAGTGCTTTTCTCTCTGGTGACTAACTAGGTACAGATGTAATGATCAGACAGCTAGAAGCCCTTTCTGCTGGTCTGCTGAATTGTTTTATTTTTCTGTATTTTTGTCTGCTTGTAATTTCTGTTTGTATTCTCTGAAGTTGAGGGTGCTGACTTTTCCCCCTGAACTGGGTAGATAATATATGTTTGATTGATTAAGTAAGTTTGTTAACCCTTTAGAAAACCAGATCAAAGAACTTGTGCTAGCAGCCATCCTGGGGTATGCTAGGGTTGTTGCTGCTACAAATGGCATAGTCAAGCAGGTTCTGCAAACTAAAAGGAAAGTATGGGGGTTAAGATAACTGTTGTAGTAGCTGTGATTCTGTGGAGCCAAAGTCCAGAAGTGCAGAACTGCCTGCATGCCAACTTTGGTGAGGTGAGAACAGGAACAGTGAGCTGCCTGCATCGGTACTGGGGCAGAAGCCAGGAGCAGCTGCCTCCTGAGGGAGGAAGAGGAGGAACCCAGGACTTTGGAATTCCGCCACAGGACAAAATAAGGAATGTGTAGCAAGGCAGGAGCACTGGATGTGCTTTCTTGCTGCATCCCTCAGTTTGGGACCCAGGGGGAATATGGAATTGTGTCTATGGTAGGTGGGGTGAAGTTCCATGGACCCCCAAGGACTCACTCTCTTGGATTTGTTGCCCAGCCACCCCTCAGGACTTGGAAGTGGGTGCTGGAGCAGTGTTACGACTGAAACTTGGCTCATTAGAGCCTGCACCTGAGAGTGCTAGGAGGAATCCTGCAGTGTTGGGGGAAGGACATATTCCTTATTGTCCATAAAGAGAACGTTATTTGAACAATTTTGTTTTGGACTGAGGGGATTATAATGCTACATACTTTGTGTTTAAGATAGTGTGGCCACTCTGAAAATGAGTTGTTATGTTATGTATCTTGCAAATATGTTGTCTTTTGTTTCCTGGGGATTACGTTTTATTTAAGAGATGTTAAAGCTAATTAAAATATAACTTGCCTGTGTAATGGGCATGAAAGATATTGGGGCCAAATGTAATGGTAATGGGAATTTGAAGATCTTCCCCTGGGCCTTAATAGGCTTAGGTGAATTTGAGGACCTTTCCTGATTTGAAAATAAACTCTACGCCCTAATAAGCTCAACGTGATCACATGGAGCTTGTGGTGGGAGGCTTGTTTTTCAGGAAGATATGACTTTTGTTACTTTGTAGTCAAGTGGGTCACAAAGGTTGTAATGTTCTCTGACCCTGGAGAAGTCTATATATACCTCTGAGGAAAGGTTTTGTTTTGGGGATCACTCATGGGAAGAGTTGTATGATTGACCAGTTGAGACACTGGACAGTTGTTGAGCCCCCTGGCTTTGAAAACCCAGATGCTGGTGCTTCTCTCTCTGGTGACTAACTAGGTATGGATGTAATGACCAGACAGCTAGAAGCCCTGTCTGCTGGTCTGTTGAATTGTGTTATTTTCTCTGTATTTTTGCCTGCTTATAACTTTTGCTTATATTTGTTGAAGTTCAGTGAGCTGATTTTTTCCCCTGAACTGGGTAAATGATATGTATTTGATTGATTAAAATAAGATTGTTAACCCTTTTTAAGTTGTTTTCTTTAGAAAAGCAGATCAAAAACCTGTGCTAGCAGTCATGCTGGGTATGCTAGGGTGCTTGCTACTAAACACCTCACACTTGTCAGATTGGCTATTGTGACAGAAAAGGAAAATGATAAACTCTGGAGAAGATGTGGGGAAATTGGAATATGAATGCATTGTTGGTAGAGTTGTGAACTGATCAAACCATTCTGGAGAGCAATTTGGAACTATGCCCAATGTATTATAAAACTTCACTTTGCCTTTAATTGAGGACTACTAGGTCTGTATCCCAAAGAGATCTTTAAAAAAGGGAAAAGGACAAAAATATAGCAGCTCTTTTTGTGGTGGCCAAGAATTGGAAATTGAGGGATGCCCAACAATTGGTGAATAACTGAACAAGTTGTGGTATATGAATGTAATGAAATACTATTGTGCTTTAAGAAATGATGAGTGCACAGATTTCAGAAAAACCTGGACTTACATGAATTGATGCTAAGTTAAGTAAGCAGAACTAGAACACTGTACACAGTAAGAGCAACATTGTGCAATGATCAACAATAGATTTAGCTCTTCTCAGCAATATAATGATCAAAAACAATTCCAAAACTCCAGTGATAGAAAATCCTGTCCGCATTCAGAGAAAGAACTATGGACAGATCAAAGCATACCTTCATTTATTTTTTGGGGGGTGGGAAAGGGGGAAGTTTCCTTTTTCCTTTTTTTTCCTTTTCGTTCTGATTCTTCTTTCACAACATGGTTAACATGGAAATGTTTAACATGATTGTACATGTATAATTTATATAAGATTGCTTACTGTTTTGGGAGAAGCACTCAAATTCAGAACTCAGCATCTTACAAAAATAAATGTTGAAAATTATCTTTACATGCAATTGGAAAAAAGTACTATTAAATGTCAAAAAAAAAAATAATCTGCCAATGTGAGCAAGCCATTTTGAAAGCAATTTTCCTCTCCGACAAGGCCAACAGCAGAAAGGTGATTGAGAATTCTAACAAAAACTAAGGAAGTAATCACAAACTTCTAACCATTACTTTGAAAAGTGAATAATGCACTTTTAATTAAGACATGTATTTCTAGATTAGCCTCTGACCGGTTATGTGACCTATTATAAAAATTTAACTCTTCTGTTTATTATTTTCCAGTTTTATCATTAAAATATTTTGATAAAAAAAGATGACTAATGATCAGAACAATTTTTAAAAAGTCACCCAAGCTATATTTACAGTATTTTCTTTGAATTGTAATGCCTAATTCTTTAAAAAAAAATAAACTTTTTAATGTTTTCTTTTAAAAAAATGTTTCATTGTTGCCTTTTGTTGGATGCCTCATACATTTCGCCTTAAATAATCCCTTTCCCAAACCCTTTATTTATTACCCTTAGTTATAACAAAACAAAAGAACTTAAGGAAGTCAACCATCATAGCAATCATGCCTGATAGTGTCTTTACCACATTGTACATTCATAGTCCCCTTTCTATTGTGACAAAAGAAGCATGTTTTATTACCCATTCTCTAGGATCAAGATTGTATGTTACAATTCATTGTTAAACTGCCTTTCACTGTTACTATTTACATATTATAGGCATTGTATATATTGTTCTCTTGTTTGCTTTTCTACACTCTGCATCATTTTATACAATCTTTCCATATTTCTCAGTATTACTCAGGTTCATTATTTCATGAATAACATTCTAAATTAAAAGATTAAAACCATTAATGAAAAGGAGACTGAATGTCTCTTGTTATTGTTAATTTTAACTTTTCTTTTGCTGCAAAGTCTTATGTTATATTTATTAAATAACTATGACTAACCAATTAAAAAATGTTTCACTCCAGTCTAAATAAATCAAGTTTACTTAACCCAAATTTTATTTTAATTCATGATTTAATAAAATTTAATTAAATCAACATCTATTAAGTATCTAGAATATATAAGATTCCATGCTAATTAGTGGAGATAAAAGGATTGAAAAAAAAAAGTTATGCATTCTGTGACCTCAAGTTGCTTACAGTTAAATAGTGTCATACTTATTTCAAAATACCAAGGTCTAATGATTCCACATGAACAAATGTTCCATCCACTATTACTGACTACAAATTTCTCATGTTTTAGCAGGCAACTTAATGAGTTTCTGAGGCCAAAAATGTAATTGGTTGCATGGTGGTCAACTCTTTGCCAATAAGACTTGCCAAACAACAGCATACTGTTCCTATACAACAGACTTGCAGCATTAATTAGAATGTTCATGAAGCATTTTGTATGTGTTATCCTACATGATACTCCTCAAAACTCTGTGAAGTAAGTGCTATAAATGATGCTATCCACCCTATTTTACCTGAAGCCGAGAGAGAACTTCTGCAGTGTCACATATTTTCACATAATGTCACATATGTCACTTGTACTGAATCATAATAAGTCTTCTTGATCTCAGTCATTCAAAAAATATTTATTAAGCCAGGGATACAAAAAAGCAAAAAAAAAAAAAAACAGTTCCAGCCCTCAAGGTGCTCACAATCTAAAGGGTAGTAATGAACAAACAAAATAAGTACAGACAAGGTATACATAGGATAAATAGGAAATAATTTTAAAAGGTAAGACACTGAAATTAGGAAGTTTCGAAAATGGCTTCTTTGAGAAGGCAGGACTTTAGTTAGGACTTAAAGAAAGCTAGGGAATTCAGTAAGCAGAGTTGAGAACACATTCCTGGCATGGAGGAGAGCCAGAGAAAATGCCTGGAAAGAGATAGAATATCTTATTTGTGGAAGAACCAGGTTTCACTTTCTTTTGGATTAAAGAGTTTGTAGATGGTAATTATGGTGTAAGAAGACTGGAAGGAGGAGGGACCTAGGTGATGCAGGACTTTGAACATTAATCAGAGGACTTTGTATTTTATCCTGGACACAATATGGAGCCACTGGAGTTTATTGACTAGGGTGTGATTTGGTTGAATTTGTGCTTTAGAGAAATCATTTTTGCAACTGAATGTAGTATGGATTGGATTGGGGAGAGATAAAGCAGGCAGGCTTACCACTAAGCTACTGCCTCCATACGTGGGGTGAAGAAAGCCCACACCAGACTGATGGCACTGTCAAGAGAGAGAAGAGGATAGATAAAGAGATGTTGCAAAGGCAAAAGACAAGCTTTGGCAAGAGACTGGATATGGAATGTAAGAGATAATGAGGAATAATTCCAGGTTGACTCTTAGGTTGCTAGCCTGAAAGACTAGGAGAAGGTTCAAATGGACTATGTGTACCCAACCTGTGCTAGAGCTTACCAAGCTTATATTGGACTCATTAGCCACAGTTGAACACACTGTACTCTGACCCCAACATAGTGATGTCTTTGATCCTCTTTGAGTATGATGGACAAACAACAACATTTGAAAACTGCCCTTTCTTCTTTTCAGGGCAACACCTAAGTGTTAGATTTTGCTTTCCAAAAGCTAAAGAATTAGACACTGATCATCTTTGACTTTATTTTTCCTCCTCTCATGGACATTGTGAGGTTCCCACTTTGTTTTTTGCTTCCGTGTCTTACTTAGATACATTTCTATGGGATGTCACTAGTGTCAATACTTTTAAATATTTCTGTTTCTCCAAAGTGGCTTCCAAAAAGAAGACATTGACTTTCATCTTCTGTTTAGCTCTTGTTCAATATTTGATTTTTTTTTTTCTTCAGAGAATCAATAAGGTCCCCTTCTGTTCTCAAAGCCACTGTTTCTTTGATATGGGATGAAGGATCATGCTTATCCACAATAAGCCGCTGGCATCTGAAATCAGTCTGGGTATCAGATGTGCTCTGCCTGCCTTTTCCTTCCTCTCCCACTGAAGTGGTTCAATTGAGTTCTTCAGTATTCCTTCCTTTTGTTTACTACCATATTGCTATGATATAGTGGGAGCTCTAGTATGGGTAACTTTTTAAATATAAATTCTGCTTATGCTCAAAGTTTCTTAAGTTTTATTCATTATCTTTAAGTACAAGGTTTCAGATATTTAGAGGATATCAAATTTGATAATAAATAAAAACTAAAAAATGTTAGCTTGGGACCAACTTATTCTTGTAGCTTCCTGAAATGTCAAAATTCCTTATATTGCAGAGGCAGCTAGGTGGTGCACTTGATAGAGCCTTGGGTCTGTAATCAATCGTTTATAGTCATGTCTGTTTTTTTTTTGTGACCCTATTTAGGGTTTTCTTAGAAAAGATACTGGCGTGGTTTACTATTTCTTCAGCTCATTTTACAGATGAGGAAACAGGGGCAAATAGGATTAAGTGACTTGCTTAGGGTCACACAGTAACATTTGAGGCTGGATTTGAGCTTATGAAGATAATTCCAAGCCCAGTGCTATATCCATTGTGCCACCTAGTTGCTGAAATTAATATGTAGTCAACTCTTAATTAATTGGGGGGTCAGTAATGTAGATAATGCACAACAGTACTTAAATCTAGTAATTTATATTTCAGTTGTATGATGCTTATGTTGTTTTTTTTTGGAATAGAATTATTTAATATAAAGATTATTGAATTGCTGAGTTAAATTGAAGATGTTTTTGCAATCTCTGGCATTCCCCTTTAACCACTTTGGTGCTATTCTGGCCTTCTAACAGAGCCCCAAAATAATCTACTTCCATTTTGGGATACCTAGCATTAGAGCCAATTCCTAGTACATTGAAGTGGACCCATCACTTTGGCAAACAATAAGAATCATCAAAGAAAAACCACAGAAATTTCTTTTCTTACTTTTGCACACACACTCAGGAAGGACACACTCAGGGCATCCTGTTTAACAATAGTACAGTCCAGGTAAAGTCAATTAAATGATCAGGGGGTGAGATTTCAGGAAGATATTTTTATTTTTATTTTTTTTTTGAGTAAGAGTTGTAGAAGTTTATTATTATGCTTCTATGAGAAGCGGGCAAGAGTCCTTTAGGGGACCTGCGAGTGAGAGGGGTACATGCTTTTACCTTTGTAGGGCTGCCATTGTCAGGGCTGACCAGAAGGGAGGAGCCTCAGTGCATAGACAAAGGTCAGAGCTGACCAAGAGGAGCATGTGAAGAGATAGTTTAGATAAGATTTAGGCCAGGCCAAAAGAGACAAAAAGCACGGATAAAGGAGGGTGTGGGCCAGGCCAGAGAAGAAATGAAGAGATTAAGTAAGAACAAAGGGGTCACAGGGTGTTGCCTAGGCAGAGTGTGGGATAGGGAGAAGGGGCAGATCTCAAGGATGGGAAAGGACAAATTGCAGTTACAACTGAACAGACTGGTTTTACAAGTTGGTTTCACAAATTGATCTAGACCCCAGGTACCCCATCATTCCCCCCTTAAACAGATGGGGCCAAAATTCATTTGGGGCAGGGGCGACGGATCTTGAACTGCTTCCAGCTGGGAAGGGATGTGAAGCTGCCCCTGCCTCTCAGGGTCCCATGGAAGATATTTTTAAATGGTTCAGATTCTTCAGTTGGGAAAGACTGAAAAAGGAAGAAAACTGTCTTCAAAATAATGAAGGGTTCAACCAAGAAAAACATAGGATTGTCTATAAAATTCTGATATATCAGAGCTATGGAGTGGGATGGGAGAGGAATTATCCACTGATTTTGAAAGAGGTAAATTAGGATAAATAGAACAAAATATTGCTTCACATGGTAGTTAAACTTAGGGGATTTTTTATTCCAAGAAGCAGCATAAACTAAAAATAGGAATAATTTCTGGAATCTTTTGAATAAATTCATGAATGGTGCTTCCATAATGGTTTATCAAGGGAAGCCAGGGATATTTTGTGAGTCTGTATTTAACATTGAGGTTGTGAAGAATGATGCTTTCATATAAAATACCTTGATTCCAATGCCAGAGCCTGAATACTGGCATAGATGGAACAGAGGTTTGATTTCAGAATGTCAATTCTTAAAATATCAGGAATTTCAACAATCGTCAAGACTGACACTAGCGGGATAAATGCTCATTTCCTTCCTAACCTCCCACTCTTTCTCAGACCAG
The DNA here is from genome assembly GCF_028583685.1 of Petaurus breviceps papuanus. Lineage (NCBI taxonomy): Eukaryota > Metazoa > Chordata > Mammalia > Diprotodontia > Petauridae > Petaurus > Petaurus breviceps. The sequence continues at coordinate 58,249,209 of NW_027186304.1, forward strand.
GTGGCACAGCAGCACAAAGCTAATCAATGTTTATTGAGACTCTGCTATGCTTTGCACAGTGGGAGAGATTTGAAACCAGAAGAAAAAGTTCCTGCCCTGCAGCAATATATAATGTAATTATAGGTATAGACAGCATACAAAGCCATGTGAAATAGATAAAAATACACACAAAATTAAAGCACAAATGAAATACTACATATACATATAAAAAGCCTGGGGAATATATTTTTAAAGTATACTTTGTTCTTCTAGATCTATTTTCTGTGTGTGTGTATGTGTATATATATATATATATATATAAATGTATACAGAAACACACACACACACACACATTTATTTAGCCAAAGCAGTTTGATGAAGTGGAAAGAGATCTAAATTTGGAATCAAAGAACCTTTTTGGGAATCATAGTTCTTTGAGTTTCAATCTGTGATATTACTCTAGTCAACCTCTCTGGGCCTCAGTTCTTTCCTAAATAAAATGATAAGACTGGTGCAGATGATTTTTTAGGCTCTTCAAACTCTAATTCTATTGTGCTGAGGGCAGTGCTAACTTGAGCTATGATTTCTTCTTATAGGTAGTGTGTTAAAATATTTCTTTTCGGGGTGCCCAGGTAGCACAGCAAGTAAGAGCACAGGCCCCAGTGTCAGGGTGACCTGGGAATCGAATCCCGGGCTCAGACACTTAGCACCCACCCAGAAACACCTGGCCATGTAAACTTGAGCAAGTTACTTAACCCCAATTGCTTAGGAGCAGCAAGGTGGCTCAACGAGTAAGAAGACCAGCCCCAGTGTCAGGATGACCTGGGGATCGAATCCGGGCTCAGATACTTAGCACCATACCCAGAAATAACTGGCCATGTAGCCTTGAGCAAGTTACTTAACCCCAATTGCTTATTAAAAAAAAGAAAGTTTCTTTTCCAAAATATTCATCTATACATGAATTTAGTATATAGGATATATATACATATATATATATATATATAGTATACATAAATTTAGTATATAGGAAGGAAGGTGTCTGGTTCCTGTCAAAACTCATTTGTTCTTTTCTGAATTGAGGGAGCATGCTTATTAGTCATAGTTATATTATCTGTGATATGATAAAATTAGACACTGAGTCCCTGTACTAAATTTCTTTGCAATGCAAGTATAGGAAAAATGGAAGAGGTATAGTTTCTGCCCTTGAAGAGTTTACAGATTATTTGGAGGACCCAAAAATATGAAAACATGAAATAATATGAATGACTTCAATGCATGTACACATGATGTAAAATGAATACATATTATTGAATTACTAAATCAATACAAAGGAATGAATAGGCTTTGGTATCCTAGATTCAGGGGACTAATTTCAGAGACTGAAAAGCTGATCAGTCTCTTTTGCTCATTCTACATTTACTTGAAAAATTCCCTTAAAAAAATGGCTATGGGGCATCACCATGCTGCCGTTAAAAGTAAACTTTACTCTATCACAGTGATATCATTTTGGTCCTCTTTGAGAAGGATAACAATAAAAAAACTCAAAGACAAAATGTTAATATATAAACATGTATATATACAATATGTATGTGAATTATATACACATGTATTATTTCTGTACATATTTTGTTTAACTATATATGTTTCTCATATATAATATTTATATAATATGTGTCTTATTTAAGGTTAGAGCTTATTTAAATCTACTTGTTGCATACTGTCTCCTATATTAGGTTGTGATTTCCTTGAGAGCAGTAACTGTCTCTTGCACTCTTTTATAATCCCAGAATTTATTACAGTGCCTGACAGAAAATATGTTCTTAGGAAATACTTTTTGACTTAAAATATATAAAGCCTCCCTCATGGTATAGTTTATCAATATATTTTAGTTTTTCTTTATTTGTTTTTTACCTGTCTATGAAGATAGGCAAAGTAGACCTTGTAATTTAATTAGTGATGCAAAATGCACACATGAAATAGACTGAAAAATAACAATGTAGGCAGGCCTCCCATGTGTTAGAACCCTCATTCCACTTCCTCCTTGTGCCTTCACCCTAGTACAAACAAGTTCAAATCCATATCCCACCTGCTGATTATGCTGATGTCGAACTATGTTCACTGACTTCTCCCCTGCCACTCTTTCTTTTAACAAACATACGTCGAGCTCCTACTCTGTTAGGAGGAATTACATGCTTTCCTTATGCAGATACAAGGAACTCTAAAAACCATTACAATTGAATGTTTATTTTATTTCAGAATGCTAATATTGCTCCTAGGGGATTAGTGAAGCATCCAGTGTTGGTAACACCCCCCGCCCCTTGGTCTGCAGGAGACAATCGTCTGTCTAAGCATGGCCCTATAACACACTCGTCCTATGCTCAACATGGAATTAACTCCAAGGACCCATATTCACATACCCTCTTATTTCATTTTCAATGGCCTGTCTTTTTTTTTCCACCTTGTACATAGTCAACTGGTCTGTTATTTTCTCACATCTCTCACCCACTATTTCACTCAGTTCTATGAGCATCTCTACTTCATGCTAACACACCCAGGTCCTACTTCCCATATTCAATAATTAACTACTATATATATATTTAAAGCAATTGGGGTTAACTTGCTCGAAGTTACACAGCCAGTTATTTCTGGGTTTGGTGCTAAGTATCTGAGCCCGGATTCGATCCTAGGTCATCCTGACTCTGGGGGCCAGTGCTCTTACTCGCTGTGCCACCTGGCCGCCACAACTACAATATTTTTTCTGTTGATAGGACTCATCACCTGTAATGTAATGCCAAGGAAAGGCAACTTCCCAGGTTCAAAATACCAGCATAGGTGCTCTCTATTTTATTCAGTAACAAACCCAGAACAGAGAAGATCAAAACATGACATCATTCAAAATACAGCATTTACTAAGTGTGATTAAATAATCTCCAAGGACTACCCCACCCCAGGACTTTCCAATCATTCAATCAATTACAAAGTCCCTGTTCTAAATACTACTCCACCCCTAGGCTATACCTTCTTTTGGTCCACCACAAAACCCCTCTTCTCAAATGGAGATTATTTTCCAAACATAGGTAAAGTACCTTCATTTGTCAATCACAGAGCACAATAAGGTCAAAAGTTCCCCACCCCTAGGATCACAATTGAATCTACCCCAGAGTTACATCAAGTTTAAACACAGCACTTAATAACCAAATGGAGGTCTTTTCTTCATCTTGACATGAGGCAAGTTCTCAGCAATCTTAGTTCCTGGGGAGACAAGGCTTAGCAAGGCCATAAGATACATTGCCAGTCCCTTCATGAATTTATCCTCTGTCTGTAGAACAGTCCTAGAACCCCTGAACACATTAGCAAAGCCCTCTCCCAGGATTTCTGTAAACATACAACAAGAAAATCCTTCTTCAGGGCTTCTGAACCAACAGAAAGGCTCCCAGACCCCTGCAACAACAGCACTGTCCTTCACCAGTGGACAGTATTCATTCTGTCTGCCGGACAGTCTCCAGACCCCTGCAACAACAGTACTGTCCCTCACCAGTGGACAGTATTCACTCTCTGTCTGCAGGACAGTCTCAGGCCTTCTTAACCAAATGCCAGGTTCCAGGACTTCTTCAACAGGACAGTCTTTCACCAGTGGACAAATCTGGCAAAATAACATCAAAACAGACAGACAAAGTACCAGCAAAACAGCCATGTCTTCTCAGTCCTTGGCAGCTCAGGGGGCAGGTCTCAAAAGTCCAGGGCAATTCAAAGCGGCCACCAGCAATCTCTTAGTCTCTCTCTCTCCACGAGGTGCTGCTTCCAAAAAGAACTTCCGCCTCTCTCTTGTCTCTCCAAATCTACATCACCAGCTCCTCCCACTTCAGGACTTTCTTTTCACATCAACAAGCCCATCCCACAGGTGGGATTAACAAACTCTGGGTTTTAATACAATCAATTTGAAAACCAAGCCAATACAGGGGAATCTTTAATTGCCATTACTATCACATCACCAGATAACCTTACCTAACCAAATAGTATCTTAGAGTTTTTTGGCATAATTAAGAGAATTGCCTGTAGTAGTTCCAGTGTTGAAGCTTTTTTTATAAAGTTCTCTTTTCATGACCCATTATTTCAGATCATTTTTTATCATCCAGCTGTGTTCCCCATTCTTCCGTGAATCCCTCTTTCTCACTCTTTCATTCTTCTACTGAGATCATCCTAAAATAGGAGCATCACACCAATGCCCTATGTCTAAATAGACTCCCTCTAACCACCATAGTCATCATAAAATTCAGAAATATTACATATATAACCTTCCTATATAGGAAATTTAAATAGTTTGAACTTGTTTAGTTCTTAATGATTTCTCGTTTAAACTTACTTAAAAAAAATATTTCTTGAGTCTTGTGTTCAAATGTTAAATTTTCTATTCAGCTCTGATTTTTTCATCAGGAAGTCTGGAAGTTCTCTGTTTGATTAAATATCCATTTTCCCCCTGTGGGATTATACTCAGTTTTTTTCTGGGCAAGTTATTATTAGTTACAATCCTATTTTTGTTTTTTTGCCTTCTGGAGTAGCATGTTACAAACCGCTTGTTCCTTTAGAGTTGTAGCTATTTAATCTTGCATGATATTGACTGTGCCTCAAAGGTAACTGAATTATTTCATTCTTTTTCTTTGCAACATTTTCTCATTTATGTAGGAATTCTGGATTTTGACCATAATATTAGTAGGAGTTTTCATTCTGAGATTTCTTTGAAGAGCTAATGGGTAGCTTCTTTCATTTTTTTTTTTTTTACTTTGCCCTCTGTTTCTAAGATATATAGAATGTTTTTCTTGAAAATTCCTTAAAATGTGATGTCTAGATTCTTTTCTTTTATGATTTTTAGGTAGTCAAATGATTCTCAAATTATCTTTCCTTTTTCTATTTCCATGTCTTTTGAGATATTTCACACTCTCTTCTATTTTTTTTTCAGCCTTTTGGCTTTGTTTTATTGTTTCTTGATGTCTTATACAATTATTAGTTTCTGTTTGGATGATTCTAATTCTAATTCTAAAAGGATATACTTTCTTTGGTATTGTTTGTACCTTTTTTTTTAACCATGCTGTTTACTTTTCATAGTTTTCTGGCATTACTTCTTAGTTTTTTTTTCCAATTTATGTGCCACCATTCTTATTTGTTTTTGTTGTTTTTTAAAACAATTTTTGCTCTTTTTATCTCAACCTTCTTATATCTATCTTCTACTCTTCTAGGAATTTTGTTGGTCTTGTGTACAATTGTCATTTTCCTTTGAAGCTTTGCTTGTAGATATTATCAGATCATAGTCTTCTGGTTTTTTTTTTGGCTTGAGCTTCCTTGTAACCATAGTAGTTTTGTGGTCAGGCTCTTTTTTTGTTTATTCATGTTTGTAGTCCAATTCTTGACTTTGGAATTTATGTTAGTATTGGCCTCTGCTCACTTTGGTGATTGAGAGGTTGACCAGCCTGAGCTTCTGTCCTGTTTTTTATATCCTTTTGCTGCTTTCATTCCTCAGCCTGGGGACTTGTAGGTATTTGTACTTCCAAAGTGAGAGAGGGAGAGGTCTATTTACTGACCTTCTATTCTGAAAATTCCTTACCTATTTTGTGTTTCTTGACTTGAGTATGGTTCACTTTTTATAGATTGCTGGTGAATTTAGTCACAGTTACCTTGCTGAAAGGTTCTATGGGTTCAGAATGACTGAACTGCTGTCTACACCTCAGTTTTCTCCTCCTGTCCTGGTTTATTGCACTATAGGCTTATGTGTGGGGCTAAAGTGAATCCTCACTCTTTTCTTGGGCTCAGAGTCATAGTAACTTTGTTTTTCTATAATTTGATCATGCTCCTTGCTCAGCTAGAGCCTCTCTCTGTTCCCTCAATACTATGCCAACTTTCTCATCCTGGAATTATAACCCATAACTGGGAGAAAGTCGCCAGTGTCACTCACCTGTTTTTATGCTCCTGGCCAGCGAGAAACGTGGTATCTACAGATCGCTTTTTCTGTCTTTTTAAGCTGCCCTGAGCTGGAAAGAAAATAAAAAGACTCATTGACTTTTTCTTGGCTTTCCACATCAGATTTAGGTCTGGTACTCTATCAATTTTTGTAGTGGAGGATATGAAGGAGTTAAGGTAAAATTGCTAACTGTCACTCTGCCATCTTAACTCTGCCTCTCTTCCTCATGTTTCATCTTTTGTGCAATTATCTGTGCCCCTCCAAAATCAGCCCAGCAATTCTCCAGTATAGTGAGACTGCAACTGGGTTGGAGTTCAGAATTGAATTTCTTTCAGTTTGAATTACAAACTACTTGAAGGAATGCAAATTTTGGATAAGAATCCCCTTGAACATGAAGACATCACAGAATACCCAATTTTTATTTCTTTTATCAGAGTGGTGGCATGATCCATTTGGCCCATGGATTAATGATATACATGAGTATCCTTCCATGTGATTTGTAGACTGCTCAGTTCCACCTACGTCTTATGCAACATAAAACTACTCAATGAGTCCTTGTTAATTTATGTATTGGATAGTTAGAATGTGCTGGCTTCTCTGTGGCAGTTAATACTAATAATAATAAATCAGTAAACATTTATTAAGTGCTTAGTATGCCCCAGGCATTATGCTAAGCAGTGGTGTTATGGAAAGGAGCAAAAATATAAATATAGTTTCTGCCTTCAAAGAGTTTACATACTACATATCATAACTGACATTATTACATCACTTTCTAGTTTAGAAAGCTTTATACAAACAATTCATAGTTGTCATATGGAGAGAAAAAAAGAGTTGTTTGTGTTTAGTTATTTCATTGACAGAAACAGATCAATATTATTTTAAGAAGCAAGATATTATAGTGTAGAGGAAACTGGTCTTGAAGTTAGGACAACCCAGTTTTAAGTTTCACCTCTGATCCATAGTGGCTCTTTGACTCTGGACAAGTTACTTAACTTTTCAGTTCTCTAGGCAAAATTTAAGACTATAAGTTGAAGATAAAATGCCAAAAGTAGAGTTTCCACATCTGGGAGTTCATTGTACCAATGAAATTAATCTCAGACTTTATCTTTATTTTTGACTAAGTTTAAGAACAGTAAGTATTGTAGTAGTTTCCAATCTTATATAAGGAAAATCATTATATATTTGAGTATCTCATGTCCAGACTGAGATAAGGGAGGCTATTAGCTTCCGATGGAAAAGAGAGAAAGGTAATAAAGAAAACCTCAGGGAAGGAGACCATATGTAACCAGCCTTCATTTTATTTATTTCATTTTACTTCTAGGAATTCTCAAACCAGTCTGCTCTTGGATATAAAATGTTTGAAAATATTGGTTTACATTCTTATTTTGATGATAGCCACTCTTCTAATGTTCAAAGGAAAAATAATTTCCAACATGTGGCTATTTTATCATTGTAATTGAGAATGATTAGTTAAAAAAATTAGAAATACTTTGCCATATTTGTGTAACAAAGACTCTAATCAGGATAAATTCATGTGACATTAGTGAACATTATTGATTTTCCTGTCAGATAGTGTACATGGGCTGGACTGAAGAACGAGAACAAGATTCCCTTCAAGATCGGAAGTACACACCAAAGTTTTTAGCACTGAGAGGCTCTTCTCTTTATAAATTTCTGGCACCTCCAGTAAGTATATTTCATCACATTTTCATTTTTACTAAATTTTTTTTCTACCTAACATACATAAATGGATCCATATTAACCTTATTTCTATTATTAAGTATAGATGAGAACCATTGTAGAGTAGCCTAAGAAAAATTGGCCTTAGAAGAAGGGTAGAATTAGATGTCTGCCCTGCTTTTGAGACATCCTAGCTGTGGAGCCATCAACAAGACTCTTAATCTGTCAATGCTTCAGGTAATTCTCTAAGACCCTAATTTAGAGAAGACTTGCCATGCTCCATTGGTGGAATCCCGTGGGCCTTAGGATTCTCCCAAAATAATGAAATCATAGATCCAGAATATAAAGAAAGAGGTATATGAGGAATAACTGAATGAATTGGCCATGTTTAACCTGGAGATTAGAAGACTCAGAAAAATAGCTCTTGTGAAGTATCTGAAAGCCCATCACATAGAGGATAGATTAAACATCTGTTCTTTGGCTCCAGAGGCCAAAATCAAGAACAGTGAAAGGGATGAAAGTTGCAAAGAGGTAACTATAGGCTTGATGTCACGAAAAGTTATCTAACAGAGCTGTCCAAAAGCATGACAGGTTACTCAGATAAGTGGTAGTTTCCCTGCCCTTGTTGGTCTTCAGTCAAAGGGTGGATAGTCACATGCTGGGTATGATAAAATCGTGATTCTTTTCTTGTATGGTTTGAATTAGGCATCTACTGACCTCTTTTCCAAAACTCAAAGTCTATGATTTGGTGAAAGCAGGAAAGAAAACAAGAAAGAAAAGGGAAAGGAAGGAAAGAGAAAAAGAACAAGAAAAAGAAGGAAAGGAAAGTAGAGAGAGAGAGAGTGCAACTGACTATGATGTGGGGAGGGAAAAAAGAAAAAAGAAAGAATTTCCATGATAACTTTATTACATATTCAAAAGGAATAGCAAATTGTACATAATGGATTTGCAGTTCAATCATCTTATTATTATATTATGTTATGAAAATGCTTGTTTTATTATATACATTAAAAATAAAATAAATATTTTTAAAGGAAAAACATAACTAAATATAAATAAAATAATTTAAATAAAGAGTCCAAAAATCTGCCCTAAAGACCTTTCAGCAGAGGATTGAATCATCCACAATATTTTTTCTTAACTTTGGTAACCCATGAAGTATCTTAAACTACTATTTTTCACAGTGAAAACTTTAGAAACAATGATAATGATCAACCTATCACCTCAGGATTTGGTTATAGTCACTGACCTAAGGAGAAGCTACCAGAGTAAGATCATCTATTAATGTTGTGTCTCAACATTACAAAGAAGAGTGTATGGAGGGAGGACGAAAGGAAGTGCTTGCGCTGATTTTATTAGCTCGGTTTCTGGTAAATGAGTACATTTACAAATAATTTGTGCCAGAGGAGAATTTTAAGGGGATTTACCAAATTAGCTTGAGAGTACAAAGCTGAGGCAATAAGAAACAGATAGAATAAGAAATGTTTAAAAAAAAGAATAAGAAAACAAGTATTTTATTTTAATGGATAAATTTCCCTAGAAATAGTATAGATCAAAGTTTAACAATCACTGGTTAGTCAGCCAGAAAATAACTTCCTTATTTGCATTATATAATAGAACTTATTTTGAATATTAATTACTTTCCATACCCAGTTAAACCGTATACTTGTCTACCAAATTGAAAATATCAAATAAGTCTTATATTTTAATTTGCATTTAAAGTACATCTGTTGTTATTAGTTAACCAAACAAAGGATTTCTACAACAGACAGCATATCCTATCTAACAAGGGCCATCTCAGCATCAGCAAAATTCACTGCCCTGCTTACTTGATTTCTGAAGGCATTGGGCATCCATTGGATTTGGGAGGGCCAAATGAACAGGCATCTCCTGGCATAGTTCTTATAGCTATTCACCCTCACCTTTTCCCTTCCCGTTTCTGCTGTTGAGGGGCTAGGGAAAGGAGAGACTTTAACCTGCTGTTATAAAGTTGAAACATGTATCCTTTGTGGAAAGAAGATTGTTATAGTCAAAGCATTTGATATCCATGCGTTATGGTTACCTACTATAGTATTATCCACATAATACCATACTTTAGGTCAATTATGAGTTAAATAAGCTTTTTCTAGGCCATCCTAGAAACCAACTACCATCAAAATACTATTTCAAAGAGAAATTATAAGTTAGACCCTTCCAATAATAGAATCTGAGTTAGCTATAACTTCAATAGCCTTCTCTGAGCCCTAAAGAAGGAATAGAAAATGAATTTAGACCCCTTGACCAATCCCCAGGCTACTAAACTTATGATCATATAAGATGTAAAGTATTTCTTCATATAAGGTAATTCTTTTCAAATTATTAGTGTACTAATGATGACACAGTAAAAAAAAAAACTATTGATTTTCATGAATTAAATATTTTTGACTCCTTGGCAGAAATAGTTTTATTATGTAGAGAAAGCTCTATGTATGTTCACTTCATGATGAACTCCTCTATAACTACTTGCTGTGTTTACCAGGGAAAGAAGTAAAGAAGGAAGGAGGTGGGAGAGAAGGAGAAAGAAAAGAAAGAGAGAGGGAACAAAAGGAAGAAAACTAAAATTTCACAGAGGATTTGGGAAACATCTTTTTTGCTTCTGAAGTACTTAGGAAAATTTAATACCTTCCAAATATGCTTTAAAATATGTAGATAACATGCCCTAAATCACTACTGCTAGAGAAATGTATGTTAAAACACTGAGATACCACCTCATCCTTATCAAATTGGCTAACCTGACAGAAAAGAAATATGACAAATGCTAGAGGGAATGTGGGAAAATTGGGACACCAATGTACCTTCGATGTAGTTGTAAATTGCTCTAAGCATTCTGGAGAACAATTTGGAACTATACCCAAAGGCTATAAAATTGTGTATACCCTTTTACCCAGAAATACTATTACCAGATCTGTATCACAAACAGATGAAAGAAAAGGGGGAAAGGACCACTTTGTACAAAAAAAAATACTTATAACAGTTATTTTTTATGGTGGCAAAGAATTGGAAATCAAGGGGATGTACATTAATTGAGGAATAACTGAACAACTTGTGGTATATGATTGTGATGGAATCCTATTGTATTATTTTTAAAAAATGATGAACAGTATGCTTTCAGAAAAATCCTTAAAAGACTTCTATGAACTGATGTGAAGTGAGCTGAACTAGGAGAACATTGTACACAGTAACAACAATATTGTACAGATGATCAACTGTGAAAGAATTCACTGTTCTAATTAAGACAATGATCCAAGATAATTGCAAAGGACTCATGATGAAAACTTCCAGCCACCTCCAGGGAGAGAGAACTGATAAATTCTGACTGCACATTTAAGCATACCTTTTTTGTTTAATTAATTTATTTTTATTGGGGTGTGTGTGTGTGTGTGTGTGTCTTTATTTTTTGCAACATGACTAGCCTGTAAATATGTTTTGCATGACTTCACATGTAAAATCCAGATCAAATTTCTTGCCTTCTCAAAGGAAATTGGGAGAAATTTGAAGGGAGGGAGAGATTTGGAACTAATTTTTTTTAATGATTTTTAATCTTTACATGTAACTGGGAAGTATTTAACAAAATGAATAAAAAATATTTTTAAATCAACAAAGAATGAAACAAAATATACAGATACATTAGACCTTTTGCCCATGGTAAATGATACAGTATTTTTTGAAGGTGTGGGAATGGGAATGGAGAAGGAAAAAGTAGTAATTAAAGAAACAAAGACTTTAACATACTGAATTCTGTAAGCATATTTGTAGAAAGGCAAGACAAAGTTTATTTATGAAAGTCTCTATGAAGAAACATTTTATGGTTTGTGGAGAGAAGATTCAAGGAATTAAAAATGAATTCTATTTCTAACTATTATGATATTAACATATAATTTTCTCATTTTTAAGGTAACCACTTGGGATTGGACACGAGCCGAAAAAACATTCTCAGTTTATGAGATTATGTTTAAAATCTTCAAGGTATGAAAAATAAATGTAACATTACTTTTTTAATGTTAGCAGTATGAGTATGTATTGAGTACCAAGATTTTCTTTACCATTATAGGTAGAACATAAATAAGATAAAAAAAAAAACAATGAACTTGACCTTAAGAGAAATGATTGCTGAATGGACATTCCCAACTCTATATTTTATTATAATCACTGATGGACCAGAACAGTGTTTATTGAACTATTTATAGTGGAGTTACTTTGCAGAAAGTTCCTGAAAAGAAACTTGGGCTATTAAATTGCTAGTTTTGTTTTTGGAGTGGGGAGAAACTGGAGGCAAGGAGGCCATTAGAAGACTACAATACTCTAAGTAAGAGAGATTAAGAAGCTGAACTAGTATGTTAACTGTGTAAATGGAAAAAAAGAAAATGTTTACAAGAGATTCTATGAGGGTAGACTCTACCAAAGCAGAAAGAAATATGTGTCAAAATGAATAGAAGCAAGCAGAATGTCCTAGGTATGTCAAAATCCCCCATTTTTCAACCAGTTACTCAGCTGAGCATCTTACAGCCTCTAGTAACAATATATGTTGAAGTCCAACAATAAAATATGATATCATTGAGTGCATGGATTGTTTCATTTTTATCTGTATAATTAACTAGAATAGCATGGGAGACATAGTAGGCACATAAAAATTGATTAGGATTGCTATTTTCAGGGGTGGCTAAGTGGTTCAGTGAATAGAGCACCGGCCCTGGAGTTAAGAGGACCTGAGCTCAAATCTGACCTCAAATGCTTAACACACATACACGCACACACACAACTATCCATGTGATCCTGGGCAAGTCATTTAACCCCAATTACCCTACAAAAAAAAAAGGATTACTGTTTTCCCCTGCTTTAACCAAGGACCTTTACATAACAATCCATGTGAATAAGAACGTAATTTAAAAAACAATTTAAAACAGAAAAATACATCAGCAAGCATTCATAAGGTGTTAAGCATTTGAAGGGGTGGCTATGTGGCTCAGTGAATAGAGCACCTACCCTGGAGTCAGAAGGATGTTAGTTCAAATACGGACCCCAGACACTTAACACAAAAACTAGCCATGTGACCTTGGGCAAGTCACTTAACCCCAGCTGCACTCCAAAAAGCAAAAAAAAGGGGGGATTTGAATTATTTAGTTTAAATCAATTAATTTAATTAATTAATATTTTTTAATTCTACCGAAACGTATATGCTATATTCCTTCACATTTTAAGTTAAAGTAGTTTCCTTATAACAACTATGTGATATGCATAATGAGAATATTACTCTCTCATTGTACAGGTAAGCAAATCGAATCTCAGGATGTTATATGAATTGCCCACAGTCACACAGCTAGGAAAATGTCAGAGTAGGAATTGGGATGCACCTCTTTCCTAATTACAAGCTCAGTCTTCTTTTTGCCACATTAATATAATTCCATATTTCACTCCAATATAAAGTAAATGACATTTGTCCTTTTGAGCAAACTATTCACTGTAGTTTTAACTCCTTATGTTATAAAAAATAGATTCTTATAATAGGCTAGAACTAAATGGTCCAAAATTGTTGAAAAAACAAAGTTACTACAATCTATTTTAAAGGGGTGGAGGAAGTAAAACAATTAAAATAGAACTAAAAGTTTTGACAAATACTCTGAAACAAAGGGTTCTTTGATAGCTACAGCATTGCCATGGTTTGAAAAATTAGAGGAAGAAGACATTTGGAAGCACTGTAACTTATTTTTCAGAAATGTATTTTCTATGAAAATTAACTTTGATCCAAATATAATGGTAATATTAATAGCTAATATTTGTATAGTGCCTTAAGCTTTGCAAAATTCTTTCTCACAATCACTTGTGAATTAGATAGTCTTATTAACCCCATTTTACGGGTGGAAAAACTGTGGTTGAGCTAGGTTAAGTGATTTGTCCAGGGTCAAACAGCTGGCAAGTATTTGAGACAGGTATCAGTTCTGGTCTTCCTCATTCTAATCTAGCACTTTAGTTATTATACCACCTACCTCAAAAATATAATGTTTTGGAAAACATAACATATGATGAAACTAAATATTATTTCATAAACACTATTTATGAAAGAGGATACTATAGTCATTATGAAGACTCACATTAAGGGCAGTACCTGTGTGTGTGTGTGTAAGTTAAATAACTAAATCCAAATGTTTTCCATGAATTTCTGAGTATATGAAAATGTGCCTCCATAAGGATATTGTAAAATAGTTTTGAACTCTAGAGAATGTATCATTATTTAGAATGAATAAAATTGCTTATCATTAAGGCTTTTAAATCATTTAACAAATTTATAACTTTTCAATTATTTTTCATCTGATAAAACTAAGATAAATCAGTTATCTTTTTTGTTTGTTTGCTTTAGTTTGTTTGCTCACTTTTTCATATTGTCATGTTGGCTCAGAGATATGACCAGATATCCCATTTCTGAAAGTGGCCAAAAAAAATTATTTACCTATCCATGGCAATGATAAAAGGATGGAGACCCCGTCCTGGATAGGTTTAGCATCCCTCCATTAAGCATTATGTGCCATAAACATTTTCATAGTTCCATAACTTTATTTTGAAACTATTTACATTTTCAGACTTGGAGTAATGAGTTCCATAAGTTTAATGCCCACTGTCTAAAGTAATGCTTCCTTTCATCAACTCTAAAATCAGGGTACTTGTAAGTTTCAAGTTTTCCTAATTCTATCTATTGTGTGAATCTTTATGGAATGAGTCTTGTACTCAGATTTCCAAACTGTACATTATTTAGAATATACCCTTTCTTAGTTGTTACCTGTCCAGATTCAAAAGTCCCTATCTTTTCAGTTTTTCTTTGCATGCTCAGTGTCCATTCCCTTGATCACTCTTGTTGTTTTTCTTTGAACCTCTTTCACCTCTATTATATCTATTTTAAGGAGTGGTGATCACAATGGAACTGCATTTGATATATAACACTTGTTATGGAAATACAGTTTTTAAAAAGATCAGGAAATGTGTTCTATGTATGTTTTCCCATCATCATTCTGGAAAATGGCAAAAAAAATTATTTTTGGTTTGAGGGTTTTAACAATAAATTAAAACAATATCTTCAAGAAATATTTCAGCATGACTCCTCAACCCCTTTATAGTATCATAAATGGCTATCTTAAAGCTTGTCATTCCATAAATGTAGTTTGGAATTCTTTCCCCTGTAAACTCATTTCTGTTCACATGTGCATGGAAAATATCATCTGCAAGGGATTGGGCGGGGAGGGGGAGGCTGCAGAAGATGAGGGATGGTTCATTTTATGTTCAGATCATTTTATAAGATTTTATTGCCCTTTGACCCCATCAATTTTTCATTTTACCCTATAGTAAAATTTTGTTTTCCCTGCAGATGTGAAGATTTTAATATCAAATATCTCATTTATTCAAATATTAACAAGTCTACTCCCAAAGGGGAATCTTTGTGTTCTGATTTTTTCATTCAAAGAAGCCCACTTTTTCCTTCCTCTAATTTCCAGACTACACATCAATTTCTTATCCATGATAAAGCACCTTCGATCAAATGGTGCATCACTTTTATTTTGAAATGTCATGTCCTACAGAGTCGTCTATATTCTGGGCTATTAACTAAAAAGGTGAGAAGTTGGATTTTCAGTGACAAAATTTTGAATTTGAACAAAAGAAAGTTGATGTGATTGAACATGGGGTTTCTTTTTTATTTCATTTTCTCTTTCAATTAACAAGTATCTATTTTTCTCTCTCACCCCCCCAATTTAAAAGAAAAATAAAACCCATGTCCCAAATATGCATAATCAAGGAAAACAAACTCCCACATGTCCACATTCAAACATGT
This sequence comes from Petaurus breviceps papuanus, assembly GCF_028583685.1. NCBI lineage: Eukaryota > Metazoa > Chordata > Mammalia > Diprotodontia > Petauridae > Petaurus > Petaurus breviceps. Next base: position 58,264,676 of record NW_027186304.1, read on the forward strand.
ATGTTCTATTATGTGTCTTGAATCAATCTCCTCAATTTCCTCAGATGAGTAGCATGAACCATTTAAGTCCTCTGGAATTATGGTTATTTATTGCATTAACTAGTCATCTCAAGTTTTTTAAGGTTGTTAGTCTGTATAATGTTATTATATAATTATTTCCATGCTTCTGCTCAGTTTATTTTGCAGCAACCTATATACATCTTCTAAGGTTTCTCTGAATCCATCCCTTTTCTCATTTTCTTTTTTTTCTTCACTTTTTGGAGGGGGGAGGGCAAGGCAATTGGGGTTAAGTGACTTGCCCAAGTGACTTACTCACATGGCTAGTGTTAAGATTTGAATGCAGGTCCTCCTGACTCCAGGGCTGGTGCTCTATTCACTGTGCCACCTAGCCACCCCCCTTTTCTCATTTATTATGGTACTATCTTATTCCCTTTCTTTCACAAACAATAATTTATCTAACCATTTCCCAACTGATGAGCATGCTCATAGTTACCAGTTTTTTGACACCACAAAAGAGCTTCTATAAATATTTTCATTTGTATGAATTTTTTTCTTTTCTTTTTTATCCTTTTGGGTTATAGACAGGCTGTGTCAAAAGTTAGAGAGGGTTTGAAGAAATATACTTATTGATGAGTTATTTGTAGACCTGTGAAATGGTATGTCTATTCTGTACTCTGTGCATAGTGTTTCCAAATCACTACAACTTAGGACAGTGTTACATAAGATTTGACAATGTGACTATTGAAAAGATTTTTTTCCTCAAATAAATGGCATTTCATCAAAGTGTTCCAAGGTATGGTCATACCCTCAAGGTACTGAACCAAGTCAGTGTAAAACTAGAAATATAAAAATAATAGGTATTCAGGCCTGATTATAAAGTAAAGTACTAACATTTAAAAGAAAACACCTTCATACTTAGAGCTATTTATTTATTTATTTGCTTTTTGGAGGGCAATTGGGGTTAAGTGACTTGCCCAAGGTCACAAGGCTAGTTTTTGTGTTAAGTGTCTGAGTCCAGACTTGAACTCATGTTCTCCTGACTCCAGGGCTGGTGTTCTATTCACTGCAACACCTAGCTGTCCCAATAATTAGAGCTATTTAAAAATAGAATGAGATACCTAGGAATAAATGGGCTTCCCTCCCATTAGGGATCTCTTAAGTTTAGTGTGAATCTTGCCTTGTTAAGAATATTTCAAAAAATATTTTGATTCAAGAACAAAGTGGACTAGGACACATGGATTGAGATATATTAACAACTCAAAATTATTTTTTTTTGGCCAGGGAGGAAACCTGTGGCCTCGAGGCTACACAAATATGGCCCTTTGAATCCAAACTTAACAGAACTAATCCTTTTATTAGATCCTTTAAAAATCAGACAAATCAAATAACAATCAAATATTTATTCATTTATCAAGAAGAAAATCGCTTTGTGAGATGCCTTTCCACCAAACTTAAGTTATCAGGGATGATTAGGAGTCATTGGCAAAAGCATTTTAATAAATTTTTGTAGTTGCTAAAAATGAGAAGAAAGAAACAATACAATCTGCTCGATAAAATATGGGCTAAAATCCTGATAGAAATAAGGATAGGGATAGAGACCTTTGATTTCTTTGGGATAGGGAACTCCCAGATTCGAAATCTACCTCCTCTAATACAGATTTATACCTTCTCTAACTTATTTTCCTAGAGAATTGGGTAGGGCAGTTGTTGTTGTCCAGTTGTTTTTCAATCATGTCTGACTCATTGTGATCCCATGTTGGGTTTTCTTGGCAAAGACATTGGAGTTGTTTGCCATTTCTTTCTCCAGATCATTTAACAGAAGAGGAAACTGAGGCAAACAGGGTTAAGTGACTTGCCCGAGGTCAGCTAGTAAGTATATGAAGTCAGATTTGAACTCAGAAAGAAGAATCTTCCTGATTTTAGGCCCAACACTTTATTCATTCTGCCACCTAACTGCCCTTGTCTAGGTCAAATAGAAAAGCTAAGTGACTAGTCCAGGGTGATATAGCTATATATGCTTCAGGAACAGGACTTGAATATAGGTCTTGTCTCCATCCCAGCTCTCAGTCCAGTGTGCCATACTTTGTGGCAGCTCACATTTATATAACATCTCAGAATTTGCAAACCACTTCCCTCATAATAACCCGGTATATTGAGAAAAATATTATAATTATATAATATATCTTAATAGATATGTTAACAAAATCTCAAAGATCTTAAATGACTATCCTGTGGTCCAACTACCTGATAAAAGAACTAATATTTAAACACAGATCTTATGCTACTAATTTTAATGATCTTTCCACTATAATACTTCAACTTTTTGTCATCATCTCTGAATGTTAAAGCAATTTAAATTGTAATACTAATCTTTTTATGGGAAACATGCCTATTATATTGAAATCATCTTATTTCATTCAAAAAAACAAGTGAACTATTTGAAATTCCTTCCCTGGCAATGACAGCTGATAGTATTTGATACCTCAAAAAGTACAGGTGAACAGAGATGTGATATAAGTAGATCTTCTCGAAAAAAGATATTTTTCTTTTTCTAAACTTGGATACTCAAGGGAGGTTAGGTGTCCATTTCAAGGAGTCAGTCCTCAATACCATTCATTTAAGTTCCTATAAGAATATTCTTTGTGAACTTGTCTTACTGTGTTTCAGGAGTTACTACTCCTATAGAATGGCAGTTGACAGTGCTTTCATGTTTTTTTTTTTCTTCAAAGTATGTAATATGTAATTTTTGGACTATTTGCACTGAGAATTGGTTATACTGCTAAGCAGATTAAGAAACAAGTAAAGGAAAAATTAAGCAGTTATAGCGCATTGATATTCCTTTGTCTCAAAGTGTTTATACAAAAAAAAAATCAAAGTAGGCAAAAGGAAATTTTGAGAGCATCTTAAAGATTGATCCTTAATGGACATTTATACATCTCTGACAACCTGAATATTTTAATATTGAAATGAATCTGTGTTCTTGTCACTGAGGGTATTCACTTCATAGGGAAGCTAGGTGGCACAGTGGACATCATGCTACACAGGGAGTCTGAAAGACCTGAGTTCAAATCTTGCCTCAGATGCTTAGTAGCTGTGTGACTCTGACCAAGTCATTTAACCCTGTTTTCCTCAGTTTCTTCATCTGTAAAATGATCCAGAGAAGGAAATGGCAAACCATGTAAGTATCTTTGCCAAGGAAACCCCAAATGCGGTCACAAAGAATTGGATGTGACTGAAATGGTTGAACCAAAATAAATTCATTTCACAGGCTCATCCCAATCTTCTTGTGCATTGTAATTTTCTCCCAGAATGTATAATTTCAGTGATTTTTGGAAATTTCTATCAATCAAGGTCTAGAATTTAGGACTGTAATTTGAAGTCTTAGAGAGTTGTCTCTGACAATGAGAGATTACGAGGTTTGCTGACTGTCATATAGCTAGTATGGGTGAGAGAAGCAACTTTCATGTGTTCATGACTCCAAAGCTAGCCATCTAACTGCTCCTCCATGATGTGATACTTCTCTTTAACCTTACATAGATTGTCTGTAAAAATTCCTAGAAACTTTTCTCTAGGTCTTTTATCATTTGGGTGGGAGGGGGCGGTACTAATGTATCACATGGTCTAACCAGATGTTAGCTGTGGCAGCCCTTAGTAGGAAACAAAACCTCTGCCACAACATTGCTAATACACGACCTGCTCTCCAGTATTGTTAATACTCAGTCAGTAGGATTTATTGAGGACACACTTTGTATTTGCACATTCTGAATAACAAAATCTATACATGTCCCACTATTTGTATGCCCACTATTGAGGCAGAGAGGACTAGATGATTCAGCAATGGGTCACAATAGAAGAGCTGGAAAAAGACCTAAGGATCCAGCTTCCTGGAGTTATGCCATTATTTGTCCTTTATAACTGATTTTAAAACCTTATCCAACAGGACTGTTTTTTCCATTATATTCTTCATGATTTGATTACTATTAGAAATTTCCTTTCATTCAGTCAAGTTTATTTTTTCACGAGCCATGAAAAGTAATTGGCCTGTCTTTATTTAATTCAGCTCAGTTATTTTGTGTGATTGTGTTTTACTTTTTGGAACTAGTATCTCTAAATAGTATATAAAAATACATTTAAGACCTAGTATAATATTGGATGATATTAATTCAGTTATTCTAGGTAGATGACTCTTTGTTGTCATCCTCACTCTTTTGCCCCATGGAATAACATATTCCAAGCCCTCTGATTCTTTAATGTTGAAGCTACTAAATCTTGTGTTATCCTGATGATGACTCTGTGATATTAGAATTGATTCTTTCTGTCCGCTTGCAATATTTTCTCCTTTACCTGGGAGCTCTGGAATTTGGCTATAATATTCCTTGGAGTTTTCATCTGGGGATCTTTTTCAGGAGCTGATCAGTGGATTCTTTCGATTTCTATTTTGCTCTTTTGTTCTAGAATACTAGAACAGTTTTCCTTGATAATTTCTTGAAAGATGATATCTAGACTCTTTTGATCATGGCTTTCAGATGGTCTAGTAGTTTTAAAATTCTTTCTCCTGGATCTGTTTTCCAGGTTAGTTGTTTTTTTTTCCTCCCCAGTGAGATATTTCATATTTTATTCTATTTTTTTCATTCTTTTGACTTTATTTGATTGTTTCTTGATATCTCATAAAGTCTTTAGCTTCCACTTGCCTATTTCTAACTTTTAAAGAATTTCTTCATTGAGCTTTTGTACTTCCTTTTCCATTTGACCATTTCTATTTTTTAAGGATTTCTTCTCTTCAATGGATTTTTAAAATCTTTTTTTTCCCCATTTCCCCCCAGCACAAATTCTGCTTTTCAAAGCATTCTTCTCTTCATTAGATTTTTGTGCCTCTTTTATCTTTTGGCCTACTCTGTTTTTTAGTGTTATTTTCTTTAGTATTTTTATGTGCATGTTCTGTCTTTAGCAAGATGACTCTTTTTTTTTCATGATTTTCTTGCATCACTCTCATTTCTTTTCCCAATTTTTCTTCTCCCTCTCTTGCTTATTAAAATCCTTTTTGAGCCCTTCCATGGCTTGAGACCAATTCACATTTTTTTTTGAAACTTTGAATGTAGGAATTTTTACTTTATTGTTTTCTTCTGTGTGTGTGTTTTGATTTTCCTTGTCACCATAGTAACTTTCTATGGTCAGGATTTTTTCTGTCATTTGCTCCTTTCCTAGCATATTTCTTAACTTTTAACTCTCTGCTGAAGTGGGGCTCTGCTTCCCAAATAGAGAGGGTACTGTCCAAACTTCAGGGTTTTTTATGCCACTATTTTCGGAAGTATTTCTGGGAACCTGTAAGTTTTTGTCTCTTCCAAGGTGGCATGATCTTGTGAGAGGTGTGTTTACTACTCTCCTCTACAGGGCACTGGTTTGTGAATGACCACAAGCACTCTTTTGAACCCTGGAGCTGTGACCAGAGTCTCTGTTTCCCTGTATCCACAAACTCTAATGTGCTAGTGCTTCTCCTTACAGTGGGATTGAGACTCAGGACTGCAACCCAGATCCAAATACAGGCAATGGAACAGAGTCCAATCCCTAATCCTAGCAAAGGGACCCCTGTAAAACTCCTTCTGACTCATTGTCCAATGCCCTTATTACATGAGGCCTGAGAGGTCTGGAAAGTGCCACTGCTGCCAGAAATTCAGACCTGTCCCTAGTTTGCTGGGAGTAGGATTGAGCTGCCACAGCCTTCTCAGACTGTCCTCTGCCCTCTCCTCTTTCACCCTAGTATACCTTCTTTTCTTGGACTGGAAAATTGTTTCACTCCATCTTTATTGTGGGTTCTGCGACTTTAGCATTTGTTTAGAATCATTATTTAAAGGTAGTTGGAGGGATTTGGGGGAGGGCTCAAGAGAGTCCTTGACTTAATCATCTTGGTTCTACCTCACTTTATACACCTTTCAATATCCTTTATTTTAAAATTAGGATTATGCAGTTTGAAATTTTTCTTTGGGCTCATACCACAACTGTTTTCTTGCAAAATGTTTTGTCTATAGAAGAAACAAAATTACTATAAATAAAATCACATAATGAAATATGCGGCCAATAAGTCAATAAATTATACTTGTCACATCTTCTAACTTGTTCCTTCTCTTCCCTTTTGGGGATTGTTGTCAGATGTTTCATCCATCTGTAATGGTACAGAACTTAAGAAGAAATAGGAAAGCAAATTTCCACTAAACAAGATGTAAAATCAAGGCAAGTAAAATGCCTCAATTACTTTGGATTTAATAGTTTGATTGCACGCATAAAAGCATAACTATAGAATTCAATTAAATTAAATTATGCCAAAAATCAATTACTATTCAAATATTACTTCAGTGCTATAAGGATTTTGCCTCTCCCTACATTACCACTTTCTTCATGTAACCTCCAACTGATCTCTCAAAGACCAAACATTTTATTCTCAGTGAATATATTTATTTCTATAGACAAATACAAATTATCAATTTCATTCTTTCCCCACCAAGTATATATTATTCTGCTAAATATTGCAAATATTCTCTCATTTTATCCTCACAACAATCCGAAGAGATAGGTACTATTATTATCCTCATTTTATAGTTGAGGATACTGAAACTGAGAGAGGTGATTATCTAAGAATCCCACAACTAGAAAGCATCTGAGATTGGATTTGAGCTCAGGTTTTCCTGACTCCAGGAACAATCCTGTATCCACTGCATCACATATCTTCCAAAGAGAGGGGTGGAGGAACCTTGTTTTCATTCCTGTAGAGAACTCTTTAGTGAAGGAACTCCTTGTATTACTGTAGATTGACTCCTCTCCCATTTATAGTCTTAGAGTTGCTGCCTTAGGAATTGGGAGGATAAAGGACTTCTCCTTGCTCAAAAGAAAATCATCATGTATCAAAGCCAGGACTGGAACCCAGGTTTTCTTGGCTTCAAGGCCAGCTATCTATATAAATTATGTCATGTTAGCTCTCTACTTTAATTTGATATTTATTTAATTACTTGCCAAAATCTCAATCTGTGAGACTATTATCTTTTTATAAACTCATTAGCTGAAACTAAATTGATTTTTATTGCAGGGTTCTTTTCGGTCACTCTTAATTCCAGACAAACTGACTTACTTCCTACTCCCTCTGATTGACATAGCATTTCTTAGCCCTGTGCTTTTGAAAACATTGTTCCCCATGCCTAGAATGTTCTCTTTCCTTACCTCAACCTCTTGAAATCTGTATCTTCCTTTGAAGTTCAAATTATTACCTCTTTCAAGATGCCTTTCCTGACCACCTCCTCACCCCAATTGTTAGTACTCCCTACCTCAAATTGCTTTGAATTTACTTTGTATATATTTTATATTCACTCCTCCTAATGCGTGTTGCTTCCCTCCATTAGAATATAAGTTCCTTGAGGTCTGGGGCTATTTTCAATTTATTCTTTGTTTTCCCATTGCCTAGTATAGTGTTTGGTACATAGTAATTGCTTGACAAGTTTTTGATGATTTGAATTTAATTGCAGTCCCTAGATGATATCAATTATGGGCCTAGCATGTTAAAATATTCACTTTATAATTACATCAATCCAATATTTTTGTTTTCCTTTTTTTCTCACATTTTCTGAATTGTCTGGCTTTCTAGCATCCATAAAGAGCCAGAAGAAATTTATAATGGTACAAGTGAACATCTGTTATATTAGAACTTTCATTACATGTGCCACAAGACAGTCTCTTGAACTAGTTCCAGATATTTAAAGAAAGGATTAATTAGATTCTTTTGGAAAGAGGCTTGTAGTTGGTTGAATGTCTTTGTGACTCTGGAAGAAGCCTCATTTCTGTGGAAGATATTTTTGGAATGAGATGAATCTGTTTCAATTCATATCAGATGGGCGTGACATCAAGCTCAGTCTCACACAATAGTCTCCATTAAAAAAAAAAAAAAAGGGCATAGGAACTGTCTCATAGAACCGGATTGCAATTATTACTTAGTAATTCTTTGTGACTTTGGAAAGCATGTAATAGTTTTAACACCACCACTCCCCAAAAAGGTGGTGTGTATGTGTGTGTGTGTGTGTGTGTGTGTGTGTGTGTCTGTTGGGTATTTTTTAATTGAGATATTTTCAGGGTCTTTATCCGATAAAGACTCTGTGTCTGAGATAAAAATAGAGCCCTCATCTGTTGACTCCCAGGGCAGTGCTCTATCTGTTACCCTCCATTCAGAGAACCTTTTTGGAGACTAGTAATTTTCTCCATCATTAGCACTTCCTACACTTTGTTGATCCATCTGTTAAATCTCTATGCTAGTGGGGGAAAAAATAGGCCATTCCATAGTAAAATGCTTTTAAAAATAAAAAGAATTTTAAGTCATAGATGGAATTTTTTTCTATAGATTGCTGTAGTATCAACAATTTAAGAACTTTTAATCAAAATAAAACTCTGCCAGACTATGCATTCCTATGGAACAGGCAGAGTTCAAACAACAATAACAGCAACAAAATCTAAGGTTTTTATTATACAGACTGTTTACAATGAAAGATTAAGGGATTAATCCTACATCAAATTTTGAAGGGAATACTTTAAGCGACTTAATTTGGACTGTTTCCAATACTCTAAAGTTTTAAAACATTTTCAAATATCAAAGAATATTTTATAAATAAAATAAAACAGAAATGTATTTTTAATTTTGTCTTAAGGTTGCTGCCTATACTATGAACTATTGCTGTTGGTAAAATTGTCTTTCTGAGCATACCTCTCTTTCCCTGAAAAGGAAATCAAGCTGAGTCCATGGAACTGTATGGTCAGAGGTGTTTGAGGCTAAATGTTGTGACAGAATGTTAGTAGCTTCTTTTTTTGCCTCTGCCCATGCTCAAAAGATCATGGTCCTACATCTCCACTTTGCAAATTTATACCGAATCCTCAGCTATATATAGAGGGACTTTCTGGAAGTAGCAATTCCAAAGCTACAGGATCAGTGGGGTTGAAGTTCAGGCTAAAACCAAAGGGAGGAAAAATTAAATGTGCAGTTCCACAATTCCAAATTATATTTGACTTTTAGATTTAGGATATAAAAATCTCTAACTGAGAATACCACTTTCATAGTGTTATAATAAGACAAGGAAATATTATCAATAATTTGAACAAAGGAGTCCGTTTCTACCATCTACTCACTTATCAACAAATTACCTTCTACTCTCAACTTCATCCCAACTTACAATCCTATAACTCATATTCTGATAAGGTCATACATATATACACACACACACAGACACACACACACAGACACACACACAGACACACACCTTGGCCTATATTAAGTGAGATTTAGGGATAGTGAAAGGATGGGGAAAATCTTTTTTGGTTTTTTAATCCCAAGAATATCAGTGTATTATCATTTTTACTTTGTAGACCTGGCTACATGGTCAATTTTTTTCTGGTGATATATGCACTAAATAATATATCTGTTATTTCATATACCATCCTAATGAGTATTCCTCATGCCCTGGGTACTATTTATAGTTGTGATCAAAAGTTATGGAAATTTATTACATATATATATATATAAATATATATATTTCCTATATATATTTTTATATATATATATAGGATTTCTCAGAGAGTACAGCGGTTAAAGAGATGGTCTTTTGAGGCATAAAGTTGTAGATAACTGAAAGCACAATAGAATGTCCCAAATACCAATCACTATCATCTCCCACTACTAAAGACTAGGTCAAAATCCCTGTCCATCTGATTAATCCAACTCCTATATCCTGGTAGATCTACTAGAAGGAATGTCACTCCAGCTGCATTTTTCCCATTAATAACTTGCATACATGTGTGGCATTTAAATATAAAGTATTTTCTTCACAACAACCACATGTGGGAAGTACTACAAATATTATACTCATTTTGTAGACAGGGAAACTGAAGTTCAGACTAATTGATTGCTTTGCACATAATAGCAATCAAGAGTCTGAATGTCAGAACCTTATCTACTCACCCTAAAATCTTAATCCCTTGGGGGCTTACAGAGGAAGTAGAGAGAAAAAGAGAACAAGCAAGAACTAGAAGCAAAGAGAACAAGGAGAGAAAAATAGCAAATACAATTATAAAGACATCAGAAGGACTTTATTACATGAGATCTGTGGTGGATCAAGATAGCAAAGAAATGGGAACAAATTTTGGACTTTATTGATTCTAAAAATGTGACCAAGAAAATTGCAACATCGAACAACCTAAATGCTTATGCTTTTATTTATATATAAATCCTTATGAGATTTAACTATATACCATGTTCAGTTCTGAAACACATCTTTCCTATTTCACAACTGACTGAAAGATATAGACAATAGAAGATGCCATTTTGTTCATTGTTTGCCAATTAAGAAAAAAACATTCATCTGGCAGACCCAAACATCACTTTTTTTTGTTGTTATTGTTTAGTTGTTTTCAGTTATATTTGAAGGTTTGTGATCTAATTTGGGATTTTCTTGGCAAAGATACTGGTATGGTTTGCCATTTCTTCCTCCAGCTCCCTTTACTGTTGAGGGAACTGAGGCAAACAGGGTTAAGTGACTTGCCCAGGGTCACATAGCTAGTAAGTATCTGAAGCCAGATTTGAACTCAGAACTTCCTGACTCCAGGTCTGACATTTATCCATGGCATTACGTAGCTACCCTTCACAGGTTCTTTTACAACAAGATGTTTGCTATGCACGTAGCTATATCATTCAATATTCCTCAGAGGATGAAATAATAGAAATAACCCTGTTCAATGGCATTTTGGTAATAAACATCAAATGAAACATAAAACAGAGATAAATGCTCTTCAAAAATATTCACCACTGCATGGAACAGGAGGAAGAAAACAAAGTCAGAACTCCTGCACCAAAAGCTTCCAAGAAAAATATAAACTGGTTACAGCCCATGGAGGAGCTCAGGAAGGATTTTGAAAATCAAGTAAGAGAAGTGGAGGAAAACTTGGGAAGAGAAATGAGAATGATGCAAGTAAATCATGAAAAGTGAGTCAACAACCTGAATGAAGAAAACACCTTAAAAAATACACTAACTCAAATGGCAAAGGTGGCCCAAAAAGCCAATGAGGAAAAGAATGCCTTAAAAAGCTGCACTGCCCAGATGGAAAAGGAATTTCAAAAGCTCACTGAAGAAAATAATTCCTTCAGAATTAGACTGGAGCAAATGGAAGCTAGTGACTTTATGAGAAATCAAGATACTATTAAACAGATCCAAACAAATGAAAAAATAGAAGGCAATGCGAAATATCTCACTAGAAAAACCACTAGCCTGGAAAAATAGATCCAGTAGAGATCATTTAAAAATTACTGGACTACCTGAAAGCCATGATCAAAAAAAAAGAACCTAGAAATCATCCTTCAAGAAATTCTCAAGGAAAATCGCCCTGATTTTTAGAACCAGAGGGCAACAACAGAAAGTGAAGGAATGTGCCAATCACCTCTTGAAAAAGATTCCCAGTCAAAGGGAGCTGGGCCAGCTGTTGGAGGGTGTTGTGAGGCACGGGGCCCCGCAATGCTCCATAGGCCCTAACATGGGTACCAGTGGCTCCAAGGGCTGGGGGTGCATCTGTGTCTTCCCCAGGGTCAGGAGGCAGCTCTGAGCTTGCCAATGTGACCCACCTCTCCGCCCTTTTTCAGTTTCCATGTATTATGATCAAGATGGTGACCTGGCCCATGAGTTCTATGAGGAAACAATTGTCACCAAGAATGGGTGAAGCATGCCAAGCTGATGCAGGTGCAGAAGAATCTGATCCCTCAGGGTGTCATGAGGCTAGACCACTCTCTCCTCTACATGGATTTCCTGGTGATCATCTGTGAGATGTGAGCTCTGCAGCCCCTTCCTGCTCACACCCCATGCCTGTGGGGTGGTGCTATGGATATCTGGGTAGAAGGAGGAGCAGCAGGGCCAGTAAGAGGCCTTGGCTGGGGACAACTCCCCACTTCCATTGAAGGGCACCTCAAGCTGCTGAGTCCACAAGTTTAAAGTGTGGGTGCTGACAAGAGGTGCCTGGTTTAAAGCAGCATCCCCAGAATGAATTCCACCTGACATAGGCCCCTGATAGGCCACATTTTTTCATCTGCAAGGGTGGGGAAGCTGGCTATCCAGTTCTTTTTCTTCCACAGTACTGGGTGATGTCAGTTTTAGGGAGGGTCCAGGAATAAAGGATGGTTGGCTTGGTTCACTGGAGTAGGTATTTTCTCCAGGATCTGAGTGCCTGGGTAAAGGAAGGGAGTAGAATACTCAGTTTCTCTTCCTGAACCGCAAAGCACCACTCCCACTCTCCAATATTCACAGGAGTGTCAGGAGATAAAAGCTGGGTGGAAGTTCAGGCCAGGAATTTCAGGGTACAATTTCCTTCCTTCTGACCTCAACCCTCCCCAGTACCCCCCCCCTTGTTTCCTTGTAGCATGTACCTCTTCCTCCGCCCAACCTGGGGGAAGGTACAGGAGAGGCCTGGGGCTTGGTCACTGTCAGGGAGACAAGGGGACATAGCACTTTAAGAGCAGGGTCTCTTCTTTTCCTGACCCTTCCCCTTGTGTCCCCAGGGACTATGGGGCTGGCCATGGGGAGCTTGGCTATGCACAAGCAGTACCCTCCTTTCTCCTTCCCCTCACATTTCTAAGCATTTCAGCTCTTTGCTACCTCTATTCCTTCTACCCCCTAGGGAGGCTGGTTTCAATGAATCTCACAACCAACTCTGATCCACTGCCCCACGCCCCTTCTCCTCACTTCCAGCCCACAATTAGCTCAGCCTGCTGGAACTGAAGGGGATTAGAAGGTCTCTTATCTGGGATGGGTTTCGCTCGGCCTGCTGGAACTGAAGGGGATTAGAAGGGAAGGGTCTCTTATCTGGGATGGGTTTCACTTCCTACACTGTGATCCTCCCCAAACCTCACCTCCCTATACACATACACACCTGGTCCCTGAGGGCATGGTTGGAAACTGACAGGGGCAGTGGATCTTCTACATGAGAACCCTAGAATTGGGAGAAAAGTATAAACTCTAAGAATATGGGGGAGAGGGCCTTGCTCAGTATCCCTTCTAGACTGCCTGAGAAGCCTTTTTGTTTCTTACATCAGCCCTTTTTTTGGAGAAAGAGGGGGAGTTTCCACACATTACTCTTGATGTGCCCTTCAGGCCTGTGCCCATCAGCTCTGGAGAGCACATTCCCAACAAAACCCCACCCTCTTATGATAGGCAATTCTGTCCACCTGGCAAAGTTACCCTTATCTCTTTAGTGCCCTGGCCCCTCTCATCTGGTACTGTGCTGGCCCAATCTCTCCCCCAAGCTGCCCACTTCCTCCTAGTAGGCATGGGCAACTGGGCCCAACCTTCTGCTCTCTAGAAGCCATCTGGGCAGGGGATGGATAAGGAGACTACAGAAGGGAGACTTATAATGTGAAGGTTTGTAAATAGTCTTATCTATGTCCATGATATTGTTGAAGAAGAAATTCAGTCTGTTTACTTTTTAGGATTCCTTTTTTAAAAGTCCTTTCTGTGCAAACTGTGCTTTCTGTGTCAATGTGACAGAGAGAGGTCTGGGGCAAAAGTGCTAATAGAGGGGGAAAGGCTGGTTCCTCTCTTTCCTAGCCCAGGCTGATATGCCCTTTTGTGCAATTTAAATAAAATTATTTGTGGATCAAAAAAAAAAAATAAAAAGATCCCCAGAAGAAAAGTGCTAGGAATATTATAGCCACGTTCCAAAGTAACCAGATCAAGAAGGAAATATTATAAGCAGCCAAAAAGAAACAATTTGAATATTGTGGAAACACAATCAGGGTAACACAAGATCTAGCAGCTTCTACATTAAAGGATTTAAGGTCTTGTAATATGCTATTCCAGAGGTCAAAGGAGCTAGGATTAAAAACAAGAATCACCTACCCAGCAAACCTGAGTATCTTGTTTCAGGGGAAAATATGGTCATTCAATGAAATAGAGGACTTTCAAGCATTCTTGATGAAAAAAACAGTGGAATAGAAAATTTGACATTCCAATACAAGAAGCAAGAGAAGCATGAGGTAAACAGGGAAAAGAAATCATAAGGAACTTATCAAAGTTGAAATATTTACATTCCTACATGGACAAATGATCATTGTAACTTATGAAACTTTTCTCAGTATGAAGATAGTTGAAGGGAATATAAATGTGTATATATTTATGTATATGTATACATATGTATATATATATATATATCTATGTAGGAGGATATCTGTGCATATGAATACATATGTGAGTGTGTGTATGTATGTGTACAGGTATACATAGAGAGAGGGCACAGGATCAATTGAATAGGAAGGGATGATACTTAAAAAAATAAAATTAAGAGGTACGAGAGAAATATGAGAGGAGATAGGGAGAGATAGAATAGGGTAAATTATCTCATATAGAAGAGGGAAGGGAAAACTGTTACAATGGAGGAGAAGAACAGGAAGGCAAAAGAGAATGGATCAACCTTACTCTCATTGAATTTGGCTTAAGGAGGGAATAACATACACACTAAATTGGGTATCTTACCCTAAAGGAAAGAAGGGGGAAAGGGGCAAGAGGGGGGATGATAGAAGTGAGGGCAGATTTGGGAGAGAGGGTTGTTAGAAGCACACACTTTTCAAAAGGAACAGGGTCAAAGTAGGAAATAGAACAAGTTGGGGGAAGGATAGGATGGAGGGAAATATAGTCAGTCTTTCAC
>NW_027186304.1:58279391-58282379 GCF_028583685.1 Petaurus breviceps papuanus
GGTGGTGGTTAGGGGAAACATGGGGAGAAAATTTGTAACTCAAAATCTTGTGGAAATGAATCTTGTAAGCTAAAAACAAACATAAAATTTAAGGAAAAAGAAAGAAATATTCACCACTGTGATAGAGGAGACCTGGAGCAGAGTCTAGGCTGTAAAAAGATTCCTTATTGATGGTATGGCCCTCCAGATGCTCCCGTATTATATGCTATTTCATATAGCCTCACAATTTCACAAAGATTCCAAGAAGTAATCTTAATAGCATTTTGGTCTGACCATTCACAAAGGAAAGATCAAATAGATAAAGATAGTACATAGCCCATATTTCAATATGCATTTGAATAGAAATCCTAAGGAACTTTTCTAATAGTATGTGGCTTGGGGACAGAAAGTACATATGGATAATGACCTAAGCTCAGAAATGAAAAGGAAGAGAGCAGAGTTAATTGCTTTCAATATTTTAAAAAATACTTGTCATGACCTCCCAACCTTCTCATAATAGCAAAGCCCATTTTGTCATATTAACATTTTGCCAGTGTTGTTGTATGGCAAGACCTGGGATACTATTCCCTCCAAAGAGCAAAAGATGGTCATCACTTACAATGGATAGGAGCCAATGGAAAGGTGAATGGCAGGTATGACCAGGTAGCAATATATCACCAATATGGAACTCTAAAGAATAGTAGTAGAGGTTGACATCAGTGAATATTATCACAGAAAGGAAAGATGGATTGGTAACATGGCAAGATTGAGGGTTGGCAGAGGGTTGATCAGATTGCTCCATTGATTAACCTTGGAATATTGAAAGAAAGTAAGGAAGGCCTCCTGCATTATGGGTGAACTTTCTGTAGAAAACTTTTACAAGGACATAGATGAGTTGCACAGGATGGGCAGATGTAGCTATGTTGAGATCTTCACTGTAGGAGAATACACAGGGATTGATACCATCACAGATCCCTTTGGCTATTGGAGTATTGTGAAGGAGTCATCAAGGAACGATATAATTGAAAAATTGTGCTGGTCACATAGGGAGTTTGAGGAACAACTGATGCATGGTACGAGTGCTTCAAGTTGCCTTTCTGGATGTTAGAGGAAATTATGGAAGGCTTTCAATGTATTGGGTGGGCCCCCTATGGAGAATTTGTGAGAGAATATTAAATAAGTTTATAGTTGTGAATATAGGAAACCCACATTTATGAGACTGAAAATTCTTTAAATATTTGAGTACATTTTTAATATGTCTAATGTAATATTTCATTGGAGACATTTTTTCATGACTTAAAATCATGCATTGAAAGTGATGTTATGTGTCAATAATTATCCTCCTTCACCCATGAGCAGAAGATATACAAATCAGAGAGCAATATTGTACCACTTCTTCCAATATTACTGTAGACCGCTTCTCAATCTATCTTCTGGAACCTGTATTCCATGTGCACAGCACACTTATGGAGTGATATTAATGCCATTTGAGCAAGAAATAATCACTTCAACAGTATCTTCCTTTTTGCATAATTGGAGACTTCATCTACAGCCTTATGTTGAGAAATATTTTAAAGACTAAAGATGAGAAACGAGATAACTGTAGTTATATATAACTTAGGGTATAATTTTATTTATTTCTTTTACATTGAGAAGTCCTTTTGGGCTTGCCACCAGGAGAAATGAAAATTCCTAATCCAGAATTATGACAGTCCTTCTAGACATTGGCTTATCTTGAGAATATTCAGGAGCTAGGCCAACAAACCACTTTCTTTTAATGAGCACTAATTGAACAATGTGGCCAGAAACATCCCCCTCAGCCTGACAAAATGTGCTGTATTAATGAAACCAATTTATTGAGACATTCTTCTGGCCAAATATAGCTGTCTACAATTGCCTAGATCTTTTTATTACTCCCCAGGCATCCTAGCTCATGATCCTAGGTTATATAAATAGAAATGCAATTGGTAGGTGACACAAGTAATTTCCTTTGGTTCCACAAAGGGTCAGATCCTTATGAGGGTAACTATGCCCACTTTCAGACTTTTAGTACTTGAGAGATTAGAAAATGTTGGACAAGGTTCAGAGGACAGCCACAAAGATAATTAAAGAGTTGAAAAATAGGACCTATGAGGAAACAGTAAAAGAATTGGTTTCATTTAGTGCTAGAAAGAGACGGCTGAAAAGTGAGCCAATGATGGTATTAAAGTATAAGAAAGATTATTTTGTAGAGGGCAGTGGCCAGCTATTTTCAATATCCACTGAGGAGAGATTGAGGGGATGAGGTTAAATTTCAGTAAAAGAGGGAGAAAGCAAGAGTGAGAGCAATCAAACTTTCAAGTTTTAGTTATTAATCTGGTTAGAAAGGGGCAAATTTGATTTACCCAGCAACTAAATTTTCTCAATCTGAATTTTGAACATTTTCTAATACACCTTTATTTTTCAATAATGGATAGAAGTAAATAAGAAAGGAAAACTTAAAAATACTTGAGTGGTTTGCCGTTTCCTTCTCCAGCTCATTTTACAAATTTTACAAAAGTATTAAGTGACATGCCCAGGATCATATAGGTAGCAATTGTCTGAGGACACATCTGAACTCAGGAAGAGGAACATTCCTGACTCCAAGACCGTTGCTCTAATCATTGTGACTCCGAGCTTGCCCTGCATCCTGTGAGAGACAAACAATTTCTCCTTCATGATATCCTTTCGTTTGTCAACTACTCTGCCACTAAGATACATGTCCCTGAAGACCCTTCCTTGGTACAGTGACTAGCCCACAGAAATAAATGCTGATTGACCATCTATTTTCTCCCTACACTATCTCATACCTCATCAGCTCCTATGGATTCAGTCATTGCTTCACTCTAAATGCCTCTCGCTCTCTCTCTCTCTGTCTCTCTGTCTCTCTGTCCCTCTCTGTCTCTGTCTCTCTGTCTCTGTCTCTGTCTCTCTGTCTCTGTCTCTCTGTCTCTCTCTCTGTCTCTCTCTCTGTCTCTCTCTGTCTCTCTC
>NW_027186304.1:58282779-58371574 GCF_028583685.1 Petaurus breviceps papuanus
TCTCTCTCTCCCCTGCCAATGCCTATGGCAATGCATCTGTAACTTACAGTCTTACAGAGTTACCTGAAACACTGGGAGGTGGAGTGACTTGTGAATAGTTATACAACTAGCATGAGTGGGAGGCAGAATCTGAACTGAAGTCTTAGCTTAGAGTCATCTTTGGTTCTTCCTTCATAGTTACTCCCCCTACATTCAATCAGATGCTAAATTCTCTGAATTCTACCTCCACAAAGCATGTTTCATCTGTCTTATTCTGTCTGTGGACAGTGTCACCACTGTTCAGGCTGTCATCAGCTTTCACTTGTACTAAGTAGTCACTCACTGTTTTCATTTGATTCATTTAATACTTGTTCCTTGATTGATAATTTGACCAAAATCATTACTTTTTATATGTAAGTATTGCAGTGTCAGTCCTCTGCTTGAACACCTACCATGACTCCTGATTCCCTAGAAGATAAAGGGCAAACTCATTAGGCTGACCTTCAGGTTGTCCTATTAGCTGGCACTAACCTACCCTACAAGCTTTATTTCACACTGCTCCCCTTCATGAACTGGATACTTTAGCCAAAGGGTACTATGAGCTGTTTCTCACTCTAAAAATACTCTCTCTAACCTCTGAGCATTTGCAAACCTCTATATATTTCCAACGTTGGGAATGTAATCCTTCCATATCTTTGCTATTCTGTATTTTTTTTCTTTCAAAGCTCAGCTAAGATGCCACCTCAATCAGGGAGTTTTCCCTGATTGCCACAATTGAAAGTATCCTCGATTTCCTCACATTATACTAATAGATCTTTCATTTGCCACCATCACATTCTAAGTTATAGCATACAGATCTTTGTACACATTATATCCCAAACTCCACCACCAACACTTCCCCACCCCACCACATGGGCACAAACAAATTTGACAGGTTGTTCTTGCCTTTATTTTTTTTTGGTCATGGGCCTCTTTTGTATATCAATCTATCAATCTAGCCGATTATAGATAAGTAATCCATGTAAAGTAAGTATTTCCAGGATCGAAGGGCAGAATTGATAATTGTGGAATTATAATTAATATATTTACTGTGTGATAAGGATCAAGATAAGTATAATCATGGTTCACAACAAGAGCTGTCATAAGTTTCTTAGGCACTTAAAAAAAAAAAGCTTTAGCACAGCAAGTAATACAGCAATTAATGCAAAGCCAAAATACAATTAAGAGCATATTTGACTATAGTAGCTAATATGCCACCCCCTTTAAACAAGGACAACAATCACTAAAACCAAGAAGAGAGATCCTATCATGAATCATCATTGTCTGTTACAAAACAGTTATTTCATATCTTGCTAGGACAAGACCATAGGACTTTTCTACTAAAAGAACGGGAGTTGCATTGGTCCTAAGGCATGGAAGAGTTTCTGCCATAACAAGATCAAGTTAAGCAAAGTAATAGGCTACTGGATAAGTAGAAGTACCAAGAGATTGGATCATAAATCCAACGGCCGCACCCTACAGTTCATGGATGAACAAAGTAAAAAATGTACTGTAATCTGGAAGTCCTAAGGCTAGTGCTACAAACCAACCTTTCTTGAATTCTACAAGGGCCTTACAGTATTCTGGACAGCATGGACAGGTTAAGGAACAGAATCCTTAGTTAGAGAAACAAAATGCTTAGTAATCTCACCAAAGGCAGGAGTCTACTGATGGTAATAGCCTGATGCTCGTAGAATGACATGAATCTGCTTCGTGCTCCTAGGGGTTGACATCTGTTGAAGAATCTGAAAGTGTTTTGGAGAGACAGAATGAACACCAACAGACAAAATGAGAACTAGATACTCAAACAGTGGGTGGAATCAATGAACTTTAGATTTAGAGACCTTATGTCATTTTTGGTATTTCTCTAGCAGAAGGTATTTGATTTCATTTTGGCAGATCTTGAGATTAGGTGTCACTATGGGGAGGTCATCAACATATTAAACTAAAGAAGAGCACTTGAAAGTAATGGAAACCAAATTCTGCTGTAGAATCTGAGAAAATAGCATGGGACTTTCAACGTATCCTTGAGGTAGTCAAGACGTGGTCCACTGAGTTCTTCTAGGTAAAGGCAAACATAAACAAATACTGAGTATATAGGTGAATAGAGATACAGAAAAAAATATTCTGAGCATAGATCTGTCACTATAAAAAGGCAGCCTCACAAGGAATAGAAGAAAAAATTTGTGACAAAGTTAGGAAAATAGGGTTTCTAGGCATAATGTAAGCATTAAAAGTGTGTAAATCTTGCACAAAGTAAAAAATAGATTTGCTATCAGGTCCAGGGTTTTGTTTCTTTGCAGGAAGAATAGGAGTATCATAAGGAAATTTACACAGTACAATAATACATTGGTTCCTCGCAAAATCAATAATTCATGACATGCTTATAATAGTACCTTTGAACCACACATGGTTCAAACATGGTTCACACATGGTTGAACACACAGATGGGAGAGGCCCTCCCTTAGTCTTGATGGAATCTGGGACTGCATATTTCAGTTAGCTCCACACCCATGGAGAATGTGCCCAATAGAAAATCAGATACAAGATAGGATGCCAGCATCATTCTTGGAAACCCAAAGGTTGAAACAGAAAACAAAGTGAACATATCTTCATCATTAACAGCATTTTGGAAAGCTATTAGCATTGGAAATAAAGAAAAGGGGTCATCTGAGAGGTGCAATGCTAGGGATTCATTGGGAAAACATGAAATCGTGGATTTGAACTTTCACTATAGATAGTGTCCTGACAGTTTAACAGAAATGTTGGGTATCAGTAGATATGAGTGTTACACTGAGAGGGAACCAATAGTAACCAACTGGGGAGATAGTATGGGAACTGTGATAGTCTTTCTCTATCTACACCTGTAGTTCTCTAATACCAATTAAGAAAGTAATAAGAGGTCCTCTAGTGGGGCAGGGGAGGGGGGAGGTAGAGACTGGGATGAATGGGGCAAGGATGTCAGGCCAGAAAAACTATTGCTAGAAGGTTTTGTTCTCTTCCTAGAAGCTTGTGCTCTCTACATCCCTACCCCTGTACCTTCCTGCTGTAAAGTTCCTCTGACCTACCCTATGGTAAACTTGATTCTTCAAATCCCGCTGTTTCATAAGGTTAGTTTGATTTATCAGATCACATTGTATTCTTTCTGCATTCACTAGCCATGTGGCCATCTTCCAGGTAATAGTAATAATTGCATGACCTTCAAGAGACCATAGCCTTTTGGGCAGCAACCAAGATGGTTTCAGGTTTTGGTTCTTCACTGATTAGATCTCTGTCTTTATCTCTTCCCTCATGTACAGAATGGGTGATAGCTTTTAACTCACCTATGGTTTTCTCATGCCATCCAGGACGTTGCTCATGAAAATAATTCTGAATAACCAGTTGGGGTTGTTAACAAAAGGCAGATTAATAATCCTAGCATATCATGGATTTGGTGCATGTGAGATTTCAAAAGTTTTTGTGTTTTTGTACAGTCTGTGATAAAAACAGTTTGGAGTTTCATTCTTTTCCTGAATAGTTTCCTGAAATTTGCTCCAATTTTCAGGCTGTGCAGCATGCCTCCATTCCTTCAAGTATAGTTTCCTTAGCTTTTCTTAGTCTATGAACCTGGAACTGGGTAATAACTTCTCTAGGACCTCCATCAAATTTAGGAGAATTTATCCACCAGGTGGAAAGTTCAGAAGGACTAAAAGATGATGATTGTTAACAGGGACAAAACCACCATTGTTCAGGTCTGGGACAATATGTTCATGAAGAAAGAAAATATCAGCAATCTGTCCTTCACCATTACCAGAATATAGAACTTTCCATGTAGCAGAGGTAGGGCAAGAAGGAGGAGGAGGAAATGAAGGAGCAGACATGGGATATAGAATGATTTTGTTGGCATGACTTATAAATCAGCCCAGCAGAGCCGATTTCTTTATTTTGGATATTTTTTTCTCAGTCGGTCTTAACTTTCTTAATATACAATAGTCAAAAGCATTTAATTGGGGTCAGAAAAGATTATCATCTTATAAAATAGCTTTATGGTGAGTAAGAAAGAGAAAACTTACTGATACCCAAGGTGAGGAAGGTCCATGTATAAATATCTTCCATAAATATTAGATTAGAAAGGAAACTGAGATTTTCAGAAATGATAATACCCTGGGGACATAAAAATATCTTCTGCTCATATAACTATAGCTCAATTTTTACAAGAAATTAAACTGATTAAATCATGATATTAGCAACATTTTGGCCCAAATCAGCAAATAATTATTAGGCATCTAATATTTACAAGGTTAGATGCCTAGTTTTACCAATTGAATTCATTTTGTTCAGTGCTCATAAAATTGCACTTCTCACTGTGATCAGCCACCCTAGAAAGACATTCCACTGGGCAAAAAGATGCCTGGAAATAACATGCATAGATCATGGCCTGGATGACCATACATACATTCTATGAATGTCACCAGTCATTCTGTCTCCTAATTATGTCTTTTTAATGTTCAAGGGTTACTTGTTAAGGTGATGATACATTCTTAAGCTATTACCCAGGTAATATTTCCCAGCATAGGGAAAATGCTCTCATATTCATAGCATTCACTGATTATGGGGCCATACTTTTAACACACTTCCTAGTTCAGATATGACAATTTCAGCAGCCCTGGTACAGAAACATAAACACAGGTCTTTATAAACATAGATGCCACAATTCCATTTGACAGTATTTTCAAGGATACCCCATCAGGAAAGCACTTAAATGCCACAAAAGGTACCGACCTTGGTTGATGCTCCTGAATCAGCAATGGAAAACTCACCTAAAATGTGTTTTGTGGCAGCCTCATCCCGAAATTCCCAACTATCAACAGAAATCCTAGCCAGTGAATGCTTCACAAAACAAATCAGCTACATTGAATTTTAATAGGTAGAGAGCCTTTTTGGAGATGTAACTCCAAATGTTGTATGAATATAATAAAGGTTATAAAAATCATGCCCTTTACCCCAGTGATTCCATCATTAGGAATGTGTTTAAATGTTTTTCACAGTGGCATTATAAGTAATTATAGATAAAACTGGAAGAAAATTGTATGTCTAACAAAGGGGAATTGTTAGGAAATTGAAGTACATTAATATAAGATCATAGATTTCAAGTTAGAAAGGAAATCACATGTAATCAAGTCCAAGCTTCTTTCTTTAGAGATGAGAAGACTGAGACCCAGAAAAGCTAGATGAACTGCAAAAGGTCATACAGGTAATAAGTGATGACACTGAAGTTTGAATTCGAGTCCTCTGATATCAAGTCAAGGCAATTAAGATGGGGAAATATAAAGGAACACACACACACAATTTTTGTAAAATAATGCAGTGAATGGAGTTCACTAGGATTCTGTAAGCAAAAGTAAATGAAAATTTTCAACAACTCCTGATGGAAACTCAGAAGGAGGAACAGGGAAATGATTACAATACTTTAAACATCAAAATTAGGAACTGGATCTAAGAGTTCATTTGTATATGAAGAAGTTCATATACTCTTTCTCTGCAAATGACAGTCTCTGAGAAAAACTCAAATATCAGAAACATCTGTTCTGACTCCATAATTACTTACATTTGAAATTAATTTAAATGTAAAATTAATGAGTTAGCATATTTATATTTCATGTTTTAATAAAACTTTTATTTATATTTACTTATTAAATAATATATCAGCAGTATTTATATTATCTTCTACCCTTAAATACTCTAGATTCACGCAGCCCCAGTCACAAGTGTCAAGGTCATCCATTGCTCTCATTACAACTTTTTATTAACTATAAGACAGTAGTAGAAACATTTCATGAGAAAATCTCTTGAGTAAAGCATGCTTCTCATTGCAGAGAATTCTGCCTATTTTAGCAAACCTCTTTAGGGATAAATCAAGCACATGTCTTATCCTCAGACATTGGGCACTATTGGCAAGGCTCCTTTACCCTACATATATGACAATGCCAAGTCCTTCAAAATGCTTACATCATCCTTGTCTTTTTCTTCTTCCTCACATAGCAGGCTACTATCCTATAATGGGAACTTCATAAAATTCAATATCTTCCCTTTGGTATTTAAAATTTTAAAGGAGAAAAAAAATAGCATTAGTCGTAAATCTAATTCTTTTAGCTAGCATGGTCAGGCAACTGGAATGTTCTGGAGAACTAAATATTTGGGAGATAGTGAAATTACTTGCAAGTTTTCATGTACAAAATATGTGATCATAAAAATAATTATATTAAGCCCCAAGGCACATAAAAGAAATCATATTGCATTATAGTCACACAGATTTTCTTACACATTGGCAAGTTAGTAACTTGGGAGTGCTTTTAGTTAGCCTGTAATATCTGCAACCAGATGTTTTGTTTTGAAATTAAAAATTAAAATGTTTATTTGAAGATAACTTCATTTTGGAAATCATGGATATTGTTTCAAACCATAAGGCATGTTACTTATAAATGATACCTTAAAGTGATTGTTCCTTTGATAGTAGTGACTCTAAAGAAAATATCTAATATTAATTTTTGATATTATCTTCTAATTATTTTGAAATATCACCTCAAAGAGATGGCTTGAAGTGATATTTCTATTGAAAATGTGTCTAGAGAAAATAGTCTTTTATTACTTAAAAAAATTCATATGGTCCCAGCTGAGAAATAAAGATCCATTTTATTGAGGTTAAGAAAGAAGAAAAACAATTATTTAAATTTATTTAATGTAGCCCTAAATCACCTGTACACATCCAGGCAAACTGACTAGATAGTTGTCAAACCTCAATATCTTTCTGTTGCATATATGCAACCTTATAATTTCATGAGGCATGATTCAATGTCTTTAATTCTCCATTTCTAAAATCAAGAAAACAGACGAGAAGCTAAACTGATAACAAAGTCATTAACTGCATTGACAGGAGGGACATTTCCCCAATGGAAAGATGTTTTATAATTTTATCACTATTAATATTGCTGCAAAATTGTTTGATATGACTTTGATTAATCTTTTTCAAAAACTTCTGATCTTTATAGGAAATTAATTCATAAACAATATGACAGAGACCTGTTATCTTGGTAGTTATTGACACTCATCACCCATTTTAAGTTAATATAAATATTTGTTAGAGAGTAATGTTGGTGCTACTCAGTAGTTATCTTGGTGAGGCTGCCACTAATTAATCTAAAATAATCAACTTTTTATTTTTTTTTGTCAAATAGTCCCATAGTGTACATTGGTAAAAAATGCCATTGTTAATTAGAGCAAGTGTAAATGTAGACTACACCCCTGGGTCCATCAATTCATATGTAACATATTTGTGATAGAAAAGGAGGTCAACTTTGTTGTTTTTGTTTTGTTTGTTTTTAATAATTTAAAAATTATCTGTTTTAGATATTAGTTTTTCATGGGAATGTAATTAAATTAGTCAGTGAAGATGAGTGCTTCTGAAAGCACTGAAAATCTGAGATTTCCTAAGAATGATGGGAAACCAGTTTGATTGCTATATGATGCATTATCTTATTATACATTTTGCAGTATTGAGGCTAAAGAAACAAAATCTGGATACATTAGCCTGTGACAATTCTTTCTACTTTTCTCTCTTTCCTTCCTTTTTTCTTGAAAAGAAGAAACCAGCAACAAAAAAAAAAAAAACAAAAGACTCAAGCTAGTCAGTAGTCAACATAGAAACAGAAGGATTTCTTTAAAAATATGGTTTAGTAGTTAAAAAAATGAATGTGTGCCTACCTCCATTGCCTTTTGATTGCACTTGTTGTAATCAATTACCAGAAAAGAACTGTAATTGGTTATTTCTTCTTTATAAAGAGGGACTAGTGCTGTGGTTTCAGTGTTGTAGAGAACTCCCAGTTATGGAAGCTTCCTTTAGCATAGATGTTTCAGAGACAGCTCTTGAACTCTGGCTGTCCTTGCTCCAAGACTGTGTGATGACAATATACATATAAAGGTGTTGTTAGAAAACATACAATCACAATGAGATTCAAAGTCTAATAAAAGAATCAGTGAAAATACACAATGAACTTACAGAGAAGTTATCAGAAAAAACAAATAGTATAGAGATTTTTCTGGAAGAGCTGAGTCCAGATGGACCAGCTGAGAAATACTTTGAGGTTGAGTTAAAAATAGGTGGCAGATAAATAGAGCAGAGAGAAAGATATTTGTTTCTGGGATACATTATAGTGGAAGGTTAAAATCAACCAAAAACACATCCAAGATTAGTGCAGTTAATATAAAGGAAACAATCACATATTAATAATATTGGTTAAATTGATACAGTGTTTAAAGACTTACATTGTGCTTCGTATATATTATATCAGTTGTTCTCATTTGACTTCATGGACCAGGAAGATTCTATAGGTGCCTGGTGAGACCATTCTTCATTGATTTTAACTCTTGGAGTTATTTTTACTAAAACATTTTGTATGATAGCTCATGTAATTTTACCCAGAATATTATTTAAAATCCTCACGAGAGCTGTGCCACATAAATTGAATATTAGCAATGTTATGTTAAGATGGCCAGGAAACTTATAGCAATTGATGTTGGGTCTTTATCTATTTGACATTTTTATTAACTATTCACATGAAGGATAGTACTTTGATGGAGTTGTGATTTCATCAATGAGAGTACTCCTGCCAGTGATACAGATAGAAATTATCTTGGCCTTTTTATTCTGTCTGATTCTTGTTTGTGTCCACAGAGTGTCTGACCAACATTGTGAAGGCCTTTCCGTGGATCTCTAGACATTACCTAGATACAGGGAGGAAAATAAAATGATAATCCCTGGCACTTACTTTATGATTGACTCACCTTCTTTCCCAGTCATAATTCTCTCAAATAATTTTCTTTATGCCAATTCCCCTGTGCAATTCTACATTTGCAATGTTTTACAGCAAAGTCATATCTACACTAGACTTTGTGTATACCTTGACACAAAACTTGGAGATTACCCCAAGAAATGAAAAAAATGGAAATGCTTATCTAAAATGTGATCAATTTAAGCATCTATTAAAAAAATCCTTAATATTTGTATATGATGAATCAGAGATGTTTAAGCATCATTATCCATTTTTATTGTTTAGTAGATGTTAGGAGAGAAAAAGATTTAATATTAGCTTACTTTGTCAAAAATTGTGAGGAAAAGATTTCTTCTGATATGCCTTCCAATTCCAGAATTCTGTGATTTTGTGATAATATTTTATAGCAAAATAGATTGAAAAGTGCCACTTCTATGTAGTTTTGAAAAACTCACATTTAGTCTGTCTTGCTACCCTACCTGTAGTTCTGATTCTATCTTCCCACCATCCCTGCACCTTCTCTGACAGATTACCCCAATTGCCATACTTTTCCTATCTATAGATTTATCTCTGCTTCTATTAACAGAAACTTATTAATAATGATAATAATAATAAAACCCTTGACAGATGCAACCAATCTCCTTTAGTTACTGTCACCTCTTTTCTCTCTGTCAAATTCCTTGAAAGAGCTGCCTATTCTTGATATCTCCATTCCCTCTCCTCTCATTAGGCTCTAAATCCTCTATATTATTGTTCCAATCACATCATTTAATTAAGGCTGCTTTCTCCAAAGTCACCAAAGATCTGTCTCTTCGTTACCAAATCTAAGGCTTAATGGCCCTCTTCTAGTATCTTGCTCATCTTTACCTTTGTGACATTTGGCTCTGCAGACAACATCGTCCTACTGGATAATCTTTGCTCTCAGGAATTTTGTAACACTCCTCTCAGTTCTGCTGGTACTTCTCTGAGCCCTCTTTCTTTATATCCATTACTAGATGATAACCTTTGTCACACATTCACTAGATGAGTTTACCCCAAAACTCTGGCCTGATCCCTTTTTCTTCTCTCTCTCTATTTTCTCACTTGATGACTTTATTATTTCTGATGAGTTGATTCCAAGTTTCTTGCATCCAGTCATAGTCTCTCTCCTTAGCTAAAGTTGACTTAGACCTTGGAGCAGATATAATTTCACTGCTACCTGGCACTCACAGAGGCAACTTCTATACAGGTAGCCTTTATAAAATTACCCTTGCCTCCTCTTTAGGGCACAGATCGGTGAATAAGAGTCCCACCTGTCTTTTGTGGGGAGTGGTTCAAAGTGAATCTCACAGGATTGGTTGTGATCTTCATCACAGACCTCATATATTATATTTTTCCACCAAAAAAAGCCACCAAAATTTCACACTTCTCTTTATTGCTGAGAGAAACAATAGCCTTTCAGTCCATCAAGTTCCTAATCTACATGTCATCTAAGACTCCTCATTCTCCCTCAATACAAATAGCCACTCAATTGCCAAATTTTATAATTTCTGCACCTACAAAATCTTTTGCATTTGTCCTCTTCTTTGATACAAGCCACCACCCTAAATCAAACCTTTATCACCTTTCACCTGGACTATTGCAATCATATCATAATTGGTTTACTAGGCTCAAGTCTCTCCCTACTCTAATCCATTATGCACAAAACTGCCAGTGACTTCATATAATGCAGGTTTCACCATGTCACCTACCCTTACCCTCCAATGACTCCAATGGCTCCCTGTTAACTCCAAGGTCAAAATCAATTCATTATCATGTCATTCATTTTCAAAAAACCATGTTGAATCAGTAGTTTGTATATATAGTTATTAATACGTGTGTATAATTTATAAGTAAGTTAATTACACATTTCAGAGCTTTTGCATAGTTTTAGAATGCAAACAAAAAATTTTGAGACCACTATTGACTGTTGAAGAGGACATTGTGACTAAGAAAATAGAGTCTTGGAGACCTAGATTCAAATTTTTCCATGATTACTAGTTTTATGGCCCTGGGTAAGCCATTTAACTTCTATGTAACTCAGGAAACTTTTAAAGATTTGTCATAGACGGGTTGGGATAAGCATTGTTGGAGAAAGTTCTTACATGATTGACAAAATCCTAGATCCTTCTCTGAGCACATTTTTAATATTGACCCAAGTCAATTAAGATGAAAAGTCTAATGCTTGAATACAGTTAGAAAAAAATACATTAATATACCACTTATTTACTAATAAATAATTTATCAAAGAGACAAATTACTAAATGATAGACTAGATAACTAGTAGAAAAATTATACTTACAAAACATTTCACTTACGTTGAGAGAAACTCAAGAAACCTGCCCTACCTAGCTCCCCGCTAAAGGACTAAAGTAAACATGAATTCAAGGACATTGTTTTATGGGTTAGAATCTCAAAGAAAAGGGTATCTATGCCTGTTTAAAATACCGTCTAAATTTGAAAATTTCCTAGAAATGTGACTTGCCATTGCTTTAGTTGAATAGTAATGGGGAGAAGTAGAATGAATTTTTAGAAATGCAATTGATACCTGATGACAAACTAATGATGAGGCTGATTACCAGATTTTCCCATAGGTAGTCTGCCCTATCTGGGTATCCCATGTATTTATCAGTTAATAAAAACATCAACCTATAACTCACATATGCTTATCTCAGTATTGAGAAAAAAGTTTATAAGAAGCAAATATTAAAACTTTTCATCACAAAATGGAGACCTAATACAAATTGGAGTCAGTTATGCCAAGACAACCAATTTTCTCACCATACCAGGTACAAAGGAAGCTAGTAGGGAAATCCCATAAGAGATCTATCTCTCTACAAGTTGACATGGAGATGGAGGTATCGATGACTATTTTGGGGGGTCTACTCTTTCTTTTTTTTTTTTTTTTTGGAGTGGCAATTGGGATTAAGTGACTTGCCCAAGGTTACATGGCTAGTTTTTGTGTCTGTGTTAAGTGTCTGAGGTCGGATTTGAACTCAGATCCTTCTGACTCAAGGGCCAGTGCTCTATTTATTGCGCCACCTAGCTGCCCCATGGGTCTACTCTTTCAATTATTTCTAAATCCATTTAGCTGGAATGTCAGAGAATGCTTATCTTTCAATCTTGCCAATAATGATAGAATGGGATACTTTGTTTAATTCTTTAATTAAATCTTCATTACCTACAATCTATGTTATCTAAAGTTTAACCTAAAACATTTTTTGAGGGAAAATTAAATTAAATAAGCATTTAAGTGCCCAATATGCTTTGCTCAGCAGTATGCTAGAAAATACAAAGATGAAAAATGGCACAATGTCTGTTGTCAAGTACTGTGCCTTGCAGTTGAGGAGAAGAAAATAAATTATGTATATGAAAAACTATAATTCACATTAGAATATGATTAAATATAAAGCTGTTAGGAATTTGTATTCTTTGTAGAAAGTGAATGAGGTCTCTTTCAATAGTGTGGATTTAAGGAATCAATTGAAACGCCTTTATTAAGTGCCTACTATGTGCCAATCATTGTGCTAAAGCTATAAAGACTAACTCATTCCTTCATTGAAAGGAGTTTATATTCTAGTGAAAATATTATTCTTTTGTGTTTTGAGTGTCTATCTACAAATACCATCCTATAATGCAAAAAAGTTAAGTGTTTTCTGTCGAAGACCTTATACACATTGCAGAAAGAGTTAAATAGTACTAGCAAATTTGATATAGATATTTGTGCTTGATTTTATTTTATGATAGAGAAGAATTGCTTTCTTATATCATGGTTGATTGAAAATTTTATTTTACAGGTGATATTACTATTTTAATAAGTTATATTAATGATGATGATATTATATTTGATTTTTTTGCCAGACCTGGTATTTCATTGGTATAAGGAACTCTCAAAGTGAGAACTCCCTCTGACTCTCTGCTAACTAATCCCTAAATTATCATTTTAGTGGGTTGCTTAGGGTTCTGATTTGGAACTTCACCAGAAACGGAGATAATAATTGAACTCAGGTCTTCATGACTCTGAGGCCAACATTCTATCTGTAATTCCACACTGCTTCTCAGGTATAATGCCATGTGCATTATCAAATTTTATAGGGATAGGAACTAGATCTAGTGGTTTCATTGCTATAGGAAACTCCCTATACAACAAATACAATTGCCTAGAGTACTAAGAGATAAAGTGATTTGACTATGGGTATGGTTAAAAACAAATAAACAAAATTCTTTGACAAACAAGATCTCATTTGATACTTCTAATAACCCCATGAGTTATTCAGAGTATAAGTTCCATCCTAGTTTTGCCTATGAGAAAACAGAGGCTAAAATGACTTACTCAAAATCACATGGTTAATATATTTTAGACCAATGAACAGCACTTTTGACTGCCTTACATATTTTAAAAATCCTTTTCGTTGATATCATTCAATATTTCTTTCTTTAGAATGACTACTTTTAATGGATTGCTAGAATTAGATTTAAGGCATGGTCATATAAGAAATATGAATTAATGTATGCCAGATTATATAACTTCAGGTTTTCATCAGGACAGTGATCTACTGGACCGTCGGAAACACTGCTTTGGTGTCCAATCAGAAACTGGAGAGGACCTCTACTTTTCAGTGGAGTTAGAGAGTGACCTGGCCCAATGGGAGAAAGCCTTCCAAACAGCAACTTTTTTAGAAGTTGAAAGGATACAGGTAAGACCCTATTGAGTTTCTGTTTTAAGGAATATATTTTCATCATTAAAAAAAAAATAAAGCTAACAAGAATTTGAATTTTCCTGCAGCAAAATGGTCTTTTGTTTTGCTGCATATTATACTGTATAGAGTTGAGTTCATAAGAAGCAATATTTGATTATTTTATTTAAAATCACATTAAAATCAACTGAATATAAATTTAGGAAGATAAAACAATTTTATTATTCAACCTCTGTACCTTCATCATTTGTGCATCTGGGGAAAAATGCCAGAAGATTCACAGCTGATGGAGATTTTTGAGAGTACATTGGAGGCAGTACAATACATGTTTATGTATTTCCCAAAAGTTAGCTTAACTGAATTTATTGAGAATTTGTTGTATGTAAAATAGCTTACCAGATGTTGCTAGTTTATACATAAAAAATAAAACCCTCTCTAAGACAATGGCTTTGCTATGAAGATGGCAAGAAGAAACCTAGGTATGGAGATAAAATATGAATAAATGAAGCAATTTAAAAATAATTACAAAATAATAAATCAATAATTTTGAAGTGAGATAATATAGATTAAATGCATGAATACAGAGAGTTGCCACTTTGTTGTTAACTAATCTTGAATATTTTATAAGGACAGCAAATGTTGAACTTTATAATTTAAACTATAAAAATAGTAATAATTTTGCAAATACGTATATATTTTGGACCTGACCATTGATTTCACTGTGGTAGGTAACTCCCAAGAGGGAGAAAATATCCACATAAATTCAGATCAGCAACTGCTTTTAAACTTATATTCTTAGAAAGTTGGCAGAGGATATAAGGCCACACAAAGCCAATATGCATTACAGGCATGTTGCAATAAAATTTTCCTCACTCTGAAGCCAGTGGTCTATCCATTATGCCATGCTGTCTCTCTGAAAATATTATATTGTCTAATAAATGCTTTCATTTCTGGACAGTTACAATTTCATGACAATTGACACTGACCTAGAGAGATCTTAACAATTTTCCATATGCCAATTAGTCAATATTTACTTTCAAATGTATTTCTGATATATCTAGAGATGAGAAGTTTGTTGAAAAGATGCAGTTTTAATAAGTGTAAAAATAAACATTGCACATTTGTTTTTCCTATTCAGCTGTTCCCTTCTATGAAAGTACAACCTCAGTAACAAGATACACATTCTGTAATGAAATCTGCAAAGGAAATGTAACTGATATTAAAAACTAAGTCTATATATATGTTAATCACACAGATTTAAACATTAAATCTCCCCATTTTTCTGTGGTCTACTTATATAACTGTGACATGTGGTAGGAAATCAATTATTTTATATTGATTTTAAATTTCCATTGATCTTTTGTCTTTATGAACATATTATGTTTCTAGTTCTGCTTAGTTACCTTTGGACCAGGTAATGAATTATCCATACTCATCATTTCTTAAATCTCAAAAATCTTCCATGACATCAGTGTACCACAGCCAGTTTAACTATTCCCCAATTAATGGACATCAACTTTATATTTACTTTTTCAAGGAAAAACCCTTCTAAATATGTTTGGATGTATATTGCACTTTTATGTCTTGTTTTTGCTTTTTGCCTCCTTGGGGTAGCTGGGAATAAACAGGGAAAGATAGGTAGGTAGACAGATAGACAGACAGACAGATAGATAAGTAGAAAGAAAGAAAGGACAAATGAACATTACTGTGTTCCAGGCACTGTGTTAAGTGAGCATTTGATGAAAGTTTTGTCTCCAAATTTCCTTCTCTACAACCCATCCAAAAGAATTGCTTTCATTTAAACAAACACATTTATTATAATAGCAGCCCCCATGAATCAGTGTTTTAGAATGCTTAGCTGATGCACTAAAATTCTCATATCATGGAAAGATTTTCTTTTTACCTCACAGAAGCAATTTTTC
Organism: Petaurus breviceps papuanus; assembly: GCF_028583685.1. Taxonomy (NCBI): domain Eukaryota; kingdom Metazoa; phylum Chordata; class Mammalia; order Diprotodontia; family Petauridae; genus Petaurus; species Petaurus breviceps. The sequence continues at coordinate 58,298,242 of NW_027186304.1, forward strand.
AATATCTTTAGCAATGTCTTTATTTGAGTCATAAACCCCTAGAACAGATGTCATTATTATTTCCTGGTTGAGTATAGAATTTATTTCAATATTCTCCAATTCATCCTTTTGTGTAAAACTATTGTATAACAATTGTGGTATAATGGGGTTGGGAGAGGTGGCATAGGACTTATTGCTTTGGTTGCTTCTCGGGCTGTCTATATTAACTAGGCATTTCTTCATGCACCTGTGTAAAAATATACTTAGAACTAAAGAATATTTCAGTGTTAATATTTTGTTATGCACTGTTCAGAACCTAATTCAGCCTAAGTATACTGTAATGCTTGCTATTTTGCTATACAAATATGATTTTTAAATTGATTCTGCATTATCGAGGTAGAGGAAACTTCTCTTTTAAAATAATACTTTATTCCTAGTATCTAAGATGAAATCTCTTAAAATATTAGTTAATAGTATTTAATTGAACAGAAGTTGATAAGGGAGTGTACTTATTTCTCTTTTATGTTTCTTTATCTTTTTTGACTACTTTTATTTAAGAAGATCTATGGCCATGGAAGGACTACAGGGTCACTTTTTTTTTAACATTTACCCAAAAAGAAGCTAATATTTTAAGGGTCTCTAATTCTTCCAAACTTTAGAAATGGGATAGAGAAACCTTATATTATTCTTCCATAATGTCAAACAGTTCCTTGGATCTGAGGTACATTGTCTCTAAGCATGAGGTCTGAGCAACAGCATAGAGCTTTGGACTGTTTCAAAAGGGTACTTATGGTGGTGAATTATTCATAAAGCCAATTTGAGCCACAATGCACTTAGATTGCACTGGAAATGAACAATTAATTTTTTAAACTTAGAATTTACCAGGTTTCATGTGTGTTTTTTTTATGAGAAATCTGTAATCAAAGGTAATTCACTTTATTACATATTTGGGTAAGAAATCTTTTAAAGTAATAAGAATTTGAATATGCCTACCTAATGACAATTATCCTTTTTACCTTTTTTCATATCCACAAAAGACTTAGCACCATTTGTATAGAAACAAAAGATTATGGAAACAGCAAGTTCTATTGGAAAGTAAAGGAGTAAAGAAGAATATGAAAGCTTTGCTTGTTGAACAGATGTTTATTTTGGATTTTCCTTTATATGGCAATACAAAGTGATTATCATCTCTCTACTAATCCTCATCCACTTTATTTTATCACTTTATTTATTTTATCACTTTTGCTATTTTTTCTGAAATCAGCCTGCTTACAAAAATTTTTAATATTTTTTCAGTCATATTCTATCTCCTAAGAGGATCCTGTAATACCACCTATTATTAATCAGTTAGTCAATAAGCATGTAATAAGTCCCTGTTGTGTGTCAGATGCTTTGCTAGATGCTGATGGTAAAAATCAGCCAAGAAGCATTTATTAAATGCCAACTATGTGTTAGTAAACTCAAAGAATACAGTTAAAAAACAAATATAGCCCTTGCCATCAATGTCATCACTGCATTCTAATGGGTAAGAAAATGTGTGTGTGTGTGTGTGAGTGAGTGAACATATAGGATAAATAGAAAGTAGATGGAAAACCACTTTAGAAAGTGTGAAACCAATAGGTACAGGAAGACAAAGCTGAAAGTCTTGACCCTAAAGAAATGTAAAATCTATCAGAAAAGAAAACCTATAAATATAAATATATTAAAAGAAAAGATAAAATAATTCTAGAGGAAGACACTGAATCCAGAAAAGATTCAGAAAGACCTAATATAGAGTTTTGTAGGAATTTGGTAACTATCCTTAGAGAAAATAGAGGGCTTTGGTTTTTTTGTTTTGTTTTGTTTTCCTCAAAAAAAAAGTTAAAATAATTCTATATGAAGTAGACAAATAATTCTTTTCCTTGTACTCAAAACACTAATTTTAATCTACTCACAAAAAGTATTTCCTCTCTTGGAGTAATTTGATTGTTTAAGTTTGGGAGGATTTCTGAACAATATAATGTTAAAAATAATATTATTGACAAGACTATATTTGTGGGATATCTACTAGCATTGTCCAAATAGGTGTGATAGCTCCCTCAAAATAGGATTCAAACAATGATAGAAACATGGTTTCTCTTTTAAAATCAATATCTCATTTGCTCAGTGCAATTTTGCAATAACTTGATATGTTATTTAACTTGTTGTCTATATTTGGTGGGCTGCCAAACAGGAAATATTAATTTTTATATATTATAATTCCCTAACATTTTGAAATAATATCTAATTATGGAAATTATTTAGAATATAACTTGAATAAAAAATTAGTATGGCAAGGATCACATTATATCCTTAAGAAGTAGCTATGACTGTACTTAACTCATATCCAACTCTGTGACCCCATTTAAGGTTTTTTTTGGCAAAGATACTGATGTGGTTTGCCATTTCCTTCTCCAGCCCATTTTATAGATGAGGAACTGATGAGGTAAATGGGGTTAAGTGACTTGCCCAAGGTCACACAGCAAGCAAGTATCTGAGGCCAGATTTGAATTCAAGAAGACATCTTCCTGACTCCAGGCTAGTACTCTACTGTGTCCTCAGTTGCATTTAAAGTAAGAAAAATTCTGGTACAGTGCATATAGAATTGACTGCTAAGTCAGAAAGGCATTAGTTCAAGTTTGACACAAAGTGATTACACATCACTTAACTTTAAATACTCATAGACAAGTCTCTAATGTTTTGTATGCTTCAGAGAAGGTACTGATTGAGAGGCTTCCTCACCATGAAACCAATGCAACCATAAGTCCATGAATTTTTAAAAATACAGACGTAAACACAATTCTATATTGGTTAGGGCATGTGTCAATGAAAAAGTATTTACATACATACTATGAACTGTGATAGGTACTAGGGAAACTGTGACAAAATAAGTCTTGCTCTTCCAAGGAGTTTAGATTTGGTCATTAAGTCTTAATTGGCATTTCCAAACGTGGATTTTAGTCATAACATCATGGGGTTATGTGATCTAAATCTCTCGTTTTCCGGATAGGAACCTAAGCCTGAGTGATTTCCCCACCATTACACAGAAAATAAGAGCAGAGCTGGGATCTGACCTCATCTCACCACACTCCAGATTTAACACGAGTTTCACTGCACCATGATGAAGAGATAGTATAACATAAGGAATAGAGAACCATCCCTGAGGCCAGGAGAACTTGACTTTGAACCCTGCGTCTGATAAGTGCTTGCTATGTGGCCCTGGGCTTGTGACTTAACCTCTTAGACCTCTTCCAGGCAAGTCTCTCAGGCTGTAAATTCTAGAGAAGGTGCAAATCTGTATATTAAAGAAAAAGTCCAGACCTAGGAGTGCCCTGTATTAGGGAAATAGCAACTCAAGTCTCTGTCCCTATCCATTAACTGCATCATTGCTACTGTCTTCCTACTCTATCTAATATTGCTATTATTTAACAAATGGGTGACTTTATGACCTTTGTCATTTGTAAATGAGTTAATACTTATGAAGAGGAAGTTATTAATAGATGCTGTACTGAAGAAAGGATCAAATGAGTAATAAAAGTTTTAATGTGACCTTTATGTATTTATTGAGCCATTTAAATAATATGGAGTTCGATTCACGTAACACAGTGGTTGAGACAGCTAAATAACTCAGTGGATGGAGCACAAGTCCTGGAGTCAGGAAGGCCAGAGTTCAAATTTGACCTTAGATGCATAGGTGCCATGTGACTGCACAAACTCTGTTTGCCTTAGTTTCCTCCTTTATAAAATGAGCTGGAAAAGGCAAACTAGTTCATTATCTTTGCCAACAAAACCGGAAATGAGAACACAAAGAGTCAGACAGGGCCAAAACTACTGAACTACTGAGTAGTGGCACTTAGAGAACTGCAACATGAACTCCAATAGATTTGGTAGTTTATTTTTTTTCTATTTTGCTACATGCAATATTAATGTGTATTTATCATTGTCAAGGCTCCTCTATAGGTCACATTTAAATGCAAAAAAAGCAACTGGTCTACAGATACAATCATACATCATGTTGTATAAATAGAGCACAGTGCCCTCTGTGTCTATATTCTCTCTCCTTGACTGATTAATTAAAAAAGGCATTATTGTTTTTAGACTGGAAATACTAGAGGATGAAATAGATGAACTTAGAAAGAGTAGAAAGAAAAAATTAGACACAGACTAGAAAAGTGAGGTAAATTGTGTTAAAGACTCAGGGTGTCAATATATACAATTCAACTTTTTACTGAATCAGATTGAACAAATTTGAGAAGGGAAATGATAAATGGTTTGACTAGATTGAGAGCCATCTCAATAAGGTGGTTGCATGTATGGACATGGTATCATTTCTGTGATGTGCAATCTTTACAACGACAGGAAATATTTTCCCATGCTTATAATAGGAAAATAATAGGAGTTACCATTCTATAGGAAAATCTTTCCTCCTATAAAATTTAATCAAGTACATTTATTTTTATGACGTTTAATCTTCTAGGTTTCAAGTTGACGGTAATAGCAATTTACTTACTGGATAAAATTATTAAATTTTGCAAATCTTTTCTCAATTATTTAGAAAGTACAGTGACAAAACAATTCAACATAGGTTAGACATCTGTAGTCTGTGTTGGGTGATTTAAAATGCCTGCATGTTCACTTGAAATGTTATTGAATGTGAATTGGTCTTATTAAGGAATATACTTATTATATTATTATAATATAATATAATATTGTTATAGCATAATATATTCCTTAATATATTATAATAAAGTCAATACTTTGTTGTCCTTAGACTACTGTCATTTTAACAACATTATTTAAAGTTTCCTGTTCAAGAGCTATGAAAGGCCATCTCTTTATGTCAGGATAACACATTGTAGCAGGAAGCACCCCAACATATCCAGGGTGACTGCCAATACAGATTCTTAGATCTGCTTTTCTAAAGGAAAGCAACTCAAAATGTGTTTAAAATCTTGCTTTAATCAATCAAACATATCATTTACTTAGTTCAGGGGGAAAAGTCAGCACCCCAAACTTCAGAGTATACAGACAGAAGTTACGAGTAGAAGTTACGAGAGAGAAACATTTCAGCAGGCAGGTCTCCAACTGTACAACCATTACAATCATACCCAGTCAGTCCAGAGAGGGAAGCATCAACATCTGGGTTTTCAAAGCCAGGGGGCTCTCAAAGGCTGCCCAGGGTCTCATCTCATCAAATCACACAACACTTCTCAAAGTGAGCCTCAAAGCAAAGCCTCACGTCAAGGTTATATATAGCCTTCTCCTGAGTCAGAGAATGTAACAACCATCTTGACCCCACTGCCCAATCACAAAGTATCTCCTGAAAAACAAGACTCCTGCCACAGGCTCCAGGTACACTTAAACCTATCAAAGGGCCTAGGGGCAGGGAAGATCTTACACAATATAGCCTTAGAAAGATGGCAACAATATAAATTTACATTCCCATTACACACATGGTTCAAATTATAGACCTTTTGCCAAATCATGAACTCTGTTGTGTTTCTTTGCCTCAGTGTATATTTTGGTGAATCAGAGAAATCTGGATCTACTTTTACTCAGTATGATAGAATTTTAAGCAAAATTTTCATTAGTTTTTTAAGAGAAATGATAATGTAAATCATCAGTGTTGAAGTTTGTTAAAACATGATTCTGTCAATATGTGACAGTTCTTACAGCATCTGGGAGTAATGAGGCAGAACAATCTCTTTAGATCTCTCTCATATAAAGTAACATTTTCTTTTAATCTTTCTAGTGCAAGACCTATGCCTGTGTACTGGAAAGTCATCTAATGGGACTAACTATTGACTTTAGTATGGGATTTGTCTGCTTTGATGCTGCAACAAAGGTAAAATTTTCACTCCTGGCTTTGATAATAATTGTGCTGGTATTCTGACTCTGGACTTTAACTTAAATATACTCAAAGCATTTTCTTACAATTTTATACTCAATTATCCTTTGCCAAATCCTTAGGCTATAGCATAATACAAGGGGTTTGTTTCTGGTTAAAATGGGATAAATAATGTTTTAATGTTATTATAGATAATTCAAAGTAAAAACTGATAAGATACCAAGTTCTTATGCTGCTAGAGTCTAAAATATGGCAAATGGTTATTATATTTATTTGCATTTTAGTAAGCTATGGCCTTACTCTAAGAAAAATGTACCTCAGTGATGATAAGAATTGCCTTAAAGGTGCCTCCAGACTATTTTTCTTGTATTATGTAAAAACTGCTACTGTGAAAGTAATTTCATTTATGATAGTACTTTTCTGTACTTTTACCTTCCTAATCAGTATTTCATAAATCCATTGGATCTTGGATTTGGAAGAAAACTTAGGGAATAACAAGTGCAGTCTCTATCCCACTATCAGAATCTATGGTTGTGTCTTCTCATCCATTCAATAGTACCTTCTATTCCACAGGCATGCAGTGTCTTTGCATCATTTCAACATGCATATTTGTCAAAACTTGTTTTCAGGAATTGATCTCGCAAATTCTTTCAATTATTGATAAGATTTTATGACATACCCCTTTTACATGATTAACATCTTACCACTGTTATTTTTCCTATCGCTGTTGCCATTGTTTAAGAGGAGGCAAAGCCTTAAAACAAAATAATTAATCCTTAAGAGCATCAGGATAAAGATGAATATTTGAGAGCTGAAGTTACTTGTATTCCTGAAATCTCTCTCTCTCTCTCTCTCTCTCTCTCTCTCTCTCTCTCTCTCTCTCTCTCTCTCTCTCTCTCTCACTCACACACACACACACACACACACACACATTTATTGAAATCAAAGGTCATATCACACACAAAATCAAACTGAGAAAAAAAGAAGAAACATTACATATAGAGTTAATGTCATGGGTAGTGATTCTTTTTTTGCTCTTTGGAGGGAGTGGGCAGGGCAAATGGGGTTAAATGACTTGCCCAAGATCACATGGCTAGTTAAGTATTAAGTGTCTGAGATCAAATTTGAACTCAGGTCCTCTTGACTTCAGGGTGGATGCTGTATTCACTGTGCCACCTAGCCGCCCAGGGCTGTGATTCTTAATAGCATCAGAGGTACCATTATAGCAAACAAATAAATTTGGAAAAGGCTATTTAAAATCCTCACATGTCTTTTTGACGGCCTACAGCTTTTATTGCTCTATCTTCAAGGCTGATCTAAGCCAATGACGTCTTGATTTCCATCTTTGTGACTTGTACAGCAAAAGGAGAATGAGGATACAAATGTCTCAAACAATGTATATCACTATCTGCTTACTCATACCATGGGTACTCTGGCAAGCTTCCCAGAAAGAGCCAGGAAGCGGTTAGTAAATGTGATTAGTTTGGAAATGCTAAGCAAATTATTACATTTACATCCAGGGGGCAAAAACATTTAGTGAGAAATGAGGTTTGAGTCCAGACAAGTTGGACAAGGAAGAAGGCCAAAGACCTAAAAGGAATAGCAATAACCCCTACTGTTGGTCATACCACTCTGCCCGACTGAACAACCACATTTAAGGCTGTCTGAGGGTTATGTGGGACCATAACATTCGCTATGTCTATTAAGTTTTTTGGGGACAGGTAGGGGTTGCAGTGGGTAGAGCACTTGCCATGGAATAAGGAGGACTTAAATTCAAATCCAGCCTCAGACACTTGTAATTTACTAACTGTATGACCTTGGGCAAGTCACTTAACCCCGATTGCCTCACCAAAAAAGTTTCTTCATGAACATACAAATTTAGAGCTGGAAGGGACCTTAAAGGTCATCTAGTCTAATCCCACATTTTATAGATAAGGAACCTAATGCCTAGAGAGTCACTTAAACTCATCCTTTTTTTCGATATAGATCATAAATACTGTATTCCTTTAAGATAGCAAGTGGTACATATTGGATTTGCAGTTTAATGTGTAATCATCTTTTTGTTGTACTATGTTATGGAAATTATTGTCTTATTCCATAAAATTAATTAATGGATACTATGTTATTATTATTACTATTATAGATAATAAATTATTCCTTCAGTGTAAGTGGATTCCTATAGCTGTTTTTTTTTTTAATCACCACCTGGTGGTTGAAATTTAGATGACTAAGTTATAGGAATTAAGCCTAAGACTTTATTGATATTCCATAAGGAAATTCCCTCTACCAATGTCAGTATTATGAATATTGATTATTTTTATCATTATTGTTGTTAGTGATAATAATTTTGCCATTTATATTCTTTGAGAGTTTCCTAGAGCACTGAGGTTTCTAGGACTTCCCCACTGTGTCAGAGGCAGAATTTGAACCCAAGTCCTTTGTCTTCAAAATCAGCTCTTTACTGCTATATCCAGTGGCCTCTCCTAATTTAGTTCTTTGGTTTATAGGCAAACAAACTTATCACTAACCTAATATTCAAAGCTATTCTTGCTTAGTAGAGCCTGCTGTAATGTGTGCTCTCTGGCATAACTTTTATAAACATAAGATAATGTCCATGCTATAATGAAGTTAGTGGTATGTGCATCAAGAGAGAGTTTTTAATAACAGCTAATTCTACTTCAAGAAGAGAGTGGCATTTGATAGAATGAATATATAAGGCAAAACTAATATAAAAAGTCAAATTTTGAAAGAGATCTCAAAAAACATCTAGTCCAGCAACAAAGTATCCCTTCCACCATAACTCCGCATAGTACTCAAAACATTTTTATTGTAAAAAAATAAAAGGGAACACAATTAAAGTAAAAACAATGTCCAACCCAATTCACTATAGGAAAGGGAGTGCAAATCTTCCCAAATGTACAGATTGTGTGCAATCATACTCAAAAGGGTACATAAACATAAAATGGTGAAAGTTGCCGCAGATCTCAACCCATCTTTTAATGCCTTTTCCCCCTACTTTACCCCCAATTTCTTCATGCTTATTATTCTTCCTACCTAAAATTAATATATTTTCCTCTCATAAACAGTAGGCAAAGGAAAAATGACTATTTTCTTCTTCCATCCAGACATAGAGATAGTAGATGGAAACACACTAGCAAACGGAGGAGAACTAAATTGTTGGTAGCATAGGAACAATTAGCATTCTATCCTGTAATTATAGTAATTAAAGTAGCTGAATTTTCCAAATATTAGCTTGAAAAAAAATTACCAAGAATGACCATCTGAAGCCATAGCTTACTTTCAGCAAGATTGATATTGTCAACTAATAGTCAAGTCACAATTATCCAGGCAAGTTTTTATCAGCTTGGTGTTTATCAATTCCATTTACCTCATTCCCTGCTTTCATCTACTCCAGGCTCTTTCCCAATTATCTTCCTCTTAGCACCACCTGAAAAGGACAGTAGGAGAGAGGAGAGATAAAATTCGTATCAGTTAGCTTCACTATTTATTAGAAGTAATTATAGATGTCTGGGAACCATGATAGTGGAGTAAGCAGGAAATCATTGTAACTCTCCCATATTCATCTCCCAAAAACCTTAAAATAACAAACCAAAACAAATCCTAGCACAGCAAAACCAGCAAAAAGATGGGGTGAAAAAATCTTTTAGCCCAAGAAACTTGGAAGGTCAGCAGGAAAGGTCTATTTCACTTGAGTAAATGGGTATAGCACAGTACAGGACAGGAAGCATGCCAGCAAGCAAGCAGCCAAACTAGGGGAAGATACTGAGCCCTGATGTGGTGAAATATGCAAACACCATCTCCAGGACCCCCACATGCCTCAGTATAGCCCCAGACAAATGAGTAGACTCCAACCCTACAGTACCTAAACAAACAGGAAGATATCAGTGCTCCAGGACTCCACACATAACCAAGCATAGCCAGGTAAATGGGCAGCCAAGAGTGACCAGATCAACACTTGCTTCCAAACTGGAAGCAAAGGTAGGTATTTGATGAATGAATATGAATTTTCTCCACTCCATAAATGACAAGTGATTCAGTCTTCAACTGAAGACTTTTATTCTCACTATTTCCTGACACAAACCTATTCTACTTTTAGACAGCTCTAATTGTTGGAAGTTTTTATTTTTTTAATATGAATATAAAATCTTACCCCCTAACCTTTCAAATACTAATCCTAATTCTACCATCTCTAGTCAACCCAACAAGTAGAAGTCTTCTTTTACATGCCAGTTTGTTAGATGCTTGAAGATAGCAATCATGTCTCCCTAAAATATTCTCCTCTCCAAATATATCCCTAGCTTCCTTAACTAATTCTCATTTGGCATGATCTCTAATTCTTTCAATACTTTTGAATCCCACATTTGGTTGCACCAGTTTGTCAATGACTTTCCTGAAATGCATACATGAGAACAAATATAATATTCCAGTTGTAGTCTGACCAAAGCAAAACATAGCAGAATTATCAAGTATCTCCCAGTTTTGTGCCACCTGAAACCTTGAGAAGCATGCACCTAAACCATTCCACAACTCACTGACATAAAAAAAAGTGTAATTGTAAAGGAACAAGAGCAAATCACAAGGAAATTCCACCAAACAACTACTTTCACATTGCTATAAATGTATGTCGCTATGTTTTGAGTCTAGTCTTTCAACTAGCCCAGAATCTACCTAAGTTTCTAACAAATAGCCTATATCCTTTCATCATTTTCATTAGTATAGCATGCCATTGTCAATTGTTTTTTTTCAAACATATGTATATCATGTTTTTAAATTTACCATCATCTAACTATAACCTGATCAAATTTTTTAAAAAGTATGAAGTTTGTCTGGTATAATCCATTCTTGATGAATCATGAAGGATCTTAGTGATCATTACTTTCCTTTTTAAATGCTCGTATATCAGCCATTTGATAGTATGATCTAGAATTTTGCTAGAAATTCACATCAAGCTTCCTTTTTAATAGTCATATAAATTCATTCTCTTCTTTGTTTGAAATCAAAATGTTTGCCTGGCCAAAATCCTACATCAATTTTATTGCTCTCTATGAATTTTGAAAGATCATTAGGAATAGTTCAGTCCTGATATCTATCAGTATTTGAAATAGGTAGGATTCAATTCATCTTGTTTGAAATTGATAAGGTCATTGAAAGATAGTTTATTATTTTTTTTTATTTACCCCCAGGTCCTCACCATTATTGTCCTATCATTCCTTGCCTAAAGACTTTTTCCCTACTGATTAAAAAAAAGGGGGGCGTGGAATGAGATAAACAGGTCTAACTTCTATCCATTATTTATTATAATTTTCTCTTCCACCAAAAGAAGTAATTCTTTTCCTTCCTTCATAGACTTCTTGTTCTCAAACACACACATACACACACACACACACACCCCAGACTAATTATATAACATGAATCTGGAGTGATCATTTCCTTCCAGACATAAAAAATATAACAAATTAACAAATGTATATGTATTTACTATTCTCAAGTTATTCTAACAGTCATAATCCATCACTTTTATACATTTACTTTCTTATTATAAATATATATATATATAATTATAATACATTTACTTTCTTATTGCTAATAAATACCAATGTTAGTATAAATTTTAGCTTTCTTATACCAAGTACCTGAGATGGCTTCTTCAAAAATTTTAGGAATTTGAAATGTATATCAAGTTTTGCCTTTGATACATACTGGCTGTGTATTCCTGGACATGTCAATCTCTCAGTATCCTAGGGAAATTTCCAAGGCCAAAGGTTGCAAAGATACCAACCTCAATTGGTAGCGGTTCTTTCTTCACCTAGGAGTTTGCTATAACAACCATATCACAGATCTGGTCTCTGTCTTTGTCTGCATATAAATATAAAGAAGGCTGTGGTAATAAAATGAAAATTAAATTAATGAAAGTAAATCTACATGACATAACAGTTTTAAGTATTTGCATAAATCTAATATACTTTGAGAAGTTAATTCCTCCTCCAGGTGGGTGTAATCACAAAAAAAGTAAGGAGTTAGATAAGAGAAGGAAACATGGTATTAATGTAATAAACAAAGTACAAAAAATAGATGTGTTGGCCTTACCCTTATTAGTTCATACATATGTGCCTCATATATACTCAGGTCATGCCTACCCTCCCAAATTATGCCATGTATATTTGTGGGAGAGTTTGCCCAAGGCTTATGAGGGAAGGAATATTGTATAGCTACTATTATTAAAATGTTATCTTAGAAAATAAATGTCTTTGCTTTGGGTTAATGGTCTCTTCTGGATGACTTATTAAAAGGAAGTGTTATGCAGTATTCAATATCTCAAGGAAGCAGCAGGACTAAGCCAAGACCTTGACTCCAAAAGTGTGCAGAGGCAGGCCCTAAGATCATGTCTAGCAAGGAGGATGAAAGAGTGAGAGGGAAAAAAAAGAATCCTCACTACAGAAAAGCTATTATGATGACAGGGGCACCCAAGACATAAACCCAGAAGAATATAATGAATCCAGAATATTTGCAAGCAAAACTTCAAAGAAAAATACAGTTTGGAACCCAGAATTCAAATAGTATATATAGTAGAGATGGAGCCAGTGATTTAAAAATTAAAAGAAAATTTATAAATAAAATGGGAGTTCTGGGGGGGAGGGGAGGAATAGACAAATTGAGAACTATGAAAAAAAAGAATTAGAAAGGGAATTAACAGCTCGGAAAAGGAGGTATAAAACCTTACCCAAACAACAAATTCACTGAAAATTGGAATTGACCAAATAAAAGCCAATGACTCCATTAGATAATAAGAAATGCTAACACAAGTCAAAAGACTGAAATAAAAAATAGAAGATGTAAAGTATCTCATAGCAAAAATAACTCACCTGGATATTAGACAAAGTAGAAAAAGGTTAAGAATCATTGGACAGCCTGAGCACCAAAATCAGAAAACAAAACCTAAACATCACATTGCAAAAAATCATAGAAGAAAACTGCCTACATCTCTTAGAACATGAGAACAAAGTAGAAAGAATCCAATGACCAGAACATGAAAGAAACTTTGAGTATCTCTTGAGACTTTACTAGAAGTGTCATTCATGAATTCCTGTACTGTATGCTCCTGAAACATCAGTTAACAAGTAAACTTCTCCCCAATTTCTCTTAACTAGTTAATTTCATTAAGTTTTTACAAAGGGGTATTGAAAAAATAATAGGGAGGTGTCTAGGTGGCATAGTGAGTAAAGTGCCGGCCCTGGAGTCAGGAGGACCCAAGTTTGGTTCTGGCCTCAGACACTTAACACACACACACACACACACACACACACACACACACAAATAGCGGTGAAACCTTGGGCAAGTTACTTAACCCCAATTGCCCTCCAAAAGTAAAAAAAAAAAAAAATAGGTTGTACAGTGGATGGAGTGCCAGGCCTGGAGTTAGGAAAACTCATCTTTGTGAATTTAAATGTGGTCTCAAACACTTGCTAGCTGTGTGACCCTAGGAAAGTCCCTTAAGCCTGTTTATCTGAGTTCCTCATCTATAAAATAAGCTGGAGAAGGAAATGGCAAATCATTCTAGTATCTCTGCCAAGAAAACTCCAGATGGGCTCACAGAGAGTTGGACTGAAAAATGACTTAACAATAATACCAACATATATGTAGTACTTTAAACCTTCCAAAGAATTTTACAAATATTATATCATTTTTAACCTCACAATAATGCTGGGAGGCAGATGCTATTATTTCTCTCATTTGATAGATGAGAAAACTACAACACAGAGAAGCTAAGTGACTTGCCCACAGTCACATAACTAGTAAGTATCTAAGGCTAGATTTGAACTCAGGTTTAACCTAACTTCAGGTCAAGCCCTCTCACCACTGTACCACCTACCTACTAAATTTTTTAAAAAGGTTTAGCAAGAAGTGAAGTACAACAGTGTTCCCTCATTCCCTTTCGAACCAGACACACTCTTAACTCTAAGGACTCATTTAATTGCTAGAGAAAGTGAACTCAAACTTAAAATGATTGCTACAAAATATCCTACACCTACTCCTTAACCCAAACTAAAGCATATTAGCCCGAAAAGTAATGGACCTCATTCCTCATTCATTAAAATATCTTGAGGTGATCAGGAGAAAGAACTAGAGATGTTTGGGCTAAGGAGAAAATACTTCAGAGGGACATAATGGATGTTTGAATAATTGAGGGCTTTCAAGTGAAAAAGGAATAGAGCTATTCTGCTTAGGTCACAGAGGCTTGAACTACTAACAATGCAGTAGGAAATTTAGACCAGGGGAAAGAAAGAAAATAAATATCATGATGCTTATGTGGAATGGGCTCTACTTCAGGAGATAATGGGTCCCCTCTCCTTGGATATCTTTGAGCAAAATCTAGATGAAAACTTGTAAGACATGTTTTAATAAAGATTTTTTTGTACCAGTTTGACTAGGTAACCTCTATAATTCCCTTCAACTATAAAATTTTGTAACTCTGTAAACCAGTAACTTGCATTAAATTATCTTTTTCATAGAAAATGGACCTATAGGATGGCTAGGTGGTGCAGTGAATAGAGCACTGGCCCTGGAGTCAGGAGGACCTGAGTTCAAATCTGGATTCAGACACAACACAAAACTAGCCATGTGACCTTGGACAAACACTTAACCCCAATTGCCTTCCAAAAAGCAAAAAGAAAAAGAAAATGGAACTATGTCTAATTCAGAATGTATCTTCAGTGCTTTATACAGATAAAAGAGAAGAGGTGTTCAAATAAGTATTGAGTCAGAAGGAATTCAAAAAGAGAGAAATAGGAAAGATAAGAGGCATAAAGGAAAATATCAATAAATATATGATATTCTTTTGTTTTATAACTCTTTGGATTCTACCTTTGGGACAGAACCAGATACTTCTTATTTCCCCTCATGCATTGCCTCCTTTTCCTCCTCTATGATTCCTAAGCCATACCTGGAAGATTTTCATTCACTTACAGCATAGGGAGCCATAGCTTATCACTTCAATCTTATTTGGTGCTCAAACACTTCTACTAATGAAACTAGTAAGGAACAGTTTGCCCATAAAGATCGGTTACTGCTCCTTGCCTCTCTATATATTTTGCCAAGGAGACATTCAGTATTATATTAGGTGAAAGAGGCTTGTGGTAAACAACACCACACTCTTAAGATACATGCAGGAGAGTGCTGGCAAATAATTAACACCTGGCTTCCTAGAGGGAAAAACAATTACCCATGACACTTGTAAAATTAATCTGCATTATTACAATATTTTCCATTATTTTCTTAAGTCTAGAAAATCAACAAAACAATAATAACAACCTCTGATTTGTAGTGTTTGCTGATTTTTGAGGTATAAATCCTTACCCTGAAAATTTGACTATCAACTTTTTCAAGACCTTTTGAGCTGGCTCCATCACCAATGGTAATGGCTCTACCTACTAGTTTGGGCTGGAAGGAGATAAAGTTTTTTCTCTACCTGTATACATTTCTCTCCATATATAGAGGGTTCGCTCGGTGGTACATTGGATAGAGCACCAGCTTAGACTCAAGAAGATGAGCTTAAATTCAGCCTCAGTCACTTACTAGTAGTGTGACACCAGGAAAGTCATTTAATACCGATTTGCCACAGTTACTCATCTTTAAAATGGGGACACCCTTGCTGGAAAAGGAAATGGCAAACCACTCCAGTATCTATGCAAAATAAAAGCAAGAAACAAAACCAAAAAAAGTGGACCCGTGAGGGCATGTAGCATCAGACACTTAACAATAAGAATATTTATATACAGAGTGGTTCAGTAGAAAAAGTACTAGAACTGGTATTGAAGGACCTGGATTTGAATCCCAGTCCCACTATATACTTTCTGTATAATGCGAAATTGAAAACTGATTTTTAAATATTCTCCTTTACTGTAACCTCAGGTGACTTGTCTCACAATTCTTATTTTGTAACTTCACCCACCATCCACATTCCCAAGAAACTGGCCTAAAGGTCATTCTCATCAGTCTAAATTATAGCAACTTCCTTCCCTCACCTGAGAACTATTCCCACCACCAGAGAACCTCCCAATGATGCAATGGAGAGAGCTGACATCACACATGCCCCCTCTTCATTGAAACACTGGTGAAGAGGTTACCTGTAAAGAGGGTTAGGTTTGCTCTCGAGACCCCAAAATACCAACATGTCAGGTCCTCCTGAATGAATTCAACTCAAGTCTTCTCTCAGCCAAAGTAAAGCAAAGTTCACTAAAGATAATAGGTAGACTCTTAAAGAGCCTAAGTATTTGTGACACTTATATTGGACAAGCAGGCCAGAACAATCTGACACAGACTGAGTCTGTGCTAGATTAATTTCAGCCCCTTCATGGAGGCAAGATGGATCTTATATACAGAAAGACTGTGGGAGGGATCTAGGGGTGATCTAGAGCAGGGATTTGAGAAGGGTTTTGAAGAGGAGTCTAAGAAAGATGTTGAGGAACTGAGGTCAGACTCCAGGAATGGGATTAAGGGTGGGAAATACCTGAAGGCTACCTGGAGATGACAGAAAATGGAGGGCTAGGCTAGTTTAAGTGTAACAGATTTGGGTATAGATATTTTGATAGGATCAAGAGTGGAAAGTAGCTGGATGCCAGGAGGGTTAGGCTAGGTTGAGAGTAACAGATTTGGGCCTCCCAATAATGAAAGGCTTATGGCCTCAGGCAAATGAATCATCTAGTGGGAAGATCCAGTCAATTCTAATTCTAAATTTGTATTTAGCACCAGTGTGACCTAAAGCAAATCTTTTAAGCTTTCTGGGTCCCGGTTTTTGAATCTGTTAAAGGGAACAGTTTCTATCAGTCAGTTTCCAAATTCTCTAATTTATGTTCCCTGAGCAAATTCCCTGAGTAAAGGGGATAAGTGATTCAAAATTTATAGCTGGTCATTTTGTTAAAAATGCACACATAATAATAGCAAATGATTAACTACCAAGGTGGACTATTTGCTTTGGTGCATGTATATACCACTACCGTGTTTCCCCGATAATAAGACCTATCCCGAAAATAAGCCCTCCCCTTACTGTGTAAGATTCCTCTAAAATAAGCCCTCCCTCGAAAATAAGCCCTATTGAGATTGCTACTGTAGTGAAGGTGATCCCCTGCGCTACACGCTACATTACGGTACCCTCTGTATGCACCGTCCCCCGCCCCGGGTGAAATGCACACCGCGCTCCAAGCTGCATCCAATCTGAACTGTAGCAGTGAGCGCGTCATCCTGTTCTTCTCCAGTGATTTGCTTGCTGGTACATTTTTTTGTTCACATTTACCTGTTTATTAAAATTGCTGTCAATGTTCATTAAAATAAGCCCTCCCCTGAAAATAAGCCCTCTGGTGTTTTTCTGTCCAAAAAATTAATAAGACAGTGTCTTATTATCGGGGAAATACGGTAACAGCAATCAAGAGAATGACTTGAATGTGGCCAAAGAAAAGCAAAGTTTATTAAAAGTTTGCCATATTGGGTAGACTCTTAAGGAGCCTCCATATCTGTAAGGCTTGTATTGGGCAAATGGGCTTGTATTGGACACAGAGCAAGTCTGTGCTAGAAAATTCTATTGTGCTCTCAGGCCACATGGAGACAAGATGGGTTCTTCTATACAGAAAGGTTGTGGGAGGGATCTAGGGGTGGTCTAGAGGAGGAGTTTGGGGAGGGTCTTTAGGAAGAGTCAATGAGGTCAGACTCCAGTAAATGAGTGAAGCTGCTGGAGACTACCTGGAGAGACAATGGTGGGCTAGGCCAGAAGGGTATAACAGATTTGGGTATTGGGAGTATCAAGGGTGGAAAATTGCTGGACAAAGGAGGGCTAATGATTTGGGAAGAGCCACAATGAAAGGACTATGGCCTCAGGCAAATGCCTTACCAGGGAAGATTCAAAGAACCCAAGGGGTTTCCCAGAGCCTACCCTCATCATCTAACATGATCAAAATGAAAACATTTGTCATTAAGTATAGTGTTAATTTTTTAAAAAATATCTATTGCTTGAAGTCGATGAGGATTCATCCATAATACTTTATACCAACATAATGTATAAAACATTATACTGGGTTTTTGTCTACTTAAAGGAGAAATGCTGCCATGATTTATAAATATGTAGCCATAACTGACCAAGCTAATTGATATTTCATTCTACATCTGAGGCAAGGAAATTGCTTTAAAATGTTGAAAGTGGGGAATGTAAATTTGATTTCATTAAAACATTTTATCAAATTAATGAGCATTTTAAATAGAATGTAGCTTTTTTCCTTCAATTAGTATTTTGCCTTTGAAAGAAATTTATAATTTCAAGTGGTTTTAGTGCTGAATAACCATCAGGTATAAGTAAAGGTAAGAGAGTTTAAACAAATAAAGATATAAGTGAAGTGACTTTCCAGTCATATAATAGTAAATGGTAAACTGAGGGCTTGAACCCAGGTGTTCTGACTCCAAGTCAGACACTCTTAGTACCACATCATCTTAGAGGGTTTGTGTAAAAATGAGTAAAGCCAATTCAGGAATCTTGTTTTTCAAAAATTAATTCCAAAAATAAATTGGATGCATCAATCATTTCTCCCTGTGAACAAATCTAAAAGATCGTTTCTTCAACTCAATAAATTTTGTACTTCTGGGATGTGAGAGTTTATACTTGAATTCCTTGACTTCTAACATGGTCATTTCCAAAATAATAGGAAAGGGCTCAGAAGCTCAGGTTGAAGAGGTTATCAATAAAGAGGGTTAGGATTGCTCTGGAGAACCCAAAAAACCAACCAAATGAATTCTACTCAAGTCTTCTCTCAGCCAAGAAAAGTAAAGTTTATTAAAAGTTTGCTTGTAATAGACACAGAGTAAGTCTGTGTTAGGTCATTCTATGGTGCTCTCACACACATGGAGACAAGATGGGGTCTTATATACAGAAAGTTGTGGGAAGAATCTGGTCTACAGGAGGAGTTTGGGGAGGGTCTTCAGAGGTCTGATGAGGTCAATGAGTGATTAAGGGTGGGAAATTGCTGAAGGCTACATGGAAACTACAGACAATGGTAGGCTAGGCCAGCTCAAGGATGGATTGATATTTTGATAGGATCAAGGATGGGAAGTCTAGTAACAGAGGTTTGGGCCCAGCCACAATGTAAGGCTTATGGCTTCATGCAAATGCCTCATCAAATGGGAAAATTTAATCAGAGTTCAAGGGGGGTTCCCAGATTCTTTTACCTCAAGGACTCAAGGGGGCTCCCAGAGCCCATACCTAATCAAGGTCAAGGTCATATCTGTGGTTGATTTTATAACAGAGACATCATTACCCAAATCCTTCTGTGTTCTCTGTCACTACAACATTAGGCTGAGAGAATAAGATTTCCTTGTGGATATATACTTTGCAGAAGAACACAAACACAGACACCAGGGGAAAGCCACTTTGGAAAACCAGGGACCCACATTTGTCCGGTGTTGCCTCAAAGAAAGGCCCCTACATCTCTCTTTCTATGAATGCTAGCTCTGTAAAGCAGCAGTATAAAATGAGCCAGTTACACAGATAGTAAGTGGCAGAGCTGGGATTTGAACTTATATAACTTTGATTCCAAATACTGTATTTTTCTAATGTACCATGCTGCCTCCCTCAGGTACAGAAAATCTTCAAAAGTGTCATATTTCATTCTCAAATAGTTTATTTATCCTATTTCTTCACAAATGATCATAAAATTCTACCCAAAAAGTGTTCTTCTGTAAAATTACCATGATTTCATTAATTTTTCACCTCTAACAATAAAGGTGGAATTCTGAATTATTTTGGCACACTGAGGTCAAAGAGAAAAAAACAGGTTGTAAAATGATGAAAGTTGTTGACCTTTCTAAAGTTTTACCTTGAAAAATTCGAAATCTCCAGTTAATATTAGCTTTGAGGTGTAGTTTGAAACTGTCTGAGGCACAAATCCCATTTTATCTTCTTTTATTGAACCATCTCCCAAGTAGTAGGCTTTAGCAGCATTTGCTGAGTTCTTCAAATATAAAGTATTTGCTTTCGGCTGTCACCCTTTGCTTCTCTTTAGGCCATTTGGGGGAAGAAACATAATGGGAAACCCTGCCCTTGTGTACATTTTCAGCCTTATCAATTATATGCAAGTACATAGTTATTTTAAGCCATATGCAAATTCGTTTTGATAAATTTACCTTGGGGGAATAGTTGACTTGTAATCAGTTCTTCCACATTTCCTATAATGGCATGTGTTGCTTACAGTGACAATATTAGCATTACAAAGAGCTCTGAAGTTATTCAATAACTTTTAAGTTCATGGATCCTTAGACACTAAAGGGTGGTTATAGAAAAGGGAGAGAGTCACAACCCAAAAGTTATTAAAGAAGATACTCTCACTTGGTTAGTACCTAAAAGACAATCCCTTGCTTCCTGAAATATTTTTTTTTGTCAAATCCAAAGAAGTTAATTTAGTTGCACTTAACCAATAACCAAAGGTATACAAACATATATTTCTACCAGTGGTCAAAGAAGGACACACATTCATTACATATAAAATAGAGTAGAGATCAGCAAGAAACTAAAGAAAAAACACTTAGAAATAATTCAGGGAGGAAAAATATCCAGAACAATCAGGCTACATTGATCCACAGATGAAGAAACAGACCCAGGGAGGCTTAGTCAATTGCCCAAAGTCACACAAGCAATAAATGCCAAAGGGAGGAGGTAAATTATGATCATTACATAAATATGTGTGTAGACATTCTGATTCCAGTATGATGATTAAGGGGAGTAATTCTCCCCTTTATAAAGAAGTATTTTTATTTCTTCCTCTTCACATCAGTATCACAGTTCAGTGGCAAAATTATTTAGAAGTATATACCCTTATTCATTCAACCAAAATTTATAGAATGTCTAGTAATGAACATTTTGCTAATAGGAATACCACAATGACAATATCCTATGAAATGTAAGTTATTGGAATAGAATATGTTTTTAAAAAGCAGGGCCTTGCACATAGTAGGAGTTTAATAGAATGCCTTAAAAATCAATTAATTATGATTAATTGATTAATTACATAAGCAGTTTCTCTCCTTAAGAAGTTTCCAGTGCAGAAGGACACATGATACATATGTGAATAATCATACACACAGTGCTCACTATTATTCCTTCTCTAAGTTCTGCAGACCTTATGATTTTACTATCCAGTCTCTAACATAAACTGCTTTTAAAGAAAGTACAGTTTTCTTGTAGCATGTAAACTCTAAAGGACTCTTTCAAACTGAAATGACATGTTAAAAAGATTGATATTATAGTTTCTTTGCATGGACATCTCAACATGTAAATAGGTGGCAGAGTGGCTAGGGCACTGAGCTTGGAGTCTGGAAGACCCAGTTTTCAATGCCATATTACATACTTGCAACTCTATGACCCTGGGCAAGTCACTTGACCTCTGTCTCCCTCAGTTTCCTCATCTGTAAAAACCCCCTCAGGTTATTGTGAGGAAAAAATGACATCATGTTTGTGAAGAGCTTTGCAAACCTTAAAGCACTATATACATGCTAGCAACTATTTATTTTGCTTTTTGGAGGGGGGAAGGTAGGGCAATTGGGGTTAAGTGACTTGCCCAAGGTCACACAGCTAGTTTTGTGTTAAGTGTCTAAGGCCGGATTTGAACCCAGGTTCTCCTGACTGCAGGGCCAGTGTTCTATCCACTGTGCCACCTTGCCACCCCAATTATTATTATTTATTATAACAGCAAAGCTACTGACGTTGGGACAATGTTTACCATGCTTGAACTCCACTGTGATGGAAAATGCACAGTCACACAATATACAGGTAGTTTCTATATGTTACAGTATACTAGAAGACAGTAACAAATGAAAACCAAGGAAACAATTTAAAGGAAACACAGAAGCCTAGCTGCAAACAATGTGACATAGCTGTAGGTTGCAAGGAAATAATAACCAGGACAGAGAAACCTGTCATGTAGCAATCAGAATTTCATCAGAAGCATTTGGCTTCTAAGGAAGAAATGCAGACTGAACCAGATTCTCAGTTGTCTGAGAATAACATTTGCAGTCTTTACATGTGCCTAGCATAGAAACATTTTTGTTTATGTTCAGTTTTGTAGTTACAACCACAAAGCAATGATATCTCTTGATACAAAAGCCAACCTGCGGTATAAGTTCAAATTCTGAGCACTCAACACATTTTATGAAAAGCCTCTTCTTTTGTTTTGTTAATTACTAATAGACATTGTTTAGGGTTGATGTATAAACACAGCTACATTGTATGGTCATAGAATGACATCTGGAGAAACTCGGGTTCAGATAATGTCTAGAACACTTGTTAACTGTGTGAGTTTGGACAAGTTACTAGATGTGGATAATGTATCTACCACATATGGCACAAAGTGAGAAAATAATTTTTCAAACCCTAAAAATTGATCAAATGAGATAATACAAAGCACTCAGTAAATGGTAGGTGCACACATATTTGTTCCCCTCCCATGCCACCCTTAAAACATAATATTTAACATTAATTTAGTGCCTCCACAGTGGCAAAGTCCTTGACATTTTATCTCACATGCAGGGTGCGTGCTATTATCATTCCCATTTTACAGCTGAGGAAATTAAGCCAGAGAGGGTAAGTGACTTGTCGTGGGATTACAAAGCTAGTGTCTGAAACAAAATTCCAAAACATCTTGACAGGAAGTCTAATGCTAACCATTGTACCTCCCAGTCATATAAATATGGTATTGCCATTAGAGAAAGGAAAGGAAGAGATTAAAAAGGAGAGAAACAATGTTGGTAATCAGGGTCACTGAGAAGCTTCATATTTCTTGATGATTCAGGTTCAAACTATGAGACTCTGGTGTGAATTAAGATTCAGGATGATTCTTTAAAGTTTATTAGGCATGGGACAATTCTTGGTAGGCAGGACATTGAGTACATCAATTTTTATTTGCTGGGCACTCTCAAAGTCAATTGATTTTCCACTACTTAGGAACAAAATGGTTCTGCAGTTTCATTTTGTTTTGTTTTTGTCACTCTTAAACATTTTTTTAAAAGCTCCTGGGTTTTTCTTCCTAAAATAGAGCAAGTTCATCCCTTACCTTGGCCCCTGCCCCACACATTAGGGCCTTCCCATAGCCTCCTTCCAAGACCAACCCCCATAACTCATGCGATATCACTCCCTTCCCCATGTGCTTCTCTGATTTTTGCTCAAGTATATGGCTGTAACAGAACTGGAAATTAATTCCATCCCATTAGGGGATGAAAGTGGTCCTCATTTCTAGCTAATTGATTTTCTTCCATCTTCTCTATCAATGGAGTTAATATTTGAACTGGAGCGCAAAGGGAGAAGGGAAAAAGCTTTTGGATTCTCCCAAGTCTTTTCTCCTGGACTAGTTCCTTTTTATGCTGATCTTCTCACAGTTCATCACATTTCTGCTTGTGGAATTCATCCACTTTTAAAAATATCTAACTGAATTTGATTGATCATTGTGGACCTGATATCTGAAATGCTTATGAGTCTACCATCTATACTGAATGTTCTCTTTCTGAAAGGTTAATATAGGACTGGTTATAGGGCAGATGGGGAGGGGAGAATGTGGTGGCATATACATGAAAGTTTGATAAAGTATCTGTTTTTGCTACCTGTTCAGTTGGGAGTGTAGGTTGGGTGGAGATAGAATTCTGCTAGTGGGGATGGAGTTAGGGATACAGATAACCTGGGTTTGGGGAGGGGGAGGAACAGCCCCTAGGAATTACTTGGTCTGAGATAGATTATCATGGTTAACACCCCATTTTAGTTAGTTCTTCCCAAAGAATGAGAAGTTGGGCCCAGAGGAAAGTAAGGACTATCAACCCAAAGACTAAGACATTCTACGAAGGGTTGGGATGGAGAGTAGCTTTTTAAAAGCTGTCCTGGAAAAATCCTTTCAGAAAGAGTCATGGAACATGACAGCTGGAAAAAAGGTTCTCTTCAAAACTTCTCTTTGAGACCATCTTATCCAACCCCTCATTTTACAGATGTGGAACCAGAGATACAAGAAAGTGAAGTGAGATGTGGTTGTAAGTAACCCCATAGGTTCCAACACAACTCTGGATAATTATGTTACATCTCTGGCCTAGTCATATTCCAAAACCTCAGCTTGAGTGCCCCCCACTACACTTCTGTGCTGTACACACACTCACACACACACACACACACACACATTTTTTTTAAAGAAATACTTTGACCAAAGACATTGTGCTACATTTACATTTATCCTGGGCTAGGTAAAACCTATATAGGTAAAAAAGCTGGTCTTCCTCCTAGACAAAGAGAAAAGATTGGAAAAATATCTCACCATTCTCTGATTATCAGGGAAATTAAAGAATTCCTTTTAATAAATGTTTCAAGAAGAAAGGGATGAGAAGAAAAAATCCAAACTATTAGGAATCTAGATTAATGTGTGTAGGTTGAAAGGTAAAAAAAAAATTACAAAGGAAGGAAGGAAGAAAGGAAGGAAGGAAGGAAGGAAGGAAAGAAGGAAGGAAGGAAGGAAGGAAGGAAGGGTGACATTTAAAAACTTTGAGAGACAGCTTCTGGGTAATTATCATTTTATTAATAATGCTAGTGTATTATTAATAAAAAAGGGATGGTCATTTGGCCATCTCTCTTGGACCAAAGATAAATCATGGCAGTGTGCCCATAATTTATATGCCCTTGAAAGAGTAGGTGTTTCTGAGGGAAGCAGTCAACTCTGATTGGTTAACAAGTAATATGAGAATGAATATTATAAAGAGAAGTGGAGCTGTTCTAATGAGGGGCTAGGGGACATGACTTTGATCATGTCATTTACTTCCAAATCATTTCCAGCCTTGGGGAAATCTAGAGAAAGAATCTATATCTTCAGCTCAAGCCTGAGTAGAACATGATGGACCAGAGTTTTGCCTTAGATTAAATTCCTCATAAAGTTGGGTGGGGTAGCAGTACCCAGGTTGAGGAGAATGTTAATTCTATATATTATCATCAGTCATGTCCTTCAGAGGCTGAGGCTTGAAATAAGGACTTTAGGAAAAGAACTTTGAATCTCCCTAAATCATTAGTTATTAATAATAATTTCTCTCATTCCCCCTTTTGATTTTATTGAGAGATGCAATCTTTTCAATGAATCTCTAACTGATATGACAAACACTTCATCAGAGGTTTCTACCTATGGAGCTTGTGAGGGGAAACAATGTGAGAGAAAAAAAGAAAGATGGAGCAGTACTTTGACAAAGTCAAAGAGGGCAATCCCCTTTGATAAGTAGACCTTACAGATAATAGAATCAAAGGAAAAAGTAAACAGTAAAAATAAACAAGCAAATAAATAAATAAATTGTCCATTTCATAGAAGTCTCATCCCATACAGTCATCTGGCTCTCTGGAAGCATGTGATAGAACCCTCTGGTTTGAGTGTGTTCTCTGAATGGTTTCCAGCTAACTAGCTTCTCTGTTTTAGGTCACTTGTAGAGATCCTTCTCTCTTGCTAAAATAAAATTAAGGGAAAAATAACTCCTATAAAATTGGTCTTAATACAATTTTAAGTTCACTTTGCCAATGACTAAGTAGGTCAAATAGTGAAACCTTATGTCTCTACTATTGGAATATCAAAATTGGAACCTTTAGACCAGGGACTTTATATTTTTAGGTTAACCAATTGTTCTGTTCATATATTTAAGAAACTCAAATATAAAACAGAAAATTAGAATCCAATTTTTATACTTGGCATTGTTCATTAGGAAGGAATGAAGGAAGGATGGAAAGAAGGAAAGAAGAAAGGAAGGAAGGAAGGAAGGAAAGAAAAAGGACACCCAAAACTGTATCCATGCAAAAGATTGAAAGCAACCCCCATAGCAAGTGAAATCATACCCTTTGAAGAGAAACCATCTAATCATGCTCTATCAAACTAGGGAGATCTACCAAGAGAGAAAAAAATTCATACTAGTCACCAGAAAAACAAACAACTTCCCCTTCATCTCTGTGGTGAATCCCTGATACCTAGGAGTACCTAGGCAGCTGCATAGTAGACTGGCATGAGCATGCAGGAAAATTTGGTGTTTTCCTTCTGCATGTATCCAGAGAACTTCTAGAGAGTTATCAAACCTAATGACCAATACCTATTCCTGGAAATTCAAGTATAAACTAATGATACCACTAGAAAAAACCTAGAAAAAGTTCCTGGACAAAATACTTAAGGGCAAGTACTGTGATGCTGACTAAATGTTGTTGAGGAAAAGGCAGATATTGTATGTGAACAATCACAAGTATCAGAGAACGGGATCTTTATTTATGGACCAGAACTTCATCTGCACTAAATGTAGGACCTAGGATTGAGCATCTGCATTGAAGAGCAAGAAGAAATATATTTATTTGGCACTTTGCCAATCTGATTAAGGGGCTTTAAATTGAATATACAGTTGGCTAAGGAAAACGACTTTTGTGTAGTCACTAAGCAATGTAGCAAAGCAAATTCCAAGCATGACAATATATAAACTCATATATAAGGGGCTATGTCTTTTGTTAGGCATCCATAGCAGATCTGTCCTACAGAATTGCCTGAGGCACCAAACAGTTAAATGATTTAGAGAGAGAGAGAGAGAGGAGAGACAGACAGACAGAGAGAGAGAGAAAGACAGAGAGACAGAGAGAGACAGAGAGAGAGAGAGAGAAAGAGAGAGAGAGAGAGAGAGAGAGAGAGAGAGAGAGAGAGAGAGAGAGAGAGAGAGAGAGAGAGAGAGAGAGAGAGAGAGAGACAGAGAGACAGAGAGAGACAGAGAGAGACAGAGAGAGACAGAGAGAGACAGAGAGACAGAGAGACAGAGAGAGAGAGAATGAGAATGTTTTGGAGGGGAAGGAAAGGAATAGTCCTGTCAACAAGCATTTATTAAGTATATACTATGTGCCACACACTGTGCTAAGAGCTAGAAATACAAATAAAAGCCAAAAAAATATCAGTCCTTAGCCTCAAGAAGCTTACATTCTAATGAAAGAAGACAACATATAAAAGGAAACAAACAAGGGAATGGGGAGTTACTGCGGGGACAAAAAGATCTTACAGAATGAAAAAAAAAATACAGGTTGGAGCTATCTTCCAGGATTTAAGAAAATGACTATAACATGATCCCTAAGGTGAGAAGGTTGCTGGAAATGATGGAGGAATAAGTACAGAAAGACAGGAGGAAAGATGGAAAGTAATGAAGGGATAAAGAGGGTTAGCATGTGCCCTTCCTTAAAATGGAGGTTTCAGAAGGAACCAACCAATCAGAAGATCTTCCAGAATGTGATGTATGTAAAGGTGGAAGGATATATCAGCAAGAGGCCCCATCGTGTATATGAACTACCCAGGAACCTCATCTTTTCTTGCATAGAGAACAGACCTGTGATTTCATCGGTTTAAAGAATACCTGAGTAAGAAAATTCCCCTTACCAAAGAATATCAACATTCCCCCTGTAATTTATCATCTTAAAGAGTTGCCTAGAATTCTGTGAAGATAAGTGACTTAGTCAATTTTGACAGGGGTGAGATTTGAAATTCCTGGCCTTAAAGCCTTCTCTATTTACTATGCCTCATTACCTCACTCAGGAAGAGTAGTTAATAATATTCATGACATCAGATATGGTTACATAAATACATAGTGAATAGACAGTAAAGTGAACTAGAGATATTAACACAAAGACATAAACCCAGTATCTTATATATTGCTGAGATTTGGTGGGATGTGATTTATGGGTGGAATATAGCCATGGAAGTATATGCTTTATTTAACAAGAACAAAATGTAATAAAAGAAATGATAGAGTAGGTCAAGAAAATATATCTCTATGAGGATTCCATAAAGGGAGGTAGGGATGGGGGGTGTGGAGGAGAAGGTGACAGGTGGGGAGAAGGTAGGTGAAGGAGGAGACTAGGAACCTAGGAGGGAACATTTGTATGACAATGAGGAAAAAAACAGAAACAATATTGTGTTGATAGTGTCTTGCAGAGTTTCCCAGATGGAAGGACCAAAGAATAAGTATCAGAAAGAAACAGGACTGTAGCAGAGACAAAATAGAACAGTGACAGGTAATCATATCTACCCCAATATTTGCTGAAGCTCTAATTCAAGGGGGGGAAAAGCAGAACAGTTGATCCATTCTCTATGATATGATAGAGATAGGGACAGGACCTAAAATTTCTTGGTATAAGAATCTCCCAGATGAAGTAATTCCCTCTACCAATGCATATTGACACTTTCCCTAGAACTTGATGTTCATTTACTCTTCTGTATACCCTAAGCATATGAAGCCTTCCCCCAGAAGAATGGATGGAGGAAAAAAATGTGTTCTAACCACCATGAAGATATCTGAAACAGGTGCTGTGGAGTGCTTAATGCTTGGTCAGTCATCAAAGATGCTAAGGTCATCCTCCACTGAATCCTGGGTCATCACCAGTTGTCTTGACTTTTGTCCTGCCACTGGACTTCAGTGACTTAGGAAGAGAGAGTGAGGCTGATGACTTTGAAAAGGAAGAATAAACAAGAACAGCAACTTAGTGCACCTTAGTGAGCTGCTTAAGGCAGTGAAAGATGAAGTGCCTTGTCCAGTTACTATGTGTCATAGGCAGGTTTCTCTCCTTGCTGCCTTTCTATCTTGATGATTATGTTATCACATTCAATAGCGACAAAAGCAAATTCCTATATTTGGGTTTGAAACTGTCACTAGCATGGGATAGACAGGCCCTGGTAGTTAGGTGCCAACATACCAGAGAGAACAGAAACACTTATGACCTCAGAAGGCATGCTTCTACCTTGCTGGCGGTTTCCTTCCTGCTGTACTACTGTCCTTGTATTTCACTCAGGAATCTGGTACCATGGTAGACCTTGGTCCATCTTGCTTCCCAAACCCTATTAGGGCAAGATCCAGACCACCACTTTCAGAGTGCAACTAGTCCCCATTGTTAGTTTGTCCTCTTAACAACTGCCTCCCCTCAACCCAGAGAAACTATTCCCTCCCAGCCGAAAATATTTATCATTTGATATCTACTTTTTTTTAACTTTTTGATTAGATCTGTGATTTCATTATTTAAATGAAGTACAGATGAGTTGTCTACAAATTCATATTGCTACCTTCTTTGTCATTTGTAGTCTTAGAGAGTTGTCTGGGATATTGAAAGGTTAAATGATTTGCCCAGGGTCACACAGATTGTATATGTGTCAAAGGTGATCCCTGAACCCAGGTCTTACTGACTCTAAGACAATTTCTCTCCATTACTCCACACTGTCATTAGGTCTCTGCTTAGGCTCACAGAATCAGATGAATGTCAGGTAGGATGTGACTAAAGAGACACTCTAGTTAAAATGCCCTATGGGTTTTATTAGACTAACAAATGCAATATCAGTTAACAGAGGGACATGGCAACCAAAAAAACAAAACAAAACAACAACAAAAAAAGCCTGATCTTAAGCTTCATCAGTAGAAGCATGAATCTACAACAAGGGAGATGATATTACTGATATTCTCTACTCTGGTTAGACCACATATGGAAAATTATATTCAATTCTAGGTGTTGTATGTTAAAGGTAGACATTGATAAGGTAGTGTGTAGCTGGTGAGGCTCATCAGAATAGTGAAGGTACTTGAAACAATGGCATGCAAGGAACAACTAACTGGAATTGTTTGGTTTGAAGAAAAGGAGACATGGGTGAAGAATGAGATCTGTCTTCAAATATTTAAAACATTATCATATTTAAGAGGCATCAGACTTCTTTTGCTGCCCCCAGAGGGAAACATTAGAAGTAATGACAGTATCTGGTGAAAAAAAATTCAACTAGATATGAGAAAATGAAATAAATCACTAAAAAATTATGCTGGCCCAAAATAGAAAGGGCTTCTTCTTAAGGTGATGAGTTCTGCATCATTAGAAATCTTCATAAGCAGTGTACATGGTTCAGTTTCATTGAATCCCTTATTTCTTTGGGGTGGCTAGGTGGCACAGTGAATAGAGTACCAGCCCTGAAGTCAGGAGGACCTGAGTTCAAATCTGGCCTGAGATACTAAACATAAAAACTAGCCGTGTGACCTTGGGCAAGTAAATAACCCCAATTGCCCTACAAAAAGCAAAACAAAAACATAAGCAGTGTACATGATCATTCATCAGTTATGTGGTAAAGGAGATTCCTGTTCACTTCTGGGTGACCTCTTAGGTACCTTCCAAGTCTGAGACCCAGTCTGATCCCAAGTCAGTTATTCAAGGAAAATTTAAAGCACATAGAGTTATCATATAATTGATGCTTTCATTTCATTAAAACCCATAAAATGATATTTGACTCTATTCTATAAGCATTCAAAATTAAAGAGTATTTGGATAAGCCCAAGGAATAACATGGAGTTAACCTACATGTTCCATTGCTATAGTGTATGAAAATAAAATGAATTTTAAAGAGAAGAAATCTTGTAGAATATTTTACTTTTGATATCTTTAAAACTATTGATGACTTCAGTGCTTGAAAAGTTTTAGAACATGGTAGTAGTCAAATATCTTTGTGGGAATCTTTATGGATTGTTTTAATAATAGAAATGGATAAATGGTATTTTTAGCTTCTTAAGTATGTATATAATATATGTGTGTGAAGTTTGATGTCTATCTATCTATCTATCTATCTATCTATCTATCTATCTATCTATCTATCTATCTACCATCTATCTATCTATATCTACAGAGCATCCTAACAGTGCAGTTTAAGTTTATTAAAGCTTTAACTGCTCTAAGATTTTTGGGACAGTCTATATATAGATTCCAAATATTATTCAGTGATATTTCATTTTTCTGAAACCTTCAGCAATTTCTCTTTCATTCCAGTGATAAACAGATATATATATATATATGAGTTCTTGGTTAGAGAAAAATCATAATCAAGAGACTAGGTGGCACAGTGAATAGAGGGCTGGTGGGCCCTGAAGTCAGGAGGACCTGAGTTCAAATTCAGCCTCAGACACTTAGCACAAAAACTAGCTGTATGACCTTGGGCAAGTCACTTCATGCCAATTGCCCTACAAAAAGCAAAAATAAAAAATCATAATCTAAGACAGTTGATATCAATAATGTACTTCATATATATTGGAAATAAATGAGAGAAAGTATACATATGAAAAAAGAACAAATTGTATTCTCAGTCCTAAAAATGTCGGGTCAAAGGCCCAGTCAAGCCTCACTGAATATTGTAAGCCTTTTTGATTGCATAGTCACTTTTTGGGGGTTTTGTTTTATTTTTTTAGCAATAATGTATCCTGCAATTTAATTGGAGGTGGTAATGAGAGGGGAGGGACAGTCATCTTGCTATTATAACTATTTGTGCTTATTCTAGTTGGCAAAGGAACAGGATAAACAAGAGAGAAATGTTGCTGTATTTGAAGATAAGGCTGCTTAACAAGGAAGATGATTAACCAAAATTGCAAGAAAATCCATCATTTAGGCTGTAGTAATTATATCTGATGGTAGTCTGGCATAATGTCAAATGCCATTTGATTGGTATTGTAGGGACATTAAAAACAGAGCTAAATTTCTTCTTTCGCCCCTACCAGAATGCCCCAAAATAATCAAGAGAAACTGTTAAAGGTAAAGGTAATTTAAAGTAGATCCCCTTATCTAGGAACCAGACAGCAGGATCTTTCCTTCAGAAAACCTGATAGAAAGAATAACTTATATGGTTTAGAAATCGATTGTTAAGAAAATTTTAGAATGCAAAAACAGACAAATACAGTGAATTCAAAGCCTATTTTTAGTTTTATCTAAGGCACCGATGCATTTTAAGCATATTTTTCAACCTGAATAAAGATCATATGTTTTCAAGTTGTGAAAGGTATAGATCAGGATCTTGGTTGGTAGAAGGTGATGGCAGTAGTCTGTTTGGATTTTTTAGTTTTTTTTACTTTGAACTTAAAAATATAAATTGTCTCAACGTAGCTTCAGTCTCCCATTATGTGATATTAATAATTCAATAAAAAAGATCTTAACAGCACCCTATTATATTCAAGGCACAGAGATAAGTACTGGGGTTTTAAAGATGATTTTTTTTAATGTTATAATTCTTGATCTCAAAAAGCTTACAGTTTGCTAGGGGGACATAATTGGCAACTAGGTGGCACAGTGGGTAGAACATCAGTGCTGGAGTTAGAGGCTCTGAATTCAAATTCAACCTCAGATACTTACTAGCTTTGTGACCTTGGGCAAGTCACTTAATCCCATTTGCCTCAGCTCTGTAAGTTGAACTGGAGAAGGAAGTGACAAACCACTCCAGTGTCTTTTCCAAGAAAACCTCAAAAATAATTATTGAGAGTCAGACATGGCTGAAATAACAACAACAATAGGTACAAATCCATATGATTAAATTAAATTGAATCTGACAAACATTTATTAAACATCTGCTCCAGTGTGTGCAATATGCTGTTCTAGGATCTGGAAGTATATTAAACTTGGACAAATCAATTAACTTCTTTGGGCCTCATTTCCTCATTTGTAAAAGGAGGGAGCTGAATTAGATAATAGGAAAGTCTTTTCCATATCTAAATACTTCGAAGTTATGAATATGATAGGAGGAAAGAAGTGATAGAAAATGATCTAGGAAAATTTGAGGAGAGAGAAGCCATTTTCATTTTGGGAAATATGTAAAGGGTTCTTGGGAGACTTAATAGCTGAGGTAGATGCTGAAGAAAAGAAACAGAGAAATAAGTATATGGAAGTGAAAAGATCCAGGACTCTCTCATATTAGAGGAAATGGGTCTACCAAGGAAATACCAGCAATAGAGCCTGTTTCACACCAACATTATAATTGATGGGGAGGGGGAGGGGGGCTAAATTTAATGTATACATTCCTTTAATCTCTAGAATTCAGGACTGTCTATATACCTGGGAAGAATGACTAAATCTTTTTGACTTTCCCTATTCTCATTTATATCTAGCTCAGCTTTAATATCCAGTCTTTCCCTCTGATACTGTCTAGCACTAACATATTGTCTGGCATATAATTAATGCTGATTGATTGATGGTATTCTCTAGAACACTTTTCTGAAGTAGAAAAAAGGACTTGGGAATCAGGTAGATTGATAGTGGGACTTCCCCCCTCCCCCAAATGAAGAAATGTCTTCTACCCACATAGGCTGGCACCTTTTCTGATTATCTTAGAGTTGCCAACACCTCCAAGAGCTTAAGTAACTTTCCCAGGGTCACATACATAGTTTATGTCAGTGACTAGATTGAAACAAAGTTCTTCCTGATTCCAAGGTCAGCTATCTATCCACTATGTATAACTGTATCTCCTTAATTTCATAGTTGAAGAAAATAGTAAATGAATATAAGTGATGGTTTTCTTCTTTTAAAAATAACATCCTTTAATTCATTGGCATTATTGAATATAAATAATATATTTCAAGTCTAGACTATTTCCCCTTCACAGGAAAGACATTGCTGCCTGACATTTCAAACCTCCTCATCAAACAAACACAGCTCACATAGATCCCTTATTAATTGTAACTAATTTACCTGGATTACCAGTGTGATTGAATGTATTGACCTTACATCTTAAAACCCAGAGGCTATGGAAATCAAAATACTACTGCCTCCTTGCATACAATTTTTATAATTAAAATAAACTTGAATTCGCCTACTCATTGTTTGCCATTCATGATAAGATTGTGATCTCAGTAACCCAGACATAAAGGTTATTTGACTTTCTATAATTCTGGTTCCTTTTGAACCTTCAGAATAAATCATTCCCCCATGGAAATCTTCAGTAATTACCTTATTCTACTTTGTAGAAAGTTTCAGTTTCTTAAAAAAAAAAAAAAAGATCTATGGTAGAGCACTTGACTGTGTCTCTGTGGTTTGGAATCTCACTTCTGGTAGTAGATAAGTAGTATTGTGTACACAAGCTGTACTTGGAGAAAGCTATGTTATCCTGAGCCTGGCAAGTTATTTAACTTCTCTGTGCATCAGTTTCTTCAGCCATAAAATGGGTATAATAATAGCACCTAACTCACAGGATTGTTGTGATGATCAAATGAGATATTCATAAAAAAACTTTGCAAACCTTAAAGCACTATGTAAATGCTGAATATTGATATCATTATTATTAGCTATAAGAAATTAGACTTTTAACTTAATTGAAGACAATTAACTTCACTCAACCTGAATTTCTTCATTGTGATAAATGGGCATTTAATAGCACCTCCAGATAAGTTGAAGGCCAAATGAAATGATGTATTTAAAGCATTTTGTAAACCTCAAAATACTACATATATTTAAACCAAATACAATTTAATATCTTGATTAGAAATCTCAGCACATTTTAAAGAGTCCTGAGTTGAATCCTGGGGTCTAATGCCCCCAGATGACCTAGGTCCTAATAAGAACTCTTTGTTCAGCTACCCCTATGCTTTTTGATAAAGAATTTAACCTCACTAAACCTCAGGTTTCATATCTGTACATGGAGGATAATTTTACTAGGTATAATTCAATTCAACAAATATATATTGAATACCTATTATGTTCAAGAGCCTGTAAAGAATTCAATGAGGATTTTTTTTAATGAAATGTAGCCTATACAGGGATGACATCCTGAATATCTCTATACAACCTTTTCTTTTTCTTTTCTTAAATGTTTGGACATTGATAGTGAGCCTCAAATGAGTAGGTAAAGGTGACCAAAAGGAAATAAAAGTCTTGATTATACTACTCCCTGTCCAAAATTGAGTCTGTCAAGATTTATGATTGTTCAAGGTCAATGTGTCAGCTCATGCCACTTTCATACAGTATTGTTAGCATTTTTTTTTACATCAAGCTTAAATTTTCCTCTGAAAATCTGACCCAAGATTCTTAGTTCTGCCCTACAAAAACCAAGCTAAACAAAGTTATTCCCTTTTCTATGTGATACCCCTTCAGATACTAGAAGAAACTTACCTTGTTTGCTTAGTCTGCTTTCCTATGAAGGTATATATAGATATGCATAGATATATACAAATTATTTGGGGAAAGAGAGTAATAACAACCCTCTGAAAGTCTGAGGGAAAGAATGATAATTCAGAAGCTAGTGTGGAAGTCTAGGCAAAAGATGATGAAGATTCAAATTAAGGTGTCAGCCTTGTGAGTAGAGAAAAAAAGACAAGGATAAAGTTTATTAAGGAAGTAGAATCAATAAAAATTGACTATTAATTGGATGGGAGCAGGGGGCAAAGGAGAAAGAAGAGCATATGATGATGCCAACATTTTGAATCAAAGTAGCCAGAAGGGTGGCACTGTCCTCAAGCTAACTAGTCAAGTCAACTAGAATTTATTATCTATTATGTGCCACTCAAACACACACACACATATGTGTGTATAGGTACATATATACACATACATACAATAAATTAGGCATAGTCTGGAAGGGAAGCTATTAAGATTAAGTGGTACAGGAAAAAGACATTACATAAGAAAGATGTTAGATATAACTTGAAATAGGACTTTTTTAGAGTGTGTGCACATGGCAGCAAAGTTACTGTTGGGAAGATGGCTGAGAAGTATGTAGTAGAAAAAGAAGCATTCCTAGGGCTTACCTGAGTAAATGGACTAGGAGCAGCAGTCACCAATCAAGACAATTAAGACTCCGTGAAGGAAGTTCCAGAAATGGAAGGATTTAAACCCTGAGAACAGAGTCGCTGGTCTGGGGGGGCAAGGCAAGTGGAAGACAGGGATGAACTGAAACAAACCAAGAAGAGATGTTATAGCTCATTTTCCTTGGGAAAGAGTCCAAGTCAAAAACTGAAGCTACTTGTGAAGGAACCGTACCTGATATACCTTTGTCTTCCTGATTTTGTGCCAGCAGGGAACTCCAGGTCTTGGAGTGACATGAATGGAGATTTAGCCTAGGAGACTGAGAGGCAGAATAAGAGGGGAATTAGGGGAACCAGGAAAGCACAGTGGAGAGAGTTTAGGAGAATGAGGTGGTCAATAAAGTCAAATTCTGCAGAAAAAGCAAGAAGGATGAGAGCTGAGCAGAGTGTTTAATTGAGCAATTAATAAATCACTGGGAAGTTTTCATGATATAAGATTAAATTTACTGTAAATGAGATTACAAGGGGATACAGTGAACAGACAGAGGAACTCACAATCTAAGGGAGGAGATAACATGCAAACAAGATATATAATGGATAAACTGGTGTTTGTTAATCTCAGAGGAAAGGCACTAGCATTAACAGGAACTAGGAAAACCTTGCAGAAGGTAGGATTTTAGCTGGGAATTAATGGAAGCTAGGGAAGCCATGAGGGGGATATGAAGACAGGGAGAATTAAGGTACAAGGGATAGCTAGTGAAAAAGAATAGAGGCAGAATCAGACTGTCTTGAACAATGAACAAAAAGGGGATCAGTGTCACTGGATAGTACAATACATGTAAGGGAGAAAGGTGAATGGAAGGAAGCAAAAGACATAATAAGCATTAAGTGCCTACTATGTGCCACACATTGTGCTAAAGCATCTTACAAATTGGATATTAATCTTATTTGATCCTCATAACAACCCCCTGATGGAAGTGTTATTTTTATCTCCATTTTATAGTGGAGGAAGCTGAGATAACTAAGGTTAAGTGCTTTGCCCAGAATCATATATCTAGTAAGTTTCTGAGTCTAGATTTGAACTCAGGTTTTCCGGATTCCATGCACATGATCTATCTACTGTATCATCTACCTGGCTGCCTCTTAAGCCTGGAAAGGTAGGAACAGACCAGGTTATGACAAGCTTTAAAAGCCCAAAAGTCTATTACATATTTGATCTTGAATGGCATAGGGAACCACTGGTGTTTGTCAAATGGGGGGATGATTATGATTAGACCTGAGTCTTAGAAAGATCACTTTCATAATTGAATGAAGGATGGACTGGAGCAGAGAGAGACTTGAAGTAGAGAGAAAAAGCAGTGTATTATTGCAGTCATCAAGGCAAAAGGTGATGAGTCCTTGGACCAGAGTGATGGCAACATCAAAGGAGGGAAGGGGATATCAATGAGAGAAGTTTTGAAAACAGAATTGAAATCATTTGGCAATAGATTGCATAAGGAAGATGAGAGAGACTCAATAATTGAGGATGATATCTAGATTGCAAACTAGGAAGATGTGGTTCTCTCTAAAATAGCTGGGAAGTTAGGAAGGGAGTGTGTGGAAGAGAGACCACTACCAGATTTTTAAAATCAGAGTCTGAGTTGGAATGCAGAAAGAGTCTTTTATTCTTTCTCATGAGAAAGGGCACAGGCCCTGGTCACTCAAGTGGTATCACTCAGGAAGTGCAAATTGTGGAAGCTCACAGGCTTCTCTTATCCTAATCCTAACCTATTCCATTCCCTGGTCCAGCTCTCATTGAGATGGGCTCACAATCTCTTCGAGAGTAGCTAGCCAATTGGAGCAAAGCAAACTCAATCCTTCATTACCATAATTATCCATGAATTAGTATCCTATCTAAGGATGGTGTTTTCCAATTCCTCATTATGTACCAAATTTGGAGACAGCCAATGAGAGTTACAGTGGACAATCCTTTATTATCATAATTATTAATTTGATCCTTCTATCCAATCAGAAGGAAACATCCTTCAATCCCTTACTTATGCTTATCTACCCAACAAATTTGGGAGCAACCAATGAGGAGAAGGCTAGCGTTGTTTCCTTTAAGTTTTGTTACCTCCTTCCAGGACCCATGGAAATGTAACCCTTTGCTATCTCTCACAAGAAGTCATCTTAGAAGAAATGATAATGAGTTCAGTTATGAACATGTTGTGTTTAAGATATCTATAATACATACAGTTCAAGAAAACAAGATACTAGGGTAGGCCATGTTTTTCTAGGCTAGGAGTCT
The DNA here is from genome assembly GCF_028583685.1 of Petaurus breviceps papuanus. NCBI lineage: Eukaryota > Metazoa > Chordata > Mammalia > Diprotodontia > Petauridae > Petaurus > Petaurus breviceps. Next base: position 58,335,957 of record NW_027186304.1, read on the forward strand.
TTAGGATCACGTACATGGGATTGTGGTTGGTCTCTTGCTTTTCCTTCACTTCTATCTCGCTACCATTCCAAAGCATGACATTTATTTACGTGTTGAATTGTGGGTAAGTCCTCTCCACAGCCTGCATGGCAAAGGACAGACATCTCCAGTGCACTGTGCAGCTGGTAAAAGGAGGGTTTGGGGGAATTAGAGGAGACCAGTAGGGTCTCATCAAGAATCCCTTGAACAAGTCTGATAAATCCTATCTTGGCAAACTCTCTTTAATATATGCTCTTCTTTCCACTCACACAGGCCATCATTACTTAAAACTCAGTTATTACTATGACCTGGTGGTTGGCCCTCATTTCTTCCCACTCCAATCCTTCTCCACTCTACCACCAAAATGATTTCCGTAAAGCACTGGTCTACCCATGTCATCCTTCTATTCCAATAAATGTCATTTGCTCCTAATTACATGCAGAATCAAATACAAAATGATCTGTTTATTTAAAGCCCTTCACAGTGATACCTCCCCCTACCCTTCCAGTCTTCTTATATTTTACTCTTTTACAAATATACTTATCCAGCTACATTAGCTTATTTACTGTTTGTTATACCTAACATTCCATTTCCCAGATCTATGCCTTTTTTAATGGCTTCCTCCCAATCCTGGACTGTTTCCTCTTCTCCATTCCTACTCCTGGCTTCCTTCATGACTCAGTTTAAATTCTACATCCTGCAAGAGGCTTTGCTGGCTTCCCCTGATGGTAGTCTCTTCTTTTTCACGTTATCTTTCATTTACACTATATTTACGTAGTTATTTTCATCATTACACAATTACTAATGTAATTATTACATATATCATAATTACATAAATTACATCATTTAAATAATGATTTTCATGTTTTCTGCCACATTAGAATGCAACATTCTTGACAGCGGGATCTGTTATTGCCTTTCTCAGGGTCCCTATCCTTAGTGTAGCGCCTGGTACATAATAATTGCTTATATATTTTTTGGCTGGATCACTAACCCTCATACAATATTACTTGAAGATTTCCTGTTCCAAACCCCTAATTTTAAAGATAGAGAATACTGAGACGCAGAGAATTACCCTATGGTCAAAAGCCAGAGAGTTAATAAATGGGAGAAGCATGCAGTGTTCTGAATCCAGGCCTGCTCACTCCAAGATCAGTTTTCTTTCTAAGACACCATGCTGGGTTTGGCTAGATCCTTCCACTGTGTCCTGTAGAACCTGTTATTAATACCAGAGAGTGCTGTGATTTGTTACTGGTATATAATGTGCTGTCATTTACATACTGCCCTGATTTAGCTTACATTTAACTCTTGAGTAGTTTAGCAGCAAACATGGCCTATCTTATGGAAGACCTGCTCATTCCTGGCCTATTTCTCAGGCTGTTTAGAATATATTTATGGGGATGCGGAGAGGGTCCTGGTAAAACATTTTAAAAATCCCTAGAATCTGAGTCAACTATGGGTTACTTTGGGATATTTTGAAGACTCTGACGTCTACCAGCCTGCTGCCTGGGATTTGATGAAAGTGATGAGGTGCAGGCACTGGGAACCCCCCTTGAACTGTGATTAAATTGTCCCATTTGATTGAGATCTGAAATTGAGAATGGCACATGCACTCTAGTTGTCCCACCTGAGGAGAGAACCACTTGCCTTAAGGGAAAAAGCCCTGAAGGTTGTATGGGGACAGCGGCTTGGGAAGGGAGACTGGAAGTCCCACTTCCTGTGAGGGAGTGACTGGGGGGTATTGGCTGAACTGGATCAGATTGCAAGACTGGAGGATCTGGCTGACAAGGGGGAAAGTCAGCTCGAACATGAGGAATGGGAAGGGGTCAGAAGATGAGATACCTCTATGACTGCCTTGGGGGTAGGGCTTGAGGCTTGTGTGGGTGTTGCTTCAGGGAGAGGGGCCACAGAGGGAGGCTCCTCAGCAAGACCAGTGACTGGGACCTGAGCAGGGGTTCTGAAGGGGGAGGGGCCATGCTGGGAGATGCAGGGTAGGAGATACGGATGGTTTAGGAGGCAGAAAATGAGGGATGTTGGGCTAGAGGAAAAGGGAAGAGAAACCAAGGGGAAAAGGGTTGGGGTGCAGCAGAAGGGGCTGGGGGAGCTGCCTCAGTGACCTGAGTAGGAGTTGCTGAAGGGGGAGGGGCTAGGGGTGAAACCATAGGAAAGGGGTCGTTTAATTGGTCTCCACTGCCCCTTTGTGGAGGGGCTCTAACTTCAAGAATCTCACTATCTTTCCTGAGAACTTTGTTGTGAGAAAGTTCCACAAAGGCCATTAAGTAACTTCGATCCAACTTCTTACTCTTCTGCAAAAGAGTATTATCTTTTAAAGTCCCCAAAACAGGCCATGATTCATGGTCCTCTGGTCCTCTAGGTGATACCAAGGTCAGTGTAGCAAAACGAAACAAAACAAAAAAAACACACCAACTTTTCCTTTTTAAGCACTCCAGAGAAACTAATTTTTTTCACAATGTTGTAAAAGATAACCGAAAGGTGAACTTTTGGGAGCTAAAGGCATAGGGCCTGGAAGTCCCTTCCTCCATAAAAGAAGATTTGGGAGTAAGCCTTGAAAAACAAACAAACAAAACCACAAAAAAATACCTGAAGTTTTCTCAATTCCCTAGCACCAAGATAATTGAAAGAATCGGGCTTACACTTCTGGAAGGGGTGTCTATCCTTGTTCCAGAAGCTGCATCTAGGTCCATGTTCTCCAACATAACCAAACTGGACTGAGAACCTCAGAGTGTCAGGCTGAATATGAGTCAGCCTCATAGCTGTCTGACCTAATGGGACCCAAGAGGAGAACCTTGTCAGAGTAAGTAAACATGACCTAACCTGCCAAAGTGCTTTTCTTTTCTATAAGGAATTAATTCAAACAAACAAACCAACCCATGGTCAAGATTCCATATAATGCTATAGTGACATTTCAAAGTGAAAGCTACTAGATAATAGTAAAGATCACTTCAAAATCACTGTTTCATCAGAGTTCTCAGCTGGAACAATCACAGCTGTCTTAATTTTTTTCAATATTTGTTTTCTGAAGAACATTATACACAGTAACAGCAATATTATAATGATTGATGTTGAATGGACTAAGATTTAGCTCTTCTGATCAATACAATGATCCAAGACAATTCCAAAGAACCCATGATGAAAAATTTTCTCTCCCTCCAGAGAGAGATCTAACGAACTCTGAATGCAGATTGATACTTATTTTCTCCACTTTATATTCTTGCTTATTTATTTATTTATTTTACAACATTGCTAGTATGGAAATATATTTTGCATGACTTCACAGGTATCATTAAAATCATATTGTTTGTTTTCTCAGTGGTTGGGAGAGAGGCAAGAAGGAAGAAGAGAATTTGGAATTCCAAAATTAAAAAAAAAAAAATGAATGCTAAAAATAAATAAATAAATAAATAATGCTTTAATTTTTCCCCCTGAAATAAGTATTTCATTTCTAACCTGGTACATTTGCTCAAGAGGAAAACTTTTCAACTCCTCTTCTTCAACTCTTTCAGAATCCTTCCTGGCCTTCTTTTTAACAATCAATCCAGGCACCACCTCCTCCAGAAAACATTTTCTGATACCCCTTTCACTTATTAGCTTCTATTATTTTCTGTTTGCCTATTGTTTTCCTCCAATAGAAAGTATTATTCCTAAGGGCAGGATAGGGAATGTTTGGTTTTTGCCTTTTATATCCCCAATGGTAATACATTCTTTTGCCTTTAGGAGATACTTAATGACCTCTCATTTCTGCAGGTTTTTTTTTTTTTTTGCTTTTTTTTTTTTGTTGTTGTTGTTGGGTTGTTTTTGTTTTGTTTAGGTTTGGTTTGGTTTAGTTTGGTTTTTTGAGAAGCTTACAATAGCTTGGGAGCCCTAAGTGTGTGGGTAACCAGAGTTGAAGGATTGGGGGGAGGGGAGCAAGAACAATGAAAGGTTAAATGCTCAAGGGTATTAATGGTAGGGGACAAAGCATAATTTAAATGATTATAGAGTTTTAAATTTTACCAGGTATTTAAATTATGAAGTATTTTAAAAGTATTCATATAGATAAAATAATTAGAATGTAAATTAAGGGTTATTTTTTTTCCACTCAGTACAGTCATTCTATGTTGCTAAGAAAAATAGTTGTGATCATTGCTCCAGCTTTTAATTTTGTTCCTAAAAAAGAAATTGTATACTCTTTATAAAATTAAAACACTTTTTTTCTAACCTCCAAGTGCACTCTAGCAGTAAAATTGAATTGATTTTATTCCTCATTGAGCTTTTTATGTAGCCAGCGCAGAAAGTGAATTTAAAATGCTTGTGTTTCTCATAAGAAAAATAATGAGAGATTCTTCGATGTGTTGGTTCCACATTTCAGTCAGATGGAATTGCTTTGGGTTGCGGGGGTTGTATATTTTTAAACCAATGAAAAAATATTATTAAAATATTCAATGATATTGATGTGAATACAAACAATACTCTAGGGGTTAAAGAAGAATTTTAAGGGTTGCTTTTACAGTACTTTGTAAGGCCCCTCCTGAGGTGGGCGGGGCTCATTCTGTAGCTCTTTGTGTAACTTGAGAACATCCTGAAGTCCTTTTCCCCTTATCTTGAAATACCAAAAAATTTCTCAACTGGTACCAAAAGAATTGCTTTGTACTCTATTATCTTGTGTCCTCCTTGTCCTTAATCTTTAACCTCTGTTCCCCCTGTTCTATTAAGCAGTGTCCTACCTGTCTAGTACCATAAAATTCCTTATCTTCCTCATGCTGTGTCATAAAATTTCCCCTGTCCATCTTATCTTGTCCTTAATCTTTTACTACCATAAAACCCCAAAATTACATCATCATCCTGAACAGTAGCTTTCTTTCTATATAAACCTAGTCCCCCCAAAAAATATCAATACCTTTTACTCAGTCCCATGGCTACAGTAAAAGATCTGTGCTTTTCACAGAAATATAGCTCCCAATGGCTAAAAGAGAAGTCTAAGAGAGTTCTTTCACACCTCAACTCTCCCTACTCTGACCTCAACATAAAAGTGGTACAGAATCCAGGAGTTCAAATATAAATTGAACTCTCCTGACTTCCTCCTAGCTCCTGGGGTAAAAGGTAAATTCCCTTTTCTTTGTTTCTTCCCCAGACCTTTCTGCTCCTAGTTTCTCCCTAGTGGAAAGACCTCTAGAGTGCCCATCTAATGTCATTGATGTCTGAAGCTCCACTGACTTCTGGATGGTCAGTTGGACTCCCATAAGGGGACACTCTTGTGCAGGGTTGTTCACATTTTTTTTTCTCCCCTCTGTCTTGGGACACTGAGACTAGTGGCAAGAGGCTGCTAGTTGGCTGCTAGTATGGGAAATTTGGGAGAGGAGATCTTAAGGAAAAATGCCTAGTGTTGCATTGTAACATAGCCTGGCCTCAATATAATCTAGAAAAGGGTTTGGTGAAGGGAATTTCTAAACAAGACAAGCTTAGTAAGAAACCTGGTCTCCAAAACTTAAAGAAAAAGGCACCTTGCTCTGCTTAAGCAGACTTTTACCCTGTACTGTTCTCCTCTCCCATGGGACATTGGGGAAGGCGGGGAGGTGAGCCTCTGAATCGGGTTTTCTCTGGGGGTCCCTGCACCCAGGTTTTGAGGTCTCTGTACCTTTTGATGTTAACTTAAAACTTTATCTGCATTTTCTAGTGTATGCAGCTTGAAATTCCCTGGAGGATGGGAATGCTTAGGGCAGCTCTTTATCTGATAAGTCTCAAAAATAAAAGGGACAGGGATCTTCAGCTCTCTAAAGAAGTAAACAGTTATTTGGAGCTGGGAACTGTCATCATGTGTCTTCAAAAATATGTGAATTTATGGATGATAATCTGTTATTTTGAAATGATACTAGTATTGGGCCTTAGAAATTACTATGTTACCATTAGTAATTATAAATCCAGATTTTATTTGCTCATCCAACTAAATTAACGGCACATGATTGCTGATTAATTGGTGCTGTTTCAAGTTGTAAATACAGGATATTTGCTTATGGTATGGTTATATTCCAAAATTGTCCTATATTATATAATTTGGTTAACAATCATATCACCTGTGTTGTTAGAAAAGTAATTTATTTTATAATCTAGATGTTGGTAGATTAAAAATTGCACTGTCATATTATAAGGATATTAACTAAAAGAATTTTTGGAACCATCTAGTCATAAATATTTATCAACCCTATGTAAAGTCTTCTGTGCTGTGGATTTCCTACTAAGTAAATTTTTAAAGGCCTGCTAAATTTTGTTATTGTGATAAGTCTAGTTAAACTGGATATATTCTTGGCTTATAAACACTAAATAAAACCCCTCCCCAAGGTGAACACCTTTTTGACTAGAGGAGAGTGGTACTTGAGAATTTGTTATGATTGCGAATTTTGGTTTTATAGCACTTTGGGGATTTGTGATACTTCAAAGACATTTTACAGCAACTTGGTTTTGATGAATTTCAACATTTAAGTTTTCCAGATAATTTGCTTCATGAAAGTCTGGTGTTTATTCCTTTTAACATCAAGATAAATTATAAGCTTTTTTTAAGAAAGAGAAAAGGATTTTAAGATGCTCTCTAGTTACAGAATGAGCCCCGCCTCAGGAGGGGCCTCACAAAGTCCTAGAAAAGCAACCCTTAATTAAATTCTTCTTAACCACTTCAGTATCATTTGTATCCATCTCACTATGGCTCACTTAAATTTTTTTCTGGGTGTGAACTGAATTGTTATAGACAGTATCACCTTAGGTTTAATTTATACTGAAAATCTGGAGAGAGAACTCTTCCTTCAATTAATCAACAAATCAGCAAGTATTTAGTAATTGCCTCCTCTATACCAGGCACTGTACTAACAACTGGGGATTCAACAACAACAAAGGAAGCTATCCCTTATCAAAAGAAGTTTACATTCTAATACGAGAGACGTGACTGCATAAAGATGTATGCAAGTATATAAAGAATAATTGTAAGGAAAAAGAATACAGAGAAATTAAATACCAGGTTGTTCAACTGTATCAGCAATGCAATATTCACCCAAGCGTTCTCAGGGTTTGCTGCCAACACAGGTTCTTAGATCCGCTTTGATAAAGGAAAGCAACTCAAAATGGGTTAACATGCTTACTTTAATCAATCAAATATGTATCGTTTACCTAGTTCAGGGGAAAAAGGTCAGCACCCCGAACTTCAAAGTATACAGACAGAATTATCAAGACAAAAACAGATCAAGTAGACAGATTTCCAAACTGTCCAACCATTACATCCATACCAAACAACATCTGGGTTTCAAAGCCGGGGGGGCTCTGGACAACGGCTGGCCCAGAGTTTCATCAGATCACAGAACACTGCTAAAAGTGAGCCCCAAAACAAAGCTACACATCTGGGCTTATATAGCCTTCTCCTGGCTCAGAGAATGTAACAACCTTCTGGACCCACTGGCCAATCAAGAAGTATCTACTGAAAAACAAGCCTCCCACCCCAGGCTCCAGGTATACTTTAGCCTAGGGGCAGGGAAGATCTTTAAATTTACGTTCCCATTACCTCAACTGAAAGAACATTAGCAGTTGACAGTGAGAAGATTCAGGCTAAACTTATTTTTTTATTTTAATTTTTGTCTTCTAGGAGGAGGGAAGGCAATTGGTGTTAAGTGACTTGTCCAAGGTCACATAGCTAGTAAGTGTTAAGTGTCTGAAACTGATTTTGAACTTAGGTCCTCCTGACTCCAGGGCCAGCGCTCTATTCGCTCAGGATACACTTTCTTATAACTCTTTGTTGTATAGTAGGTAATCACTTAAACATGAAGTACAGAATATCTAATCGATACTTTTACTGACCATTTTTAAAATGTATTATTCCCCACCTCCTACCATCACATCCCACCCTCCCCCCAAACAGGAAATGATATTTAAATACAGATTTTAGGACAATCACTTTGGTGATCTTTAATTCATAGGATTTCAAAAACAATTTGACATGAATGAAAAATAAATTCAAAGGATATAAGAAATATAGCTAATACAGGTCAGTACTGTCAATACGAAGCCACATATGAAATATCTGCCAAAGGCTGCCTCCTAGGTCTCTTTGTTGTTTAGTTGAGGGATTATAAATGCAACAATCGTTGATTGTTTTCAACTAAATATTTCTTTTAAAAGCTTTAAAGACAGGTTTTTTTTACTCCCTCATGGAATTTTAATTAGTGATAAATTTTATTGTTTATCATCCAGAAGTATTGTGTATGACTGGAATTGAAATTATCCTTTTTATACTGTTTAAAACCATGATTTTTAAAGAAAGATATTTTACTGAATGACATATTTTCACTTGAAAACTTTACACTTTATTTTAATTGAGCGAAGTTGATTGGAAGTGTCTGAATTACCTCATATGGGAGATTTTTCTTTCTTCTTCATCCATAAGGGAGTGATTTTTATATAGGATCATAGCACCTTGGATTTGCAGCTGGATTGAACCTTAGAGACCATTTAGTCAAACTTTCACATTTTGTGGATAAGAAATTTAAGGTCTAAAAAGCTAAAAGGATTGCCCAGGCTCACACAGGAAAAAAGTGGCAAAACTCAAATTTGAACCTAGCTTCTTCCATTTCAAATGCAGTTTGCTTTTCATGGTAGCATACTAAGCTCTAACCAACTCTCAAAAGTAGTCCCTTAATTATCCTCCTTCAGGGGATTCTCCCTTAATAGCCAATCTGCATTTCAACTGACCTCAGCCATATTGGAACTTAGAACACATAAACACTTTTACAAATGAGGAGCATCATAGTCATAATATTAAAATTAAATACTAGTTGTAATACTTCACTAATTGATCTACACATAGGCTGAGTGAAAACCTATTCTTGTCAGTTTTTGAGAGACAACATGGTAGAGTAGATTAGAGTCCTGGGCATGGAGTCAGGAAAACCTGGGTTTAAATCCCACCTCAGACACATTCCAAGTTTCTAACATTGGACAAGTCACATCCTCTCTGTGCTTCAGTTTCTGTATCTTTAAAAGGGGCTAATAAAGCACTTAATTTAGAGTGTTGCTGAAAAAATCAAATGAGATAAATTTATGTGTAAATGACTTTACAACCCTTAAAGTGTTATAAAAAATTCATCTTCATCATAAGCATTTCCTTCCCTGCAATTATCTGATATGAAACAGCATGTACAAATGTATGTAAAACCCATGTACAGTGCAAAACGCTCAATAAATGTTTGTTGGGGGTACATAAGCACCCTTTAAATACAAGTAGGATAATTTATGTCCTCTAGAAATGTTTGATATCAGTATTTATTCCATACATATTTAACATTAACATAAGTGTGTATATCATATAGAAATGCCACATAAACAAAGAACTTTGTGATTTTTGTGATGTTCAGGCTATGAGAATGAAAGGCTGATTTGGTTTCTTTTTTCTTTATTACTTCTCATTGAGAGAATTGAATATAGAAAGTATATGGAAAGGGGCAGCCAGGTGGCTCAGCCAGTAAGAGCACCGGCTTCAGTGTCGGGATGACCTGGATCAAATCCGGGCTCAGATACTCAGCACCACACCCAGAAATAACTGGCCGTGTAACCTTGAGCAAGTTACTTAACCCTGATTGCTTTAAAAAAAAAAAGTATATGGAAGAATAATATTTTAGCCAAGATTTTTCATATAGGCAAGTTATTCAGCCTATAGTACTTCTAAGATGGTCTGCTAAGAATTCACTTTGAGAAAATATTTACATTGATAGCACAACATTGGTTCTAAAAGACATTGTTATAATCAATCAAATAATCATTTAGTAAACATGTATTAAATATGGTCTATATGTTGGGGTACAAAGAAAATATAAAAAAAATTCCTAACTGCAAGGAACCTACATTCTAATTTATGAGACAACTTGGAAGAAAACATTAATGGATAAAGAAGATAGAATTGAGACTTTGTCAATCACTTTTAGCTAACTAGCTAACTTTAACTGGGAACCAAAAATTAAAAAAATATTTTTTTCTTAGTATAATCACTTGGGTGATATTTGCTTCATATGGTTATCTTTCAAAAGATATAAGCAATTACTCAACATGTAGAAGAAAAATAAATATGGAGTAAAGCAGAAGATTGAGAGCCTAATGTAGAAAGATAGGGTCTGAAACTGTGGCATAGCTAGGTAGTGTAGTAGATAAGGTTCTGTATCTGGAGTCAGGAACAGTCATCTTCCTAAGTTCAAATCTGACCTCAGACACTGTGTGACCCAGGGCAAGTCACTTTGCCTCAGTTTCCTTATCTATAAAATAAGCTGGAGAAGGAAATGGCAAACCACTCCAATATCTTTCCCAAGAGAACCTCAAATGGGGTCACAAAAGGTGAAACATAACTGAAAAATGACTAAATAGCACCTGGAAATTCATTGGCATAAAGAACACCTAGGGAAGAGAACTCTTTCTATAGTGGATCAGCACCTTCTCTGCAATTTATAGTTTCAGAGCTCCAAGAAGTTAAGTGATTTGCCCTAGGATACACCAGGAGTATGACTCAGAAGAAGACCTTGAACCCAGGGCCTCCTGCCTTTAAGACTGGTTCCCTATCCACTATGCCACATTACTTCTATTCTACACATGTTTAAACTGATTCAGTGAAGAATGAAAAGCCAATATTCTGACTCCTGTGAGACCTAATTATTTCCAGGTGGCCTGGCATGTTTTATCTTAATGATGATTAAGAAAAATTGGGCTGAAGAACACATGATGGAGCCTATGGAGCTATAACTTTGAATTGAAAGTTCTTTATGAACTTCAAGCATTCTGTTTGCTTAATGCCACTCATAGGCTAGATCAGTGCTAATTATGTTATTTTTATGTGATGTTTTTCTTCCTCTTATCTTCAGGTGTAAAATATAATTGGACCAGCCTAGGATATGGGTATATATCGTTTTTGTTTTCTTTTCTTTTGTTTAGATACAGGGATGAATCTGTGAAGTTTGAGAGGCTACATACATGCACACACGTATACACATGTGTGTACACACATATGCATACATGTATGAGTGTATATAGGTAGGTATTGCCCACCCACAGACAGATATTATTTCAAAAGAATAGGGTGTCCTAAAATCTAAGAGGTAGAAGAGGCCTCAGAAATCATCAAATTAATTTCATTCATGTGCAGAAATCTGAAACATCCTTGCCAGCTGGTTATAAAAGTTATTCATGAGCACTTCAGCAATAAGTAGCTCACTCCCTGATGGAAAAGCCAATTTCATGTTTTGGACAATTTGAATTGTTCAGAAAAACTTTCTTATATTGAGAAGTAGTAGTAGAAGGCACATCAGTTTGCTCCTAACTTTTAAAAACTTATACATCATTTGCATTTATGGTATTAGATTTTTAATTCCCCAAATCCATTCATGGTGTGGATTTCTCTCTTATTTGATCAGTAGTCACCCATCAATCCTTAGGGGTTTTTCTAATGTGAATATTCAGAGCTCTTTCTCCTCTTCCCCATCCCTCTCCCCTTCTCTTCCCTTCTTTCCTCCTCTCTCCCCCACTCTCTCCTCTACCCCCTAACCTATCAGTTAAGTTAAATAAAAAGCTACCTTTTTTTGTGAGGGGAAATGTTTTGTTTGTTCTTTGACCATTTTAAATGAAATTGGCTTATTTCTTTTACTGGAGCATTTGCTGTGAATAAAGGAATAAGCATTGTAATTTAAGTGCCTAGGTAATATATCAAATTATTTTCTGATGTCCCCAATTATTTCAAGATGATAACAGAATTACAGAATTTCAGAGCTAGAAGGGAACTCAGTGGACATCCAGAGTACTCCATAACCCAAGAAAGAATTGCCTGTACAGCATATGGAACAAGTAGCCATCCTACTTTGCATGATTGCCTTGGAAGGGAAATGCCAATAGCTCCCAAAAAAGTGCATTCTGCTTTGGGATAGGAAGTTCTTCCTTGCACACGTGTAGGGGAAATCTACTGTAAAAGGTACTGAAACAGAGAAGCATCCTGACATAGCAGGGGAATTCCAAGGCCATAAAATAAAATCCACTTCAGGTTTATAGGAGAGAATATACACCCAACAAGAATTTATTATTGTGCAGCATTCTCATTATTCATATGCATGTTTGAATGACATAGCTAGGTATATTTCTTTCATTAAAATTGGCTTCATTCTAATATAACAGCAATGACCATTCTCTTGCTTTACTTCTCATGGAACAGAATAGAAGAATGCCTTTTACAATGGCAAGATATCATTTCACAAGATAAACAGAGGGAATTTTGTTTTGTTTTAAATTATTTATTTTTAATACCCTTAAAAATCTTCTTATAGCACAATAGTGTTTCATCACAATTATAGACCACAACTTGTTTAGCTACCCCCCAATTGGTGGACATTGCCTTAATTTCCAATTCTTTGTCACCATAAAAAAGAACTGCTTTAAATATGTTAGTACATATAGATCCTTTTCCTTTTTCTTTAATCTGTTTGAGATAAAGACATAATAGTGGTACTGCAGATTTTATGCACAATTTTTAGCCCTTTAGGTATAGTTCCAAATTGTTCTATACGATGTTTGGACCAGTTCATGATTCCACCAATATTGCATTAGTAAACCTATTTTTCCACATACACTTCAGTATTTGACATTTTCCTTTTCTTTCATGTTAGATAATCTGATATGTGTAAGGTGGTACCTTACAGATATTTTAATTTGCATTTTCATTAGGGGAACCTTGTGCAAAGTGTTCACAGGATCATAGGTACTTAGATCTTAGATAGGTACTAGAAGGAACCTCCGAGGCAAGCCATCTAGAACAACCCCATTATTTTATAGCCAACAAAACTTAGACCAAGGTAATTTAAGTGACTTGCCTAATATTATTGAGTAGGAAACATCAGAGGTAGAACCCAGATCACTTGGCTCTAGATCTAATGAATTTTGTAATGCATTATATTCCCTTTGAGCTAATGGAGAAAATGTCTTCAATATGAGAATGGAGTATTTGTACATGAAAAGACCTGTGTATGTTTGTGGCACATTTTGGCAGGGGTAGAGTGGGGTGGAAGGACTGATATTCTGGCCCTGTGTTTTCATTGTTGTTAAGAACTCCAAATTTAGAAAAGTTTCTCTAGCAAAGAAAGTCACTAACTATTCAGTAATTTATAGGTCAATAGTTGCTCTCATCCTTGTTTAGCTTCTTGTAGCCACAGGTGCGAGTTGGTTTACTGGTTAGACACCAAATACATAATGCAGTTCTAAAAAGGACTCAGCAGCCCTCACACCAGAGGTACTCACCTATCCTGGAACCTTGTGCACCCCTACAGACCTATAATACCTGAAGATCTGAGAAGTGACTTTCCTAGGGTCTCACAGACAATATGAGTCAGAGATAGTGAATCAGAATTAGGACATAAACCCAGGTAGCTTGAATCCAAAACTATCTCTGTTTTTATTAAGGCATACTGCCTTTCTTTTGACACATAGTAGGTGCTTAAGAAATGATTGTTGAATGGAAGTAAATTTCTTTTATTAAATAACTATATTGATTAGTTAATAATTTTGTCCTGATCTTTAGTTAGAAATATTCCATTTAGATTCAATCTACATGTTGCCAAAACTATATTATAATTTGGACAATTCTACAAACCAGAGAAATAAATATTTTGTTAATAAGTATTAAAATAACCAATCAAATTTTTCATTTTTTAAAGATTTCTGGTTTGAATTCCCTCTAGAAACAACATGCTTTTTCACATAGGGAGCAATAATCAAGAATTGTTATTGAAGGAATTTCAGTCAGATAATCTGATGTCCTTGTAGGCAGGAATGTAGATACATTAAACATTTGTTTTCCTAGACTTTAAGTATTATACAGCAGCCCTCCTAAAGACTTCATTCATGCTCCAGGGCTGGGAAATAGTTATAAAACATTGAATTTTATAGATTAAAAAATGTGCCTCCTAAAAAAGGGGGGGGGGCTCATTTTAATTAGGAAATAGTGATGTTATGATGGTATGTCAGGTTCCTAGAATTCTTTATAGGAATGATTTAGTATAAATCTATAAATCGAGCAGTAAACAGCTTCAATGATTCCAGCATCAGAGAATCACAGGATATGAGAAATGGAAGAGCCCTGAACAGTCATCTGGTCCAATTCATGTATAAAAAAGATTCCTTACTAAGCACAGTTGATTTGTGGCCAAACTTCTTATCTACTCACCAGTAAAGCTTCTTTATACAGTTATCCCTTCCACATTGCAGGGGTTAGGAGGTGGCTAGGTGGCTCAGTGAATCGGCCCTAGAGTCAGGAGGACCTAAGTTCAAATACGACATTGGACACTTACCACTTACTAGCCATGTGGCCTTGGGCAAGTCACTTAACATCAATTGCCCCTCCAAAAAAAAAAAAAGCAACAACAACACATTGCAGGGGTTAGGAGCACAGATGCCCCCATGATCTGGAAAATCTGCATAAAATTATTTGCTTCCCTCATACCAAAGAAGTCTGAATTATCAGGGTACAAAAAGATAAAATATGTTGATGTTATACAATATTATACACATTTTATGCAGTTCTGTGTTTCTAAACTTTTTCTGTGTTATCTGCTGGCTTCACATGTTGTCTACAGCTTCCACAAAACCCCCCCAAATTCCCATTTAATGTTTCATGCCAATCAACGATATATTGAAAGCATGATGGGGAAAGTCACAATGTGGAAGGGATAACTGTACAAATGGAGTGTGATTATTGGATGGTTTCTCTTTTCCCTCAAAACCACTCATCTTTCCTATTTCTGTAAAAGGCATCACCTTTTCCTTCCAGTGACCCAGTTTTACAGATGCATTCTCTACTCTTTGCTCTCCCTCAACTTACATATCCAATCAATTGTCTAATTTTGTCCTTTCTATCTCTACAGTATCTTTTACAATGAACCTATTTAAATATTTCCATAGTCACTGCCTTGTTTCAAGCCCTCATAATCTTTTGCAGCAGCTATTGCAATAGCCTCCTAATTGGTGCCTTTTCCTCAAGTTTCTCCCTTTTATCTGTCCTCAGTCTACCCAACAAAATGCTTTTCATAAAGTACAAGTCTAAGTATGTCTCTCCCATATGCAATAAGTTCCAGTAGCACCATATTGATACTGTGTCAAAGGATGAACTTGAATTTAAGTTGATCTGACTCTGAGTTCAGGACTTTATCTATCAAGGAGCAATTAACCAATTAGCAACTATTTACTTAATACTTATAATAAACTAGTCACTGTGTTAGGCTTGCTTTCTCATGTGATGCTGCCTCCTCCTACATCTTTAGTAAATAACTAGGTGGAACACTATATAGAATCAGGGCCTGGAGTCAGGAAGACCTGAGCTAAAATCTGGCCTCAGACACTTCCTAGTTGTGTGACTCTGGGAAAATCATTTGTTTGCCTCAGTTTCCTCATCTGTAAAATGAGCTGGAGAAGGACAGAGCAAACCACTTCATTATCTTTGCCAAGAGAACCCCAAAGGGGGTCATCAAGAGTTGGACATGATTGAAATGACTGAACAACAAAGTAGTAAAATAAATTAGTAAATCTTTTTGTTTGTTAACGATCTTGTGGACATCAACAACTGATAAACTTTCTCTAAAATGTCATGGAAGTTTATTCTTCTTGCCATTGGGGATGGGAGGAAAGGGAAGAGGAAAAAAGTTTTTTAATACTTTCTTTAGAGCTTTAGGTTGGTCAACCATCAAATTATTGCTTTGTTCACCTTCAGAAAACACGGTTGGTAGCAATTCATACTTTACCTAAGACTAGCTATTACATTTTTCATAACTATTAAATGAGTACTTAATGGACCATATGTTATATAATGTGCCTTTGAGAGTCAGGCCAAGCAGCATGCCCTCATTCAAAGAACAAAAGCATACAGGTAGAGTATTAAACAGTACCAATAAGGACAAATTATTATGGTTCAGACACAATATATTTTCTTTCTGTTTTTAAATAATACATTGCTGCCCCCTCATATTGAATTTGTGAAATTTTGTTGTTTTCCTTGAATATAAAATAGCTTTTTTTGTTCCCCCTTCCTATCTACCCTCACTCCATAATGTAACCAAGTATGAAAAATGCCTCCTGATTTCTTTTTTTAGAGAAAGGGAAAAAAACAGGTGGAGATCTGCTTGTCTTGGAGTGAATTGTCTCTGCAGTTAGCTTTCAAAGTAATTTTGGTACCTTGTGATTACAGAATGTAATTGAAAGTTGTTAGAGCCTTTGAGAAATTGGTTGAATTTAAAGTCTCAAAGAGTCTCAGGAGGAATAATGCTTTTGTTATTTTGTTGAATATTCTAAAATTATTCAAATGGAACTGTGATCTCAAAAATGTGGATATTCTCTCCAAAATGCTGATTGCAATCCATCCTGTGTGAATTTTGTCTATGCCACCCTAAGTTATGGATTCAAAGATATAGAGGTGAAAGGGACCTTAAAGGTGATCTTAAAGTTCAACTCTCTTCTCCCCCCTTACACGTTTATGTTACAGATGGGTAAGTTAAAGCCAAAGGAGTTGAGGTGACTTACGCAGGTTCATAAACTAGTTGGGGATTGTTTTCCTGACTGCAAGTCTAACATTCTATCCACTGTAGAACACTGTCTCTATACCTAATGAACTGAGGAGAAGGGAAAGGCTTCCTGTATTTTAGCAATAACAATAACAATTAACAATTATGTAGCGCTCTAAGGTTTACAAATAACTTTATAAATATCTCATTTTACCTTATAAAAAACTTTGGGAGGTAGATGCTATTATTATACCCATTTTACAGATGAGAAAACTGAGACAGACTTGCCCAGGGTCACACAACTAGTAAGTATCTGAGAGTAAATTTAAGTCTTCCTGTCTCCAAGTCCAGTACTCTATACACTGTGCTACCTAGCAACTTCTCATAACTGGAAAGCTACCAAAGGATTTACCACTTATCCCCAACATGTTACCAGCTGGGAAGCCCATCATTTTTGCTCATGCACTTTCTAAGATGCCTAAACAACATAGAGAACTCATCAATCCCTGTGTGTATGTGTATATTTGGGACAGATATAGCAAATGGATAATGAAATGGAACTAGAACCAATCAAGAAGTGTGAAATAGATTTTTACCTTTGGGAAATTTAAATGTCCTTCTTAATATACCCAAACCTTTCCTTGAAATGAATTACATTCCTTTTAATGTTAATATTGTACCAAGGTTGTTGTATAATTGTGAGACATAGAATACTACTAGTCTCAAAGAGAATAAGTAACCCCAGGAGAATAATGGAAAGACTTATGGTACATAGACTTCCTATATAATGGGTTGTAACACATTATAAAAAAGATATTGTGGATAAATTAAGTGAAATATGTCATAGAAAATATTGTATTAGATTAAAATACATTTAATCTTTTTCAAGAATATGGTTTTATACCATAAATCACATCTTAAAGCAAATTTCTATAAAGTGAGATTCTATCTGAACCAGGGCATACACCTGCTCTACTTTCTTTGGACACTGTAGGGAGAACTCAAATGAGTTAGTAAAGAACAGTGGCAGAAAATGAAATAAAAGTATTTATTAACATGCTCCATTCAAAGCTGGATCTGTCTAGAGGTCATAGCTGATCAGGATCCATGTTGTTTTTTGTATCCTTTGCCCTCATGTTTTCATACATAGCTAAGTTCAGCCAACCTTATTCTCCAATGTCAGCTGAAGTAGTTATAACTGAAGAGTCTGGAGCTACCCTTTTTATTCTCAACATCAGTGGCTGGTGCACAGTCAAAGAGAATGAATGAGGAGTGAAGTGCCAAGCAATGCCCCTATTAGTGTGTCTGTGCTTTTCCTTCTATACCTACATTTCATCCCTGGTTGCCAACATATCATTGACACTGTAGGTATGTCATTTTTAAAATTATCTGAACCCTTCAATCCATGGGCATTCTGAAGCACCAAGTATTTTTTTTTGCTTTTTTTTTTGGAGGGCAATTGGGGTTAAGTGACTTGCCCAGGGTCACACAGGTAGTTTGTTAAGTGTCTGAGGCCAGATTTGAACTCAGGTCCTCCTGACTCCAGGGCCTGTGCTCTACTCACTGCACCACCTAGCCACCCCTGAAGCATCAAGTATTATAGCCAGTTCCTCTGAAACAAGAGGATTTAATAACTAGTAGACTGAACAGGGAACATTATTCCTCAATGGGCTATTTTCCCTGATTAGTGACTTAAACTTTCTCTGCTCTGGCTTTGTCTTTTGAAAAGCTAACAACTTAGCTTCCAAAATCCTTAGCCCAGTCACATAACACTTGACACTGTGCAGACCAATTGTAGTTAGAGACCTCACTTTTAATGAATTAACATGATGATAGGGAAATGTCAGCAGCAATATTCCTTGGATTCCTACTGCACAAGAAAGGCTGTGCCTTCTTTTTTTTTCTTCTATGTAATCTTACATTTTATTTGCTAGAAAACATCTCTATCACCTTCTGAAAAAGCCCCAAATTATATTTTTGAGTTTTATCAGGAAGCTATAGCATTATCAAATAAAAATAGTCATGTTAGTATTACATACCAAAGTAATAAGTGATCTGTTTTCTACTTACTACTATCAACTCTTCTTATAGATATATTTAGTATTTTAAGTTAGGTGCATCATATTGTATTTTTAAACAACAGTTCTTATTAAATGATATTTATCTCTTTAAAAAGAATGCACTTGGGGCAGCCAGGTGGCTCAGCGAGTAAGAGCACCGGCTCCAGTGTCGGGATGACCTGGATCAAATCCGGGCTCAGATACTCAGCACCACACCCAGAAATAACTGGCCGTGTAACCTTGAGCAAGTTACTTAACCCCTATTGCTTTAAAAAAAAAAAAAAGAATGCACTAGTATCTGACCAGATGTAATTTTAAGTCATTTGTAAACCTGGGGGTATGCCCAGTACAATGACTGCAAAGGTCATGAAACCAAGAGATATTATGATAAATACTTATATTTTTGTGCATTGGCTACCATGAAATGTGAGTTACTGTAAAATTAAGATGAAACGACTTACTTTCTTTTCATATTGTATGATGTTTTTTATAAAGAAAATGTTTCTTAGTATTCTTCACAGCTGTATATTAATTTCATTGACCTGTATCATTTTTTGCATTTTTTTTCCTTCAGGCTGTACTTTGGAGGTACAAGTTTTCTCAGCTTAAAGGTTCTTCAGATGATGGCAAAAGCAAAATCAAATTTTTGTTTCAGAATCCAGATACTAAGCAGATTGAAGCAAAGGTAAAAGCAAACATCTATCCAATTATCCACCTATAATTGTATTAATACCAATAGAAAGTAGAGGAAACTTGAGTGAATTGATGAGGTCAAATGCTCATTGGTGTTGTGATTGCTTCTGAACGTCCATCATGCCCCAAAGCAAGGGTTGATTTCAGGATTCTGTAGGGGTTGATTATTGTAAGACCAAAGTAAAGGTAAAAGAAAAAAAAACTAAGAAAAGAAAAAAAACTTACACAGAGAAAAGTAGTGCACATATTCATTGTCTTATAAACTACATGCACATTAACTACAATGGCTTGTTATAATGTAAACTATTTCATTAATCACTTTATCAGTAGCACTGAGGAGTTCTATATATAGATCATGTTATTTTTATAAAAGATAATCATTTGTAAGTGTGTAGATATATATATATATATATAATATTCCAAAGAAATGCAAAAATATTATTAATCTTTAAGAGTTATTTTAAATACCAGGGTATGATTTAAGTCAGGAGGTGCATATGGAATAAAAGGGGAAAAACCAATATTCTCCTTTCCTATTGTAAATTTTTAATTTTGTAAGGCCGATGTACTATGTTAAAGTATTCTGAATGTCAGTCACTCATTTTCTTAGCATATGGAACAAAGAGTGACTTTAACACGTTCAAATAAACTCCAACATGTAAGTTATACTACAAACAATATATAAGGAAATTACATTCACAGAAGCCTGGTAAAGGAGAGAAAGCACTAGACTTGGAGTCAGAAAGACCTCAATGCAAATTCAACTTTAGACACCTCAGTGCCTTACTTTCCTCATTTATAAAATGGAGGGGCTAGAATCAAAGGCCTCTATGACCTTTAATCCTATGATTCTATAAACTATTATCTCAGACATGTTGGTGTGAGAGTAGAGGGAGGGGAGGGAAGAAATTGGTGTAAAGAAATTAATTTGCAGGGGCGTAGGCAAGTCATAGGAGGGCAAAGTAGTGGGTAGATGTAAAGTCGAGGAGCCAGGAGGGATAGGAACCAAGAGATATGCATATACATAAAAACAAAGATCAGGAGTAGCATAGGTTGGAGAAAGTACATATTCATATATGTATGTATATATGTATATATGTAGGTACATATTTATAGCTATAGAGAAACATATCTAAACTCTATTGTGGCCTTCTTGGGGGAGAGGGTTAGGAAGAGAGGAAGAAAAGAACAAAATGAAAGAGGGCACAACAGAGAACAAAAGAAAGGTTACAAGGAAGCAAAGATGGACAACTCTCAACACAATAAATATTATTTATCATATATGATGATTTATTTTATTTTTTACATATTTTGAATCTTCTCTTATGTTCAGCCATGCATATGACATGCTTTTTTTTCTTTATAACTTTGTATTTAATTATAAAAAGAAAAAGAAAAAAAATTCAAACAAAAAAGAAATGAATTCTGAAAAACCAAAACAACATTGTTTAGAATAAAGCAAATTACTTTGGTAATAGAAGTTATACATTTATGCTTTTAATGTATTTCTTTTGATAATATATAAAACCAGGGTGAAAAGTAGGTTCCTTAAAATGTAATAAAACTAAATTTTATTATGCTCCAATTATGTACAAAACATTGTACTAAGAAATATAAACACGAAAAATGACAGTGTCATTGCTTACAGAACTTTTAGTGTAGTAAGGTAATGAGAAGTATAACTATAAGTTATATATTAATTAATTAACTATAAGTTAGATATTATTTAAGTCCATGAAAGTAATCATACAGAGAACTTCAAGAGATTCGAGGAGGGACTGGTTAGTTCTAGCTGAAGGAACCAGGAATGATTTTGGAGGATTGCAGGTAGATGAGCCTTAAAGGAAGAGATGTATGTCAATAAATAAAAATGGAAGCAGGATTTTCTAAGTACAGAGAGAGGTATGCTCAAATACAAGAGAGAACAAGCTAAGATTTGTGAACAGGCACAGAAACATAGATTGTTAGCATAGGCACAAACCTGTGCTAACAATGGACCAAGAGATGATAAAACTTGGACCTAGACGAGAGAAATAACTTGCTCGAAGTCATACAGTTAAGTAATATTTAGAGCTGAATGTCAAATGCAAATGTTCTCCAATGACTCCGAGGCTCCAAATGACTCCAAGGCCAGTGTATTTTCCACTGAACCACACTGGTTCCTTATCAGTTTTGACTGAAGAACAGAAAACATATAAGCAAGAGGCAATGTAGCTTAGTGAATAATGCACTAGACTCAGAAAGTAGTTGAATGGCCCTGAGTAAATCATTTATTCTATCTGTACCTCAGTCTATAAAATGAAGGAGCTATTTTGGATGAACTCTAAGGTTCTTTTCATTTCTAAATTTGTCATCCTTTGAATATTATTTAACATGATTCAAATGGTAGATTAGAACAAGATGATGGAGGTTTTTAAATGCATATGAAAGGTTTTACAATTTCTTTGATAGACAATGGCAAACCAATTGACACCAGTAAGTCTGATGATGAGAACTGTGTATTAGAAAGGTTACTCTAACAATAGTATGAAAGATGAAAGACAGGAAATAAAGTCAGGGTTATTAATTAATGGCAGTTACAATCGACAAGTAAAAAAGATAATAAGAGACCATGCTAAAATGATGATGGAATTAAAAAGGTATTTGGAGACATGAGGAATATTCTGGATTTAAAATCAATGGGCAAGGGGCGGCTAGGTGGTGCAGTGAAACTAGCTGTGTGACCTTGGGCAAGTTATTTAACCCCAATTTCCCTCCAAAAAAGCAAAAAAACAAACAAACAAAAAGAATATTTGGAAGGCTAGGTGGCACAGTGAATAGAGCACTGGCCCTGGAGTCAAGGAGGACCTGAGTTCAAATCAGGCCTCAGACACTTGATACACTTACTAGCCGTGTGACTTTGGGCAAGTCACTTAACCCCAATTGCCCTCAAAAAAAAAAAAAAAGTAAAATCAATGGCCAGATCACTGGTTAGGTATTTGGTAGAAAAGAAGTCCTGCTCATTTAAAGGTTGGACTAGATGATTTTGGAGACTGCTTATGATGCTGAGATTTTTTGATTCAGGCTTCTTATCATTCAATATATTCCTCTATGCTAACATTATTAATAATCAACATCCATAATGTGACTTAAAGACAAATAAGAATGTTTAAATACTATCTTTCTACACTTACTTTTTTCCATCATTTTTATTATAATAAACATTTTACTACAAGCCCTCTGCCTAGAACTCAGTGGCTTCTGGCATTACCACTGAAGTCAAGGTATTTATGCAACATATTAGAACATATTACAAGTTCCAGCATTCATATTGACATCACCATGATGGACTACCTTGATAGCATTTTTCCCACAATAATTTGACAAAAGGCAAACTGTCAGAAGAATTTCCTAAAGAACCATCTGAAGCCAGTCTTTCAGATATACCTCCTAAGAATTCAGCCAAAGCACAAAATAAAGGAAACAAATTCTTTTTTAATCAGAGCAACTGCTGAGGTTGAGTCACTTTGTATTTCTATATCTAAAAAATCGCTTGAAAAATGGGCTTCTCCACATGCATTAAAAGATCATATTAGCTAAAGGAAGAGAATATTATATATGACAGGGGGAGTTGTAGTCTTATGTTAGTGTTTTTTATTCCATGTGGTGTCTTTTTTTTTCCATTTCAAGTTCTTATATCTGCATGCTGCAAGAACTTTTTTTTAAAATGGATATAGTAGTTCTATAGCAAAAAGAGGGGAGGGGATTCTGCTCACATGTTTTTGTTTGAAGTAAAGCACAAATAAAATACAGTTCCACAGTATGGATGTGTTCTTGAAAGCTTAATATATAGAAACATAGTGGAAAACATATGTCAGAAAGATAAGAAAATGATAGTTTAGAAATCATTATTCAGAGATAAAAATGTAAATTTTGCCACGATTAATGAAATCCCTAATTGTTTTTTTGGTTTTTGGTGTGTGTAGGTTTAGTATATAATTGTGAGGAAAGGCATAAGTCACAATACTGATTGTCTTTTAATTATTCTGTTACATTTTCCTTAGGTGCCATTCCAGGTCTTCCTTCCTATTTTTTTTTCTTTATTTATGCTACCTTTAAGAACTATATGTTTTCCCTCCCTCTCTCTCTTAGCTATATCTATTTTGTGTCGATTTTTTTCTGAGATAATCATCAATCATTCTTTATTAAAAACAAACTAAAAACCTCAATTGAGCCATAATGCATTCTATTCCATCTTTTAATTTTAGTTCTCCTTGATGCTTTTTGTTGACTTTATACTACAAAAATTTGAAGTTAGCCTCCTAAGCCTTTCTGCCATCCTTGTTCATTTTATGAGTAAGTTAATGCCATTTACATTCATAGTAATGATTATTAAGTTCCTTACAAGATATTGTGTTGTTATTTCTTTTAAAATATGTAAAATATATACAAGATAGCTGCAATTAAAGTTTCATTCAGTTTTGTTCATTCTCACTTCTCTCTCAATTTAAACCTTGATTACTTGTTCTTGTGATATTATTTTTCTTTTAAATCAGTGATATAAATATCTGCTTTGGGTTTTTATTGTGGTAGTTTCCTCTCTATCCCTCAAACTCAAAAATCTCTCCTCCTCCCTATCCCAATTTACTGTCCTGTTTAATTTATATATTTTTAGTAAATGTAATCTCACTAACTCTCTATCCCTCTTTCTGAGTCTATTTCTTTCTGCCTTTTTCTCTGTCTCTTGGTCTCTGACTCTGTGTCTGTATTTCTCTCTCATTCCCTGTCTTTCTTATTTAAGCTCACAGATACTGTGAGGTTGTCAAAAATTAACTCAAATTCTTTTACTTTTCTGAGTATTAGCATTGGATCATCATATTTATCTCTGCTGTTTTTTATTATTAATTTGCATTTTGCTCTCACCTAATACTTCTGATAATTTGTTTCATGATTTAATATACTATGGCATTCAGATGTTGTTGCTGTTGTTGTTATGATCTTTGATTCTGAGGAGACCAAAGTCCTAAAATTGTGTCCTTGGTCTGTTTGCTAAGTTAGTTGTTAATGATAATAAATCTCTCTTGTGATTGTAATGTAATGCCAAGCAAAGGCAACTTCCCAAGGTTCAGAATACCAGCATTGGTGCTCTCCATTTTATTCAGTGACAAAGTAAGAGCAGAGAAGATCAAAACATGACATCATTCAAAATACAGCATTTACTAAGTGTGATTAAACAATCTCCAAGTACTACCCCACCCCAGGACCTTCCAATCATTCAATCAAATACAAAGTCCCTGTTCTAAATACTACTCCACCCCTAGGCTGTACCTTCATTTAGTCCACCACAAGGCCCCTCTTCTCAAATAGAGATTAGTTTCCAAACATAAGTAAAGTACCTTCATTTGTTCAATCACAGAGCACAAAAAGGTCAAAAGTTCCCCACCCCTGGATCACAATTGAATCTACCCCAGAGTTACATCAAGTTTAAGCACAGCACTTAATACCCAAATGGATATCTTTTCTTCATCTTGACAGGAGGCAAGTTCTCAGCAATCTTAGTTCCTGGGGAGACAAGGTTTAGCAAGGCCACAAGATACATTGCCAGTCTCTTCATTAATTCATCCTCTGTCTGTAGAACAGTCCTAGAACCCCAGCAAAACAGCCATGTCTCCTCAGTCCTTGGCAGATCAGGGGGCAGGTCTCAAAAGTCCAGGGCAATTCAAAGTGGCCCCCAGCAATTCTCTCAGTCTCTCTCTCTGCCTCCACGAGGGTGCTGCTTCCAAAAAGTTCTTCTGCTTCTCTCCTGTCTCTCCAAATCTACAGCTCCGCCTAGTTCAGGACTTTCTTTTCACATCAACAAGTTCATCCCACAAGTGGGATTAACAAACTCTGGGTTTTAACACAATCAATTTGAAAACCAAGCCAATACAGGGGAATCTTTATATTCCATTACTATCACAGTGATATAATGTAAACTCATTAAAGGACAGGTTCTATTTCGTTTTAATCTTTTTTCCTCAGAGCCTAACACAGTTCCAAGCACATAGCTGGTGCTAAATAAGTGCTTACTTGAGTTATTGATTTTTTCAGTTTTGCTATCTTTTGATTTTGCTCTAATGCTTCTGGTTTTATCATTTGGTTTTTCAGATCTAATTCCTGTTTTATTTTTAAGGATCTTTGCTGATTTTGCTAAATTCCTCAGCTTCTATTCTATGCTTTATTTCTATTTCACACCAGTCTCTTCTTTCTTTTTTTTTTTCTTTTTTCTTTTGGAGGGAAATCAGGGTTAAGTGACATGTCCAAAATCACAGGGCTATTAAGTGTGTCAAGTATCTGAGGCTGGATTTGAACTCAGGTCCTCCTGGCTCCAGGGCTGGTGCTCTATTCACTGCACCACCTAGCCACCCCTTGTTTACACTTTTTGGGTGTGTTTTGAAACCACTTTCAGGGTTCTTGTATTCATTCTATGCTCCCTTGTATACTTCTATAGTAATTGTACAATTATTCTCTGCCTCTCAGTTTTTATCTGGAGGTTCTCTGATACTATAGTATTTGTGCATTGTATTATTAGTTTTTTCTCTGATTATTCAGTTTCTCTGCTCATTTGTTCCCCTAACAAAGTCTTCCATATGAGGTATTTTACCCATCTATAAGTTGTTGTTTTTCTTATAGTTTATTTGGAAAATTTCTAGCTCTTCTGAGGCAGTGAAGCTTAAAAAAAATTAAATATCATTCAATTACCTTGATTTTTCCTCCTTGTCAGAAGAAAATAAAGGATAATTTTATTTCAGGGGGAAAGGATGATAAATGAATGATCATTATATAAATCCATTATTAGATCAAATGAATTTTTTTTATTTGTTTTGCTTTCAAAATCTTTATTTGGTTGACCTCATAATAATTATCAGTTTTCTTTATTCATAAGGGATAGAATAAGTGATTCATGAATTTGATTTCGCAACTCAGACCTTTAGAAACATGATTAAATATGTCCAGAAATGCAACAACAAGAAGAAAAACAATAACAACTTCCATCATTCCTGAGCTATTCCCCTCAATGAATGAATAATACTTCCCCTTAAAATTCCTAGCAATATTCTTTTCCAGTAGACTAGGTTGTATCAATCACTTCAGATGGATAGAGAAGACACTGAGGTATATAAGGGGTAAGTTATTCTTTGATTGATTGATTACCACTCTATGTTTTTCCCTATGAGAGTCTTTTTTTGTTCTCAACCCATCATGAATCATTCTAAAGAGAAAATTATATTTCATGTATCTTTATGAAAGTATAGTCAAGAACATGTTTTTTTTAAATTCACTTGAGAGGAAGGAGAGGAGGCAAGACAGATTTTTAATTTCTTTTGTTTAGGGAATTCCTAATGAGGAATTTTCCTCCACTAGTACCTACATGGCATAGACATATAGGTAAGTAGGTGGTACAGTTGATTAGAGCATTGGACTTGGAATGAGGAAGACCTCAATTCAAATCCTACCAACATTTTCTTAGCTGTGAAACCATGGGTCATTTAATTTGGCTCAACCTCAGATTCCTCATTGGTACAATGGGGAATATTAGCACCTAATGAAGGGGTCATTGTGAAACCTAAATGAGACAATATATGAAAAAGAGTTTTACAGAATTTAAAGCATTCTAGAAATGCTAGCTAGTACTTTTTTAGCTTAGAGTCTTTGGGAATTGCTTGAAGGATAGAAAGGTTGTCATTTCCCCAAAGAAACAAAGAAGGTATGTACCAGAAGCAACATCTTAACTCAGATCTTTTTAACTTCCAGGAGGGTCATCTATCTACTATATCATGTTGGCTTCTCAATAATATATTAAGAAATAAAATAATTTATTTGATTAAAAATGCTTGGTACATTTATTATGTGAATATGATACTCCA
Organism: Petaurus breviceps papuanus; assembly: GCF_028583685.1. Classification (NCBI taxonomy): domain Eukaryota; kingdom Metazoa; phylum Chordata; class Mammalia; order Diprotodontia; family Petauridae; genus Petaurus; species Petaurus breviceps. Next base: position 58,363,161 of record NW_027186304.1, read on the forward strand.
TTTTTTCATTCATTATGAAGTAACAAAGGAAAAAAGTTAAAATTAAAGACTAAGATTATGAGATACAAAGTCCTTGAATACTTTCTATATGCTCACTTTTAAAGGAAGCAAAAGCTAATCAGATAGAAGCTTTTAACAACTTCTATTTACTCAAAAATAAAAGTTTGATAAGAGAAAGCTTGCAGACTTATGAAATCCACATGATTGAGTCATAGAATTTGGCCTAAATCATAGTTATGTAAAGCAAGGGTGGAGTGGTCACACTTGGGAATGAAATGAAAACTACAGTGAGAACCTTTGACATGAACCTCTCCCCATAGGATTCTGAGTATCTGGCATTTCTATTTTGTGGTTTAGTTGAAAATTTTAACAAAGTTGTCTCACTATATCATTGCTTTTGTTTAAATATATCTTTGGGAAAAAATGCTGTATTCTTAAATGTGATTTGATTTTTTTTTAATCTTGGATAAGGACTTTCCCTGTGGAATATAACTCTATTTTGAGAATGGGAATTAATTGGAAAAGGATACAGTTTATATGGATTTCTGATAACTGAGCAGTAAAGCAAATTTATTTTTACTATAAGCCAAAATATATGTTTATGATAATATCAATGTGCATGAAATGCCCTTATATTACCCTCATGCACTCTGTTTTCCTTATCACTATTAAGTCATATTTTAAGAAAATATTTTTAAAAATGAGATTCAGTGTTTGTGGATTTCCTCATGCATTTGCTTATTACATCAAAGTATCCTTGATTTAAGGCTCGATAACCATGTATGTTTGGTCCAGTTCTGCTAAATGACTAGATATTTACTTCCTATATAAATTGATTTTGTACACTACCACAAAATGATTTTATATGCCAAAAATCTGCATGTCAATCTATATACATGTATTGCATGTTACAATATGGATTTTGATAAATGACATAAGCCATTAAGTCATTCTATATGTAACTGCCTAAAATTAAAAAAAAAATAAGAAGCACAATTAGGTTTATATTTTCTTTTTCTACTAGATTTTTTATTTTATTTCTGTATTTCTTCAGCATTTTATAACAAAAAATTCACTGGACACTCTCATTCTCACTAACATGCTGGAAAATGGACTCTTGGCAACTAGCAAAATAAAAAATGCCAAAACAACTTTCAAAGGAATATAAATAGAATCATGTTGAATGCAAGGATTCAAGAGTAATGACTGCCTTCCCCCAAGGGATAAATTAATTTTTGTCAAAAACAAAATGGAATAATCATTTTATTTATTTTTAAATATAAAAAATATATTTAAAAATTTTCTCTTAGTAAAATTTTACCTATTATCCATCTTGTAGATTCTACTCTCCTGTTCTTCTACCTTTGAGGGCTTTCCCTCTGCTTCTGAGTTGATTAGTGTATAAGATAGTTGACAGTCATTTCTGTTCAACTCCAAGTCCCAAATAACAATGTCATAATAATGCAAATTATCGCACCAGAGAGGTTTTTTAATCATGATATAGTAATGATGAAGTGAGTTCAAAGGAAATGATGATTTAAGTTACATTTTCATAAAAAGTTGTATCATATTGTTGTGGGAAAAATATCTCCTCTCAGAGGTCATGTGGTAGGTAAGTGTTGCCCACATATATTTACCACGACATAGAAATCATGGAGGTAAAATCCTAGGTGTTATTATTATGCTCAAAAAGATTGAGGGCTCAGGAAAAACCTGAGCAATTATTAGGATTCAGAAGCCTTTTTGGGGGCAAAATTATGCCAGTGTCAGAGAAATGAGTCTTTTACATAGAGCAATCTTATACATTCCTCTTGGACCATAAAAATTAAAGAAAAGCCAAATTCATAAAAGAATATTGCCTCCAATGTCATAAAAGTTGAACAAACTTAGTCAGAATCATACATCCCCTAAGGAAACAAACTACAGGAAACAAATTCTGTAGGTAAACTAAGTCAGGTTAACTTTAACATTTAGCAGGTTAACAAATAGGTTGATTGAGGGGGGAAATTTAAATGTCACCAATATAATCAAGAAGACTCAGTGGCAGGGAAATCTTTCCTTCAACAGTTAAATAAGGGATCTAACAAATAACCAAACCACTTTGGTTCTACCTGGGTAATATCATTCTTTATTTCATGAGTCATATATTGGTCAGATGAGGTTAATACTAATAGAAGGAAGGCTTTCAGTTAACCAGAATTTTCAGGAGGAATGGCCCTTCCCAAATAAAGGGAAATTAGAAACAAACAAAAAGTTCCCTTAGAATACTGGCAAAATGCTTGATAGAACTATTACAGTACTAAGACATGAAGACATTTTTGAAACAATTCCAGTTAGCTGATAATTCTTATATAAATACAGAGCAATAAGTGCTGAGATTCTCTGTTGTAGTGTTGAGGAATTCCTCAATTCAGAGATCCAAAGATTCTCCTACATATAATTTTTCTCACCTTGAGCCATTAGACTGGAGATCAATAAATGAAGATGCAAACACTAGAAGATAAAAATGTTCAATTACAATCAGCCTGTGGGCAATTGCTAAGGTGACAACAACTCCACAGGGCAAAGAGAGATACAAGCACTTAGAAGCCTTAGGGCAACACTACAAGTGGTAAATGGTACCTATTAAGTAAGGCTGCTCTACTGCTTTCCTTACTTGGGGAGGCTGAGTATAAAGGACAAAATGTCAAGTGACTTGGAGAGTAGAAAGTCTTAACCTTGGGGCTGTAACTTGTTAACCATGTTGTTTTGAAGAGTTCACACAGATCAGGTCTGTTTTAGAAGGAATGTTTCCACGTAATTAATTCCATCACACCCTCTTGGTGTGGCAGGAGATAAAATAGGTCTTCAGTTACCCTCATCAAAATACCCATGGGGCAAGAGATCTCCAAAAAATAGAGGCCTCCTTCAAAATAGGATCAGTGGATTTATCTTGCTGCATAAAATACATTCTGAGGGTCTATCTACTAACACAATCCAGCAACTCCCTTTCTTTGACCTCTAAGGCTACTTTTTCTGGGGATATGTTTTCCTCAAATGTACAGTATATGGATTTTATCCATTTCCTCCACAGTAGCATGTTATATTTCCCCCCTAAAGTGCACAGTTCTCTTTAAGGGTAAAAAATGATGAATATTTTTAGCAGTAAGTAGAAGACATGTGTGACCAATTAGGCGTATTTGTTCCATATTTGAATCATATGAATTGAGAATAACATTATTCTTGTTGCTTTTCTTTTTGACTTTATGAAAATATGTTTTGAAATCTATGTACTCTTTTTTTTAAGTAACTTATAAAAACATGCTCAATGGTATTTTTTTTTAAAACTTAAGATTTCCTTCTGAAATTCTTTTGAACTTCTTATATATTCTGACAACACTTATGAGCATTTCTTTCCAGGCAAAACATAATGAAATGAGTACTAAATAAAAGCATAAGGGGAATCAGCATTGCTCCATTTGTTCAACAGGTAAATGAATATAGGTAAAATAATGAAAATCAATATCTGAAAATAAAGTCAATGTATCCTGTCTTTTTAATTTATTTCATCTGGTTTTCATGGAAACTTTCAAGAAAATTCCTTACTACTTGCTTTTTACAAATTCGTATGTGTTTCTAAACTATTGATATAGTAAGCAACACAAAAAGAATGAGAGGACCTATCAGTAAACATCACTAGACCCACAGTAAAGACTTTAATATAAATATGATTAAGTGAGTCTAATGATTTTTACAGCCATGTACATGGCTGGAGTTGAGTACAATAATGACAAGGGCTTTATATCAAACTATATAGAATCCACCAGAGTAGAAGGCTTTCATTACTCAAATAGCAGATCTTATAATTTTATTTTTATATTAGCCTAGAAGTTCAGCAGCCCAAGGTAAAGGTGTTTTTGGATAACCTGTTCTCGTTCATAGCTATAACGGTAAGTAAAAATAAGGAAATAATAAAATATTAAAACACAGAGACATTTGTACACATAGATATCACATAGATATGTACATACAGATAGATATATTTTTATATGGATCTGTAGTTTCATTGAGGTAAGAAACACCCTCTTCTAATGTATTTCAACAACTTTTCTCCAACTGATACACTTGATGGTGGAAAGGTTAAGTGACTTCTTGCTTGAATTAAATTACTAGTATATGTCAGAGTCAAGATTTAAATCCAAGGGGTGGCTAGGTGGTGCAGTGAGTAAAGCACCAGCCCTGGAATCGGGAAGACCAGAGATAGGTTCCAGCCTCACACACTTAACATGCATACAAAAAAACTAGCTGTGTAACCTTGGGCAAGTTACTTAAATCCAATTGCCCTCCAAAAAGGCAAAAAAAAAAAAAAAGATTTAAATACAAGTCTCCTTGACTTCACTTCTCTAAAAATAATTACATACTTATAAAGATAGATACATGTATACAAAGGCAAGCTGGATATTTTAAATTTGGAGTTTTTTAAAGTTTTATTTCTTGGCATTTTACTTTATTTTAACTATTTTAACTATGTCTTCATAACCCTTCTTGGGGTTTTCTTGGCAAATAAATTGGGTTGGTTTGCCTTTTCCTTCTCCAGATCATTTTACACTAGAGGAAACTGAGGCAAACATAATTAAATGACTTACCCACATCACACTGCTTGTAAGTATGCAGCTTGAGGCAAGATTTAAAATCAGGTTTTTCTGACTCCAAGCCATGTGCTCTAATCTACTATACTACCTAGCTGCATACATATACACAGGTATGTATGTATATGCATATATGATATATACATATACATAGTAGTAATCACTAATAACATTTCTGATTATTGTGAAATACTTTCCTCAACATTTCTGCTAATTCTCCTGCATATTAGGAGTTTTGATTCTTACTACGTTAGAAACTCCAAAAAACATTCTTTTCTTTTCCAATCTAGAATGTATTCTAATAAAAAGCTCAACATTATTTTCTATGTCTGAATACAAAAAGATATGAAATAAGGGTTATTAATCTGGGGTCCATGAACTTTAAAATAAAGAGTATTATTTTTTTCATAACTCTCTTTCTCTATATATACATACACATATATATATATAAGTTTACAGATATGCATTTTATATTATGCATTATCCTTAAAATGATAAGTAGTATCTATCTAAAACAATCAGCAAATATGTATTTTACAGTATGCATTTATAATCATTATTTTGAAAAGGTGTGCATAGGTTTAATAACCAAACTGCCTAAAGGGTTAATGACCACTGACCTAAATTTATTACTTTATTAGACTGTTTTTGTAAGATAAAGACAAGAAATCTGTAAGCATGTACTTTGAGTATTGTTACTACAGGAATCATAGTTTTCCCCTGCCCCCTTTTTTTGTGGAAACAGACAAATTCTGGTATTTCAAGAGGAAACTTTGGGTCAGAGAACAAGCCAAAAAGAGATCATTATTGAAATACTCCCAAGATTATACCCAATCTCTATATAAAAATAATAATAATAATAATAATAATAAGAGCTTCTGTCCTAGGCCATATGTTACACCTGAAAAAGTATTTCCTGGGATGATAGGATTGCTTAAACTCTAAAATCTATGAGTAGATATGTATCATTCTGCTCCTTGACATGAGAGAGTCAGAATGAATAATTAAGTGCCTGCTTTGTGCAAGCAATCAAGCTTTATGTTTCATTAGATATAAATAATCTGGAGATTATCTCATTAAGTTATCACTTTTGTTGGATTGTTAAAGGTTTATATGACTGACATACTCCTATTCTCTTTGTTGCTTTTTGTTGGTGTTGTTACAATAAGGTCTAAGATATTTTCCCAGGGATGGCTAGGTGACACAGTGAATAGAACATTGGCCTTGGAGTCAGGAGGACCTGAGTTCAAATCCGGCCTCAGACACTTGACACACTTACTAGCCATGTGACTTTGGGCAAGTCACTTAACCCCAATTGTCCTCCAAAAAGAAAAAAAAAAGATGGCTTCCCTTTCCATATACTCAGAGAATGATTCTTCCATATCCTCAAAATTGCGTTATCTTCAGTATAGATCTTGTCAATGTATACTTGGTGGTCTAGTACAATGCTATGTTTTGCTGAACTTTCTTTTTTTATTGTATTTCTGTTTCCCCTTGTAGCATATTGAATGAGTAAGTGAAAAAGCTATTATTAATAACTTACTACCTGCAAAACACTATGTGAAAATTTAAGAATATAAATAGAAAGGTGGAAAGAATCCCTACTTTCAAGGAGCCCACATTCTGCTAGGTTTCAGGGACAAGTTAGTTGGAAAGGTCACATGATTCTTTGGAAACTGCAGCAAAGCAGATGGGAAAATATCTTCTTTTATATCATTTTTGCTAATAAAACTATAATTCATTTCTGATACCAAACCATGGGATAGCACCAAGGATTTTAGCAGCAAGTGGCTTTTAAGGAGCGGGGACCATAACCCCTGCCCACTGGTGGCTGTCCTTCAGTAGCGGGAGGTGATGGTCAGGCAAGGGAGTAGTCGTCATTTGACTTTCCTGACATATGACCCTTGACATATGACCCTGTCTGCTATAGCTAGGCTCAATGTGAAGACCATAATGTTACAATTCAAATGAGAAAAAATGTTTGTTGTAGAAATCTTAACTTATTTACAATTTTTTAAAATAATTTTATTGCTTTCCCAGGTTATCTCTAAAAGCCCAGGAGATATTTTTGTTTTGATTTATTGGCTAGTAAGCTTTATTTAAACTTGTTTATAATATTGAGTATTGGAAAAATATTCATCTGTGTAAGATTTTAAGAATAAATTTATATTTCTAAGTAGGTATTGTCTTTAGTTATCATGTCTTTTCACTTGTCAAAGAGATCCAGTGTTAGCTAAAATATTCAGTATTTTCCCAAAAGAACTACTTGTCAGGAAAACTGGCTAAAGGATAATAGAAATAATTACTTTCTTATATGCATTTTGGTTTTCTTCTTGCTCAGCCTGGTTTCCTTCAGGACATAGACTTTTAAAAGTTCTGCCAATATGAGTGCAGTGAGTAATGGAAGGAGCAGATGTACCCCTTTTGCAAAGGAATTATAAAACTCCACTGTACAATTGTGTCATTGCTCCATGGTTTGTGACCCATGAATCAATCTCAAAGCAACAAGATTATGGAACAAGAGATGTGAGAAAAAAAATCTAACATGAAGAAATTTAATTCAATAGGTGCATTTTGACAAATAGCAAGTTTTCCTCCCATAGTATAAGCTTGCAGATGCATTTTGTTCGAGAGGAGACAATTAGAATAGCTGTACAAAAATAAATTAGAGGTTTTCCATTTCATTCAATTTTTAATATTTCCTTTTTTATTTAGGCTACAATGACTGATATAAAATCATCTACGTTATTGTATATTTAATACATTAACTGCAAGTGACTTACACTGATAATAGATTCTAATTAGGTGAAAAATGTAAAAAATATTTTAAAAGAAAAACAGTGAGTTTAATTGTACAACCTTTTTTATACATTTCAGTAGACTATTTCATTATACCTATCTCAGTTCATTATTAAAAATATTTCAAAGCCTCAAGCATTGAACACTATTCATTTGTCAAAATTAATTTGGTTGATGTTTGGTCAATCAATCTTTGGTCAATCAACAATGTCATTGTACAAGGTTTCCCAAAAGTATTAGTCCAGTTTTAAGTTATTAAAGCTTTGTTCCATATGGCAGGAAGAGTAATGTATTAGGAGATGAGAAAATCATAGGTTTGAATTATTACTGACACTTGCCGGTTCTTTGACCAGTTGACAAATATCTTATTCACAATGAGCATCAGGAACCTCATCTGTAAAATGGGGTAACATTAGCACTCTCTAGCTCACTAAATGGTTAGAAGGACAGCACTTTGCAAATATGAAAATACTAAGTAAATGTGACCTAGTAAACAATGAAAGAATGCCCATGATCAAGTTGATGCTACTTAATAAACATTTATTAAATGCCTACTTTGTGCCAGGCATTGTACTAAATGTTGGAGGCACTCTGTCTAGCACACTGTAGTTATCAAGCTAGTTTACTAAAATTCTTATATCATATTTGTTTTCACTAAACATTCAGTTATGTCAGTTCATTTTGTGTAGTACTAATCACTGACCTTTCAGATAGATACACACACACACACACAATTCCAGTAATTATAAGATCATTAAAATTTAGAGCTAAAGCTACCTTAGAGATCATCTAGTCTAATCCTTCAATTTTTCAGATGAGGAAACAGTCACAGAGAGGTGAGGTCACTTGGTCAAAGTCATTCAATTAATTAGTCAGTTGATTACTTGTTATTAATATCCAGACCTCTTGACAGCTGATCTAGTGATCTTTCTTTCATACCGTGTTTCCCCGATCATAAAACCTATCCCGAAAATAAGCCCTCCCCTT
>NW_027186304.1:58371674-58407179 GCF_028583685.1 Petaurus breviceps papuanus
CTGTTCTTCCCCAGTGATTTGCTTATTGAATAAAGGTACATTTTTTTTGTTCACATTTACCTGTTTATTAAAATTGCTGTCAATGTTCATTAAAATAAGCCCTCCCCTGAAAATAAGCCCTCTGGTGTTTTTCTGCCCAAAAAAAATAATAAGACAGTGTCTTATTATCGGGGAAACACTGTATTATGCTGGTTCTTCAAGTCAGCAAGTGAAATACACAGTCTTAAAAGACAAAAGAAGTAGAACTTAGAAAACACCCATCAAAAATGTTCTTTAAGAACTGATCTTCTAGGAAAATATTCTAAAGAGTGAGTGAGCCAAGCCAGAGAGAGGATAAAATAGAGGTTGGAGTGGTACATAAGGGGTCACACTCATGCTATTCTAGGATCCTGTGGGAGGGTATTGTGATTGCTTGTGAAATCATTGTGGGGCAAAGATTTAATCCACCTACCCCTAATGGGAAAAAGAAAACAGAAGGAACAGTAAAAAAGAATAAAAAAAGCAACCCTCCAGATAATAAAAATGTTTAATGTTGCTAGAATGTTTATATAAAATTCCAAAAATCCCATCTTTACATCCTGTCCCTTTAAGAGTCAGATAGTCAGGAGAGGCTAGGTGGCACAGTGAATAGAGCACCGGCCTTGGATTCAGGAGGATCTGAGTTCAAATCCGGCCTCAGACACTTAACACAAGGAAAAAAATACGCCGTGTGACCTTGGGCAAGTCACTTAACCCCAATTGCCTTTCCAAAAAAAGCAAAAAAAAAAATTTATATAAACTCCTTGAGAGCAGGGACTGCTTAATTTTTGGGGTGGCCAGGTGGCTCAGAGAGTAAGAATACTGGCCCCACTGTTGGAATGACCTGTGATCGAATCCAGGCTCTGATACTTAGCACCACACCCAGAAATAACTGCCCATGAAACCTTGAGCAAGTTACTTAACCCCAATTGCTTAAAAACAAAAAGTCAGTCCTACTGGGTTGGATTAGGAAGAAAGAAAAAAAGTAAAAACTTGTATTTCTGCTACAAAATGAGGTGAGGTAAGATGAAGAGGGGCTCTTTTTATTTTATTCTACTTTGTATAAAGTGTGACAGTTATTGGATTCTTTTTATATATACTACTTGGAGCAAAGGTTACCAAATGCTTGGTGATCAGCATTACTATATGTGAGGTTAGGATTGCAGTCCTACTTGACAAAGCTTAAAAGACTCATTGGAACAGGTCCTTGTACAGAGCTAGTTCACATACCATTGTTGAGTGTAATAGGGCTGTGTGAATGTTGGGATATGTATGTGTATGTTTGTGTATGTGTGTGTGTGTGTGTATAAATACATATACATATATATTCTATATCCTATCTCTAGGCAAGATGTAACTAGGAAGTCTACTTTATTTTTTCTCTGACAGCAGAAGCTCATAAATTCTCACTTCATTAATCAAAAAGCCAATAATTTTATCTTGTCTTTCTCTTTTTCTGAAAGCCTTATAATGCCTTTCAAAGGTTCCTGGGTAGAATGAAAATATATAACGTCTCACATGAAAGAAATGAGAACAACTGCTTTTATTTGCAAATTCCCAATAGCTTCCTTTATTATTCTTGGAAATAATAAAAGACTAAATTTAAAGACTGTTAAAGTTGAAAGGTACCTTAGTCCTTCTAATATAAGCAACTAATTTTTAAGATGAGGGAACTGAGGCCCAGAGAGGTAAAATGTCTTCCTCAAGGCCACACATTGATTTCCTATAGAAACTTAGTGTTTCCAGATTCCCCAAGAAATGTTTTATGATGCTATAATGAAAATAGAAACTCAATAAGCACAATCATTTACATGTGGTAGAGTGGATTGAGCACAGGGCCTAAAGTCAAGAAGGCCTGAGTTCAAATACAGCCTTAGAGACTTACCAACCCTGAGCAAGTCCCTTCACTGCTGTTTGCCTCCATTTCCACATCTGTAAAATGGGGATAATAATGGCACTTATCTCATTGGGTTGTTGTGAGGCTCAAATGAGATAATAATTGTAAAACTCTTAGCACAATACTTAACAAATTGTAAATGCTCTATTATTGTTACTATCATTATATTTTATAAACATTCACATCTTTTTTCCCCTTTTTTTGAATATGTGGGTTTTCCCTAATTACTATGCCTACAGATTTATTTTGTAAAAAAAAAAAAAAACAGTTGCCCATTTACAAATGAGTCATATTCCAAAAGTTATTTTAAGAGCTGATTTCTTGTGGCTTAGAAGTTATTTCCTGATTGGAACAGTCTTATAAATGGCATATAGATTTTGTTTATTTCATTAAAGTCTATCTTGCTCATAATGGGCTAAGGAGTGAAGTGATTACCGAAGGAAGCCTAAGTTTCAATCCTATCTCAGACACATATTAACTGTGTGAACATAGACAAGTCATGTAATCTCAAGTCTAATTTTTTTATCTTTATGGTTAACACCAACTTCACATAGCTTTTGTGATGCTCAAATTAGATAACATTTTTAAAGCACTTAAAGTACTATATAAATGCTATCTATTATTATCATAACATTGTTCAGTCATTTTTTCAGTTTTAGCCAACTCTTCATGACCGCATTTGGGGTTTCCTTGGCAAAGATACTATAGCAGTTGACCATTTCCTTCTCCAACTCATTTTACAGATGAGGAAATTGAGGCAAACAAGGTTAAGTGACTTGCTCAGGGTCACATAGCTAGTATCTAGGGCTGGATTTGAACTAAACTCTTCCTGACTCCAGGTCCATTCTATCTACCATGGCATAGAGCTGCCATAAAATAACTTAATGTATTTCTAATAGAACTAGGATGGGAAAGCAAGAAGAACAAAAAGAAATTAACTTTTGCCCTAGATCAGGCCTGCACAAAATACAAAGAATTTCAGGAGGCTACTGAAAAATGTACGGTTGCCACTGAGCACTCTCCTATGTGTAACCAACCATCGTCAGACTGTCTCTACTCTGGCCTAACTTTAGGCCAAATCTACTGACAAGTTGTGCAGGTCTGACCTAGACGCTTGTCCAAAATAAGACAACAACCATTTCTTAAGATCTTACAATGTGACATGAAACTGGGCTAAGTGTTTTTTGCTAGTAAGAAGACAGTCCCTTCCCTCATGGAATTTACATTCTCCTACTGAAAGACAACACAAAAGAGTGCTGAAAAGGAGAGCAGGGGACCCATGTGGGTGCATGGGGGGAAAATCCAGAGTCGGAAGCAGAGCCAGAAGAGGAATAAAGATTGGCTGGCCTAGATCCTTCCTTAAAATGGACATTCTAGGAGGAACTCACCACTATAAGAAAAGGCCAAAGAGGATGAGGGACTACCTGGGGGAGAAGGTTGATGTGGAATGGTAACAAAGGAAGGAGAATCAGAAGCACAGATAGGAGGGGAAAGAATGATAACAAATGAAGAATAGAAATAAGGAGAGTGTGTCTTTAACACCTTTCTCTCTCCCTTTCTGTATCCCTTTCCTATTTCCTAGTTTCCTGGATCCACAGAGACCTAATTTATCCCTTCTTTCAATATGCAACCCTAACTAGTCCTCCAATATTATAATGAAATAATGATAGTTTTCATTTATGAATTGAATTATTCAATTTAATACACATTTATTTATTAAGCACCTACTATTATCCAAGTGCTGTGCTAAGCCATATTTATATAACATTTTAAATTCTTTATCTACTTTTATCCTCAAATTTCTTGAAAGTAAATTATACAGCTAATAATCTTACATTTTTACACATTTTACATATCAGGAAATTTGAGCTTCAAAAAGATAAAAATGACTTGCCTGAGGTCAAGCTAGTAAATAGTATAAGCAGGATTCAAAACCAGGTATTCTAAAGTACTCTAAACCATGAAAATTTTTCTCCTGACATCTCCCTCCCCCAATTAAAATACATATTTCCTTAGTGCAGATTAAAATTGGGAAGAAGCAAAGTGATTCTAAGAATTTGCACCAAATGAATTATTTTTAAAATGTGTGTTTTAAGAGAGGGATAAGTTACTCAACTTGTCAATTGTTAGAATTTCAGACATGGCAAAAAAAAATAGGGGAAAAGATCAGAATGGTCAGTGGAAAAAATTCTGGGGCATGGTCATCATAGAAAGGAGAGATGGAAAGGATCTTAGAAAGCATCTTGAAGAGCACCTTTGCATATAGAACAACTGGGATTGATAAGTTAAGTGACTTTCCTGTGGTCATACAAATAACAAACACTAGTTAGGGTATTCCAACCCCAGTTTTCTGACTCTAAGTCCAGTCATCTTTCTGCTATGCCAGCAAATTTACTTTGGCTAAGAATCAGCTTCCATAGGCAGCTTTCCATTTTTACAATATACTTCCTTCTTTTTTAATGGAGTCAAAGGTTCTTTAAAAGATCCATTTCCTGTCCTTTTTTCCACAACCCTAATCCACACCCAATCTTCCCCATAGCCAAAAGAAAAAAAGATACAATAGATTTGGGGAAAGGGCCACTAATGTTTGTGGGTTGTAACTGAGTATTTAACTTAAAAAACCCCAAACTTTTTAAAGCAGTTGAGAAGCACAAAAGTAAAATAAATAAGTTGTATATTCCTATATTACTAATAATATGCACTTATGCTTATCTTATTTCATATGATATGCCTGATGAGGTGTGGAATTTTCTATTAGTAGATATGCAAGCAGGCAGATAGAAGCATCTACTTGTAAACAAAAAAAGCTCATCTACTAGCAGTTATGGAAATTTCACATTTTTTTTTTAGTTCTACTAAGACTTATTTTCCCTGACAGATAGGTTATCTAACAGAGCTTATTATTCTCTCCTTTGGAAACCTGATTTTTATTTTAGTTACTTACTATTCAACACTGTAAAAGAGGTTAATAAGTATTCAAAAAAGGATGCTCTAACTCTACCCTTCTAATTGTCTTGGAAGTGGAATACACATGTATATGTAGAAAAAAATTCTCATTACAGAATGAATAATTGCATTTGGAATGGGTACAGTTAAGGATTTCTATTAGTGATACAAATCAACCATATGGGGAAAAACAAGATCAGTATTGGTTTGTATTGATTAAAGTACTAGATAGACTTACAGTCAGATATTACCTCCAGCAATCATTGGTCATATGACATTGGTCAAATCTGCCACTTAACTATTATGTTCTTCAAACAACTCTCTAAGATTGAGTAGTCAAAATTCTGTACTTGGAACCTCTGAATGCTGCAGTGAACTGACAGAGACAGCTTGGGATATTTGACATTTTTTTTTAATAAAGCAATTGGGGTTAAGTAACTTGCGCTAGGTTACACGGCAAGTTATTCTTTGTGTGTATTAAGTATCTGAGGCTGGAACCAATCCCAGGTCTCCTGACTCTGGGGCCGGCGCTCTTACTCACTGCACCACCTGGCCACCCCGATATTTGACATTTTCAAGGGAAACACAGCAATATTCAACACAAATGTTTGAGATATTTTGATTTCTTATACTTTAGGCTATATATCTATAATTTTTAGATCTTTGTGCTTGTACAGTCATATCTTTGTATACGTGGGTCTTTGCGTTGCTGTGATAAAAAGCAAGTAATATGTAATTACAAGTAATAATCAGTGTAGAAAAGGAAAAGAAGGTAGCAGGGTCCAATCTCATTCAAGAAGCTTTATAGTGACCAACAGGCACATTCATCCCATTAATCAGTAACTATAGTTAAGAATGTAATAAAGATATTATATCTTTGTTTATTCATTTGATTCAATTGGCCACTGAGCCATTAGGACATGGATAATTATGGAGTTGTCTGAAGCTAACTACTTAATAAACATACCTGTTAGGTATTTCTTTTGGCCTAAGAGAGTTTTGAAAAAAATTACTGAGACATTAAGGACCTATGAATCTAGAAAGTTTTGGAACCTCTGCCTTAATAATTACCTACTAAACAAAAGAGCAATTTGAATCTGCATTGCAGAGGTGGATTCCACAAAAGGAGTTATCAAGATGGTTGAAATCATGATTCCTGGCAAAGGTATTGTGCTCTGACCCTAGACTATTAAGGATAGAGATTTCAATGAGGGTAGGGGTGAGACATTCAGACCTATAATTTCACTGTGTGGATAACTTCTGGTGTGGAAACTCCTTTTACTAATACAAATAAACAATTTATAGTCTTAGTTACATGAAATCATTGAAAGATTAAGGGAATTATTCATGGTGATGCAACTAGTGTGTAACAGAGGCAGGACAAGAATAGAGGTCTTCCTGACTCCACCCAAAATTTCTGTGGGGTCAAAAATTATCCAAAGTGCAATAAAAACAAAACAAAACAAAACAAAACAAAACTGAGTCAGAGTTCTGAGTTGATAATATTTTATTAAGGCTCCACAGCCCCCCTAATGAAGTGGACCTCAGCTCTTCCTGGAAATCTGAGAATCCCTTTTCCTTAAAATCTTGGTTTTATAGTGTTTGCCGCCCAGAAAATACAGAAGAGGCAAATAAAACATATAATCTCATTGGTTGATAGACCTATATCTTGACCTTCCAGGAGAAGCTTCACAGCTTATGCTTTCAATAGATCAGCTGGTAGATGATATCCAAATATGGGCAAGCTGATGGTCTTTCCTTGGCCCCATATTGGTCAAAAGATTTGGGAAAAGATTTTCAATCAGTTCCTACATTGTGAAGATAGGGTCACCTATTCCTTAAGTACTCATAGAACCTGTTGCCAACTGCCATCAGACCATTTATGTAGGTATGATGATAAGGGATTTTGAAGATCTTCCCTGCCCCTTAATGGGCCTCACTTGGAGCCCAACAAGAGAAGTTTGCTTAGGGGAGGCCTGTTTTTCACCACACCTTTTGTTACTTTGTAATTAGGCAGTGGGCCATGAAGGTTGTGATGTCTTCTGACCCTGAAGAAAGCTACATGTACTACCTGAGGTGAGGTTTTGCTTGGGGCTCACTTTGGGAAGAGATGTGTGATTTGGCTATGTGAGACTCTGGGCAGCCATTGAGCCCCCCGACTTTGAAAACCCAAATGTTAGTGCTTCTCTCTCTGGTAACTATGTAGGTATGTGATGGTCAGATAACTAGAAGCCCTATATATTGGTCTGTTGAACTGTGTTATTTTCTCTGACTGTATTTTTTTGTCTGCTTGTAATTTCGGTTTGTATTTTCTGAATTTCAGGGTGCTGACTTTTTACCCTGAACCAATTGAATTGTGTATGTGTGTGTTTGAGTTTGATTAAAGTAAGATTGTTAACCCCTTTTTAGTTGCTTTCCTTTAGAAGAGCAGATCGAAGAACCTGGCTAATAAGTGTTTGTTGAGTTGAATTCAATCCAATCGGTGACATATCCTCTTTAATCTTACTTCTTTTACTCTTTTTATTTTTCAATTTCTTTCCTTCTGACTCCTCTTTCACTTCCCCAGTGAATATCCCCACTTAATAAAGAAGTTCTCAGACAGTTATTGACTTGATTTAAAGCAATTCAATCAAAGCTGTTAATTCTCAAGAGACAACACTGTTTTCGTTATTTGTTGAGTCAAGTGAATTCCAATTCTCTAACTATGACTTAAAACGAAATGAATAATGACAGGGTTTTTTTTTGTTGTTGTTGTTTGTTTGTTTTGCTTTTTGGAGGGTGGAAGGCAGGGCAATTAGGGTTAAGTGACTTGCCCAAGGTCACACGGCTAGTAAGTGTGTCAGGTGTCTGAGGTTGGATTTGAAATCAGGTCCTTCCGACTTCAGGGCCTGTGCTCTATTCACTGCACCACCTTGCCACCCTGGCAGGTATTTTTTTTTTATCATTCTATGTTTCCTCCTTACCTTTCCACTCCCAAATCCCACCTAATCTTCCAGGGGATTAAAAACCAACCAAACAAATATGAAATCAATTTTGCTTAGTGTCCCATAGCCCCCATCATCCTTCTCCCCTTCCTCACCATTTCAAATGGCACACCATAGGAATCAGTATAAAAGTATACATAATGAATATTCCAAAACCAGAAATTAGACTTCTGTATATATTAAACACTGTTTAAATAACTAGCTGAAAATTAAATAATTTGAATTTGGAAATCCTGGATTTCAGAAGATAATAAAATGTGGATGTGTACAAAGAAAAAATTAATATTTCATAACAATGTTACTAACAGCCAAGAAACATTTCTTAGGCATCTTGGACAAATTAGTGTCTATAGGAGTTATAGTTATAATATTTTCTTTTAAAAATTTTAGTATTTTATTTTCCCCAATTACATGTAAAAGCAACTTTTAACATTCATTTTTAAAACTTTTGAGTTCCAAATTCCCTCTCTTCTTCCCTCTCCCCGTGAGAAGGCAAGCAATTTGATATAGGTTATACATGTGGTCATGAAAAACATTCTCATATTAGTCATATTGTGAAAGAAAACATAGACAAAAAAACTCAAGAAAAATAACACAAAAAAGTATATTTCAATATCTATTTAGACACCATCAGTGGTTTTTGGAGAATGGATTGAACTTTTCATTATGAGTCCTTCAGAGTGGACTTGGATTACTGTATTGCTGAGTCATTCATTGCTGATCATCTTAGAATATTGCCGTTACTTTGTACATAGTATATTTCACTATGCATAAGCTCATATCAGGCTTTCCAGGTTTTCTGAGAACATCCCACTCATTTCCTTTTTTTTTTCTTGTGCTCATCATTTCTTAGAGTACAATAGTATTCCATCATAATCACATACCACAATTTGTTCAGCCATCCCTCAATTAATGGTCACCCCCTCAATTCCCAATTCTTTGTCACCAGAAAAGAGCTGCTATAAGTATTTTTGTACTTATAGGTCCGTTTCCTTTTTTTTTTTCTAATCACTTTTGGGATACAGACCTGGTAGTGGAACTACTGGCCAAAGGGTATGAATGGTTTTACAAGCCTTTGGTCATAGTTCCAAATTGCTCTGTAGAATGGTTGAATCAGTTCACAGCTCTAGTAACCAATGCTTTAATGTCTCATTTTTTCCCACATCCCCTCCAACATATATCATTTACCTTTTCTGCCTTTTAGCCAATCTAATAGATATGAGGTAGTACCTCAGAAGTGTTTTAATTTGCATGTCTCCAATCAATAGGGATTTAGAGCATTTTTTCATATGACTATAGATAGATTTGATTACTTCATCTGAAAATTTTTCATATCTTTTGATCATTTATCAATTGGGGAATTACTTTTATTTTATTTTTACTAATGATGAAAGACATTGTTAAAGAAGACACAAAAAAAATTGGAAAAGATAATACATTAAAAAACAAACTAGACCATACAGTAAAAGGGGTACAAAAAGCTGAAGAGGAGAAGTTTTAGTTTATCTATATGTTTGAGAATTAAGGACTTTATCAGAGAAACTTGCTTCAAAAATATTTTTTCCAGTTACTACTGGTCTTTCCCTCAAATCCTGTTCCCCCCCCCATTTATTCTATTTTCTCTGTCCTTTCCCCCTATCCCTCCTTAAAAATGTTTTACATCTGACTATCCCCTCCTTCAATCTGCCCTCCCTTCTATCACCACCACCCCCTTTCTCTTATCCACGTCCCCTCCTACTTTCCTGTAGGGTAAGAAAGATTTCTATACCCAGCTGAGTGTGTATTTTTCCCTCTTCGAACCACTTCTGATGAGAGTAAAATTCATATACTTCCCCTCACCTCCCTCCTCTTCCCTTCCACTATAAAAGCTTTTTCTTGCCTCTTTTATGTGAGATAATTTTCACCATTCTACTTTACCCTTTCCCTTTTTCCCCAGTACATTCCTCTCTCACCCCTTAATTTAATTTTATTTTTTAGGTAATTACTCAGTAATATTAAATTCATACATGGGCTTTGTGTCTAGATATACTCCTTCTAACCACCCTAATAATGAGAAAGTTTTTAGAATTTGCAAGTATCATTTTCCCATGTAGAGATGTAAACATTTTAACCATATTGAATCCCTTATGATTTCTATTTCCTGTTTAATTTTTTAATGATTTTTTTTTTAGTCTTATATTTGTGAGTCAAATTTCCTAATCAGCTCTGGTCTTTTCATCAGGAATGCATGAAAGTTCTCTGTTTCATTGAAAATTCATTTTTTCCTCTGAAGAATTATACTCAGTTTTGCTGGGCAAGTGATTCTTTTTTTTTTTTTTTTTTAAAGCAATCGGGGTTAAGTAACTTGCTCAAGGTTACATGGCCAGGTGTTTCTGGGTGGGTGCTAAGTGTCTGAGCCCGGGATTCGATCTCCAGGTCTTCTCAACATTGGAGCCGGTGCTCTTACTCGCTGTGCTACCTGGCCGCCCCTGGGCAAGTGATTCTTGGCTGTAATCATAGCTCCTTTGCTCTCTAGGTTATCATATTCTAAACCTGCCAATCCTTTAATGTTGAAACTACTAAATCTTGTGTTATCCTGACTCTGGCTCCATGATACTTGTATTGTTTCTTTCTGGCTGCTTGAAATATCTTCTCCTTGATTTGGGAGATCTGGCATTTGGCTATAATATTCCTGGGAATTTTCATTTTGAGATCTCTTTTAGGAAGTGATCAGTGGATTCTTTCAATTTCTATTTTATTCTCTGCTTCTAGAATATCAGAATAGTTTTCCTGGATAATTTCTTTTAAGATGATGTCTAGGCTATTTTTTTTAATCCTGGCTTTCAGGTAGTCCAATAATTCTTAAATTCTATCTCCTGGATCTATTTTCCAGGTCAATTGCTTTTCCAGTGAAATATTTCACATTGTATTCATTTTTTTCAATCTTTTTTGATTTAGTTTTCTTGTTTCTTGATTTCTTATAAAGTCATTAGTTTCTATTTGCTCAGTTCTAATTTTTAAGGAATTACTTTCTTTAGTGAGCTTCTGTAACTCCTCTTATGTTGACCAATTCTACTTTTTAAGGAGATTTTTTTTTCAGTGAATTTTTGTGCCTTTTTTTTTTCATTTGGTAAATTCTGTTTTTTGAAGCATTCTTCTTCTTCTTGTTTTTCTGTACCTATTTTTTTTTTACCATTTGGCCTGATCTGTTTTTTAAGATGTTATTTTTTTCAGTATTTTTTGTGTCTTTTTACCAAACTGTTGACTTTTTCATCATGATTTTCTTGTGTCACCCTCATTTCTCTTCCCAATTTTTCCTCTACATCTCTTACTTGATTTCCAAAATCCTTTTTAAGCTTTTCCATGGTCTGACACTGATTTATATTTTTTCTTGTGGGCTTTGGATATGTCTTCAACATCTCCTCATTTGACATAGTTTTCAGGTCCATGACCAACTTTTATCATCTTCCTCTGGTCAAGCTCCAGTAAGTTTTTAGATTGATGTTGACTCATCCAAGCCTGTGATTCAAAGGCTGAATATTGGATAAGTGTCATGTAACCATTTATTTACTATTTCTTTAACTTCTGGCAATAATAGATTTTTTCAAACTTTATTATTTTTCAATTAGTTTTAAATTGTCTTTTAATTCATTTTCAAGGTTTTTTTTGTTTTGTTTTGTTTTGTTTTTGGTGGGGTAAGTATTTTCCCATTTCTACATAGGCACATTTATTTGCAAATGGGCCATTTTCTGAGCAGTAAACTGAACACAGGAAAAACTTCTTTTTATCAATCAATAAGTATTTACCTCTATTCAGTGTCTACTCTGGCTAAGCTCTGAGTGTACAAAATTCAAATACAAAGAATGAAACAATCCTTACTCTCAAGGAACTTACATTCTTTCTGGGGAGACAAACATATATTGTATAGACATATCATACACACACACACACACACACACACACACATATATATAGTTATACTGGGGTATATGTAAATATGTGTATATATGTATCATGCATACATATATGTATGTATTCATGTGTGTATATAGTAAACATAAAGGCAAAAAATAAATACAAAAATATAGGATAGTTAAATATAAGGCAATTAGAGGCAAGGCGTTAGCAATCAGGGAGGAAAGACTTCAAGTAGAAGGTAAAACTTGAGGTGAATCTTGAGAGATTAATTCTACAAGGAAGGGGTAGGGAAAGTATGCATTCCAATAATTAGGGATGGTCTGTGAAAAAGTTCAGAGTTGAGAGATCCTGGAATGCTCTATCTAAGGAACAGAGAAATCATATTGACTTGATCATCCTGATATAATAGGAAGCCACTGGATTTTAACGAATAGGAGAATTACATAATGGGATCTGTGCTTTGTCAGTGTTGTGGAGAATGGACTTGAGTGGAGAGAGATTTTGTTCAGGGAAACCAATTAGGAGATCATTACAAAAATCTAGGTGAGAAGTAATAAAGGCATGAACTAAGGTGGTGACTATTTAAGACTTTGCATGAGTATATGGATCTTGGAGTTATCTGTACTAAGATGGATAATCAAACCCTTATGAGTTGATGAGGTCCCCAAGAGGAAGTGTAAAGATGATAGGCAAAAACAGAACCTTAGGGAACACTTATAGATGCAATTAGATGGTATAATATGGATCGTGAGCCATCAAAAGAGACTAAGAAGGAACAGTTAGACTAGTAGGAAAAAGACTAGTATATCACCAAAACCTGGAGAAGAGAGATTATCCAGAAAAGAGAGTAATCAGCATTGTCAAATGTAGCAAAGAGATCAAGAGAGATGACAAATGATGAAGCTTTGAAATCAGAAAATGACTGGTAACTTTGGAGAAAGCAGTTTTAGTCAAGTGATGCAGTTGGAAGCCAGATTGCAAAAGGTTGAGAGTTGAAAGAAAAGGAAGTGAAGATGAAGTATAACCTGCATACTGAGTGATTTATCCCTTAGCTTATACTAAATGCAGGGCACAGGGCTGTCCCTTGGGGAAGGGGGCAGGGAACAAAATACAGCCCAGGCTAAGGGAGGGTGGCTGTGGGTGGGAGGAATGAGGTCACAATAGTATATTTGTAGTCCCTCTTTTCCTACGTAATTGTAGTACTTTGGATGAGCATGTAGCACAGTGACAGGTAGCCAGCCATGGGGGACAGATGTATGCCCTAAGGAGAGAAAGACCTGGTTTCAAGTTCTGCTGCTGACATGCAGTCAAGTCACTTAACCTCTCAGTGGGCCAGACAATTAAGACTACACATTACAGACTAGCTGCTGATCTGCAGTAATAGAAGACACGTCCACACCAGAATTTCCCTATTCTGATGAAAACAAAGACCATGACAAAAGATAGAAGTCATAAGGACTACTCCAAAAATGTTGTAGATTGATTTACTGAAGTTGGGTATGGCAAAGTGCTAATGAAAAGCAGATTTTATATAAAAGAAGAAGCCCTGGATAGGGTAGTCAGGGAGACATGGGTCTGAGACTTAGCATTGCCCATGTGACTTTGGGTAAGTCATTTTTTTGTGTGGGTATCATTTTCACAGATGTAAAGTGAGGGGTTTTGAATATATATTCTCTAAAGTCCTTTTCAGCTATGAAGTTCCATGAAACCTATAAAGGATCATAGGACTGAAAGGTGGACAAAGCCTAAGAGAGAATCTGGTCCAACCTCAATTTTTGTTAAGAACATAGCTGTTAATGATATTATGTGAGACAGGCATCATCATTCTAGCCCTTTAGAACTATGCCTAAGAATGAGAATAATAGCTACCATGTCTGTAGTGCTTGCAAAACTGAATGAATGTGCTATTTTATTTCCTCCTAAATATTGTGGAAAATGATTTTAAATCTTAGTAATCAACATCTTGGAGACTCAGAGTCCCTCAGTCCCAGCTCTCTCTCTTAGAAATTCAGTCTCTCCTTTAAAAGGACATTACTGATAGTAAGATTGGATTGAATCTTCTTGTCCTGATCAAACCCAACCCAAACCTGAACTGATTTTATCCTACTCAGGTTTGGGTAAAGTTATATTCTTTTGCCTAGATTAGCTCCAGACTGGGGGGTGGTCTGATAGAACAAGTATTTCCTCTGAAAATAGAATGATGGCAATTGGTATCAGCCCCTGTTGAAAAGGTATTGTAGCAAGATTAACTGACCTAAGTCATGTACTCAAGATCTCATTTTAATATAGCCTGCCAGTGTGTTGACCAATCAGAATTTATTTGCATCCTTTGGAAACAACTACTCTTCGAAAAGAATATATGACCCTGTACCCCCAAATCCCAAATCGATCCAGTTCTGGACTGGCCCCCTTAGGGGCCCTTGTTCTGGATTGTAACTCATATGTAATACACATCAAGTCAGCTTGAGAGAAATTAAAATGGTGACACACATACCCAAATTTTATTTGTCTCTTTCTTAGAATACACTCTGTTTTAAAATTGGGGTTCCACTGTCTACATCTATATGCGTGCATATGTGTGTGTGTGTGTATTCTACCTTGTGTTGTAGGCATGTGTGGACAAAAGAATTCAGCTTTTAAGCATGTCTAGCCTGGAGAGAAATATGCCCAAATTGACATAGTTTCCTTTGTACCTTCAGACATGACTTTTTTTTTTTTACCACAAAATCATTTCAGATAATATTTAATAAGAATCTCGAACAAGGAAATCATTGTAATATGTTAAAATACAGTTTGGAGTCAACATTCCTAAAAATAGCCTCTGTTTCCTTATTCCTTTGACCATTCCCTTAAAGTCTTTTCCAAGGATAAAACAAAAGACCTTTTCCTGAAATCATCTTAAATCCTTTCTCAATGGAGAAAGGTGGGTCATAGAACCACTTTAGGGGATGGAAAAAGTAGGCATAGTCCTGGATTGGTCAATAATCCAATTGATTCTGGGGTGAGGAAGACAAAGTTTTGGTTATAACTTAATTTATCTAAGAAAGCCTTTTTGTCCTCATCCATCCTCCTTCAAACTTGAAGGCAGAAGAGGCCTTTTTAGACCTGAAAAAAGACAAATTTTAACATTTCTAGGGGAACTAAAAAAATTAATTTTATTTTTACTATTCTTCCATAATCCTCACAACAATCCTTTTAAGTGTTATTGTTTTCTCCATTTTACAAGGTGATAAAACTGAGGCTGAGAAAAGCTATGTGATCTGACAAGAATCATGTTGCCCGGGTCACCCAGTAAGTGTTTGAGGGAGGATTTGAACCCAGGTCTTTCTAACTCCAAGACCAGCATTCATTAACTGCCTCAGAAATGGGGCAGCTTACCTAGAAGTTCAATGAAAAAGTCTTCCCCAGAGACATATACAATAAAAAGATTATGATATTGGCAAACTGGAAAAGGTACCGTACCCTGGGGCCAGATTACTCAGGTTTGAAGAGAGGTCACCTAGTTGGCTTGTTCTCCTTTCTTCCAGCAAACATTACTTTTGCCATTTCAGTAAAAAGAAATCTACCAGGGTTGGGAAATGTGCAGCTTTTGACTGAGTCCAAGCTTTATTAAACAAATTCTTTTATTAAGGGGATTTGTTCTGTGATGTTTGGACTTAGCCAAAGGGTCAAACTTGAGGACCTAGAAGGACAAACAGATTCCCCACCCCTGAGACTCTAAACTAATAATCATTTCATTGGTTTGGGTTCTGCCTATAGGCAGCCTCCGAGTGGGAAGGGCATTGGTGCTCTCATTGGGACTATTGGCTACCTTCTGGCCCTACAAATCAACTACTCTGCCTCTCTGGTTGTGAAACCTCCTCATCCAAAAATAGAATTCACTTTAATAAAATTATAATTTGATATTCTATTGCCATACATTGTACATCAATAGAGAAGTCATTTGGGAAACCATGGTCCCTATATGTTGATATTTTTTCTGCCACTAGTTGAAATAAGTCTGTGAAGCATGAAACATATACTTAGCTTTTAAAAGACTGATAAAATGTGTGTAGTTTCTATATGTCAAATATAACCAATCCTTCTTCCAGCTATGATACCCAGATATATTAATTGCTATTGTGAATTTTCTCAAGATGTTAGTGGCTAGCATATTTTCACCTAACCTGGTTTCTGCTTTTCCTTTCAGGAGCTGGAGTTCTCCAATCTGTTTGCTGTTCTCCATTGTATTCATTCCTTCTTTGCTGCCAAAGTGGCTTGTTTGGACCCTCTGTATTTAGGCAATCAGGCCTCTGCCTCTGCTTCTACGTCTGCTTCCTCTGCTGCTACAGGCAAAGTAAAATATACAACCTGACACCCCACACTTCGTACTGCCACAAATACTTAAACTGTGTACAAATGTTCATCACTACTAGACCCTGGAAAAACCACAAATTCACCAATTCAACAGACAAGTCCATACTGCCGTTTTGGCAGAAAGAAATATTATAATGGATCACAAACTCCTCTCGGTTCTGCAAGACATCTGTAAATAACCCTAGCTGAAAACCAAGCATAGGATGGATATGCTTTTACTATGATCTATTTGTACCAAGCTACTGCTGTAAGCAGAAGTAGAGACAAAAGAATTAATGATATGAAGAAACACTTAAATATCCAATAAAATTTTCAACTGCCCATAAGAAACTGCAAATGGAATGGTCATTTTCTTGTTTCCAGGTTATTTTCTATGACAATGTGCTAGGCCCTGAGCCTGAACTACTACCCCATCTATGTATTATAAATGATGTAAAAGCAAGCAAGAGACAGACCCCTGTGGCCACAAGGAGACTAGCATGAAAGACATTTATCAAAGTATCTCCTCAAAGAAGAAAGCACTTTAATTCTTATTGTAAGTTTTTACCTGTACCCCCTCTCCATAGTTTATGCAACACTGTCATTCTGCTCTCATTGTTTTATCTCTAGTCATTTGTAATCCACCTGTAGAAAGGTAACCATGCTGACTCATCACAGACAAAATGAGAAATGGCCTCCTCTCATCTTGGATCACTGCTGAAATAACTTGTCAGACATAGGTCTTAATGCCGATTGAAAATGAAAACCACATGTTATTTTAATTATGAATGATGCAAATAGGTTTGGTAGCTCCTTCATTTCTATCTTAATTGTGGGGAAATTTATTTTTAATCTAATGTGCTTAATTGACCTACCTGAAGTAGGGCACTGTCTGTGACCTAAGGAAACTTCCATCATGAGATTGACTAGAACCCATGGGAGAGAACAGGTGAGGGAAGACTGTCATTCAGTCTTGATTAATCAACCAGGTACTCAAATTCTCTTAAAAAACAGTCTTATAGCCAACGATATTTTAGTTCAATGGCATGGCTACTTTATAATACCACTATTAGAGGTAAACGAAGTAAGTAAGCTTACTGACATTTATTTCACTTTCTGAAGATTGCATCTGGCTGATCATCCAAGAATGTAATGTATATTCTTGATGTTTGGACTCATGGTGAATGTAAAATGGAGGAGCTGTAAATCTGGAACTTTCAGTGCTTCTTACACTGGTCAGACTTCAAAGATACACTACTTGAATACCCTGGACCATGTTCTTGGTCCTAAGATATGGCTTTAATAGGAACTTCATATGAATATCCAAGCCCCACCCCATTTTTTTCAAATTGATTTTGCACTAACACACATTTGTGAATATATCCAAATATTTGGTGTTTTCTTTGTGTGTGTGACCTAATACTGAAAAAAAGATAGAAAGCCTTTCCTTTAAAGCAAGAACAGTTCCCTTAGGATGGAACTGTTATTTATAAAGAGAGCACATGAATGTTATATTCATATTCTATTGTTTCCATGGATTTTATGAGTATGAGTAACCAATCATTATTTTATTTTGTTCCTGAATGATTCTCAAATGTACTGAATTGAAAACATTCCTAAGGACCAAGAAAAACAGAAAAAAAGTGGGATTTTCCATTATTAAAGAATTCTGTTGTAACTCATTTATTGTAGGATGCCAATAGTCAGTTGTTACTTAATAGGTAAGGGTGAATTTTGCTTTCAGTTCTTTGATATTGTTTTTAAACCACTCTGCCTTAGCTCTTTGAAGTTTTGGTTCTAAAAACGGCATTCTGAGTGTGTTTGGAATGTATGTTGTAATTGATATATGGTCAAAATGTTTTGAGTCTTGAAGGACTTATGCTATGAAATTATTTGCCAAATATGTGGTTATAGTTTCTCATACATATGTAAGGTATGCAAATTTACCTTCCCAATACATTTGTAAGAAATCATACTTTCCAAAGTTCTAAATGTTAATCATAGTTTAATGAAATTTTAGGTGGAAAACTTTTTTTGAATTATTGACAACGACTAACCTTTATTAACAATCCAACTTTAATTTATATTATTTTCTTCTGTAACTCTATTTTTATTAGTATAAATTCTGGATGGCCAGAATATTTAAACAAAATATTTAAACTTGCACTATAGTGCAAGATGAGGCCACTATCTGCATAATACAACCATTTGGGAATTAAACTGTTTAGTTTAATGTGACAGGTAACTGAGTAAATGTTTGCTGATTTGATCTTACATCAACCTAAATACTTGGTTATAGACTTTTTATTTTTACATTTGATGTTTTGATGTTTGGGACACCAGATCAGTTTACCCTTCATAATCCAACTGAATTATAGGTGACCAACCTGGGAAATTTTGTAGACTTGGCCTCAGGAAGAAGTGATTATTTCAGTTTTAAAAGCTGACATAGATACATAGTCAATATTTATTAATATAGTTTTTTCCATATGAAAACTCAGAATGGTATCTTGTAACCAAGGTATACTGATAATATTTGATATAAGAAAAGCAAAAAGTCTTGAAGGCCAACATTCATTTTAAAAGTTTCTTCAAATTATTTAAAACTGTGGTCTAGAAAATATTTTTCTGGAGATAATAAGAAATCAAAATAAAAAATGCAACAGAATAAAAAATATTTGTAAGGTAGTATTTATCCCCTACTATAGTAGATTTTAAAGAATCACTGAGTAAGCATAGAATTGTTGTAAAAACTGCTTTTATTTTCTTCTTTTTTGTGGGGTCAGGATGGGGCAGGAGTACACTTACCTTAAAAAAAAAAAAACTCATATGGTGGTATTCAACTGGAAAAAGAAAGCCAAATCAAATATTTTCATATTAATGTAAATAGGATCAGATTCTTCATTTGTATAATTCTAGAGAAACTTCCTCTAAATCTAGAAGCTCTAAGATGTGGGAGGTTTATGAAATCCCAGATAATGAGGCAGAGAAGTGCTGGAATCCCTACAGGACTTCAGGAACTATTTGTTAAATTTTCAGTGTGAGCGTTTACACGTAAGGAAATGCCAAATGCTACAAATTGAGGCTACAAATTTGCTGCTTTCTTCATTAAGAAAGCAATGGAGATGATCTTAATAATTCAGATAAAATTAAGTGTGTCCTGTGTGGACTTTTTTAGAGAGCCAATTAAACATTTACCTGTAAACCACTTTAATGGGGTTCATACTAATAGAGGCTGTAGGATTTCAATGTGTAACAAGTAGAGACAGGACAATCAAATGTTTCAGTTAGTCAGAAGAGTTAGCCCTGAATCTCTGTGGATGGACAAACTGGATCACAGTGACTGGCCCACTTCATTAGAAGCTCTCCTACTCCTGTGCATATGACAGAACTGGCATCACCACATTCCTGCTCTTTGACTTGTCCAAACAGACAATTTTAATCATACTGAAATCTGCATAAATGTAATCTTCATCGCCCAATTCTGGACAACCGGGCAGTATGTGTTTGGGGTAGAGTAGAAATTTAGCATGAAATTTCAGACAGTGATTCTGATCTCTCCCCACTGCCTCAAACTACTATAGAATTTTCTAAACATATCCACCATTTCATAGCAAGAAAGCTGGCCTACAGGGAATAAGGGATCACTCTTACAGGGAGCAAAAAATTCCTTTGTTTGTAATGCTTAATATAATTTTAGTACAAAGCACTAATGTATTTGAAAACTGATTTGGAACATCAACATTAACCTTTTACAATTGTGATTAAAGAGAAAAAAAATTGAATGGATAACATTTTGAAACCCACTGGAAGCTAGATTGCTGACTTTTTTCTAGTCTGTTACTTAAATGCCAACTATATAAAGAAATATATTTGTATCCCATAATATACAAACCACTGATTAAAAAACAACAAAATATTCCTATAAATTCTGATCTATTAAAATACATGTATATCATCTACATATATACTTTTCAAATTTAGAATATAAATTAAAGTTTGAGTTAAAATTGATGGCACTATCCATATTCTTATTATTGCTGATATTTTAATAAGAATAAGGCACAATTGATATTTTACATGATTACATTAACACATGTTAGAAAAACTGTATTTTAATTCTATTCATTGAGCAATTAATAATTTTGTTTTATTTTTGCTATATAATTAATAAGTACTATTGTTTATTATTTTTTTAATTTATATGAATGAGAACTTTTAGAAATGGTGAAATATAAATCAGGTAAACTATATTCCCATATAATTTAGGTTTAGCTGCATGAAATTTATTTATTACAATCCCTAGAGACATCTACAGTTGTATATAATACAACACTTGAATAGAAGAACCTTCAGGCACCTAATCATGCATTACAAATGTTAACCCCTTCAGTGCCTTGGAGTTTTTTTGCATTATAAAAATCCCTTAAGTCCTCCTCCCTGTACAATAGTGTACATACTGCAAAGTAAAAAGGGACCTTTTTAAAACATTAGCATAGAAGGGGTTAAAGTATCACTCCATACCTTTACTAATATCTATACAATGATATGGTTTGCTCTCTGAGATTACATTTCCATTTTATTTTTGCCATTTAACCTTCAGCTGAATGACATATATTATTAAAGCATATGCCATTTTAGTTATTTTATCAGAGGGTATTTATTTTTTGGGGGGAAAGGTTAATTACTAAGGGAAAACAAAAACATATCAACTAGGTGTTAACATCCAAGTGTCTTGCCAAAGTTTTTATGTGGAAAAAATAAATCTTTCCTTGTTCATGTTTCAGAAGTATTCCTGACTTCTAATTTGAAAATGTTTGCTCATTGGATTTCCATTCAGTAACTACTTGAAAAGCTGCATTAATTCCTTGTTAGCAAAGTCAGCAGAAAGGTGTACTTTAGTGTTCACTAGTTCTTCTGCAATCCTTTCTTTCTACTGCTATAACTTAGAGATCAAATCCTAAAATTTTAAAGAAGCCCACACTGCACTGGCCTTGAAAAAAAGTCATGATCTTGACTGATTCAGGTCTGCTGCCAGGAAGCAGAAGGCTGAAGAAGCTTAAAAAGTACAAGCAAAGCCTTCTGTTTCTTTCAGTTAAGTGTAGACACTTCCATAGTTAAGAATCACTGCCCCTGAGTTCCTATGAACATCATTGTACTTAATAGGCCTTCTTAAAGAATTGCTATTTCATACCTCCAAGAACTTGGCTTTCTGATTTCTTTCTATTCTTAAAAAATTTTAAAACACTATCATTTATTTGCACATTTAAATTTGTTTTTGAGAATAAAATTTAAAAGTGTTATATATTTTATAAATATGAAAAATTGCAATGAACATAGAAAATTAAACTATAAATATATTTATTTCATTTTTAATTGTTTTGGTGGATGTTTGTAAAATGTAAATTAATATTTGTGACAAACACAGTCACTTAGATGTTTAAGTTCATTAATGTACTACTAATAAACTGTACTTTTGTAATGGAGCATACTGAAAAATAGAAAATAAATACTTTTTAATAGATTTGCATATTTATTTTTATAAGATGGGTATAAAAGTCAATGCGTGCTAGATACAAAGGAAATGAGGCAGGGAGGGTATATGATGGGACCAAAAAGTTTCTTGACATTTTTAAAGGGATATTACTTAATGTTAATTCTAAGACTACTAGCTAACACAGTAATAATTCTCTTTAGATGACTGCTGAATTGACTGTGGAGGAAACTTTTTTCAAAAGTTTTCTCTATGCTGTGGTATGGGAAATGATGTCATTTGAGTTTAAGTTTCTGTAGTCATCTTCTAGAAAAATTTTCAGAGGTATCATAAATTTCATCAGTCATTAGCACTATTTTGTGAATATATTCATTAGATGAATTTTCATAGGATAAATAGCTGAAGGAAGGCAATAAAAAATAGCTTCTCAGGAGTTGGAGCCAGAACTTTCCTATGAAGGTTGATAGGTGACAAATTTTGTCTGAGGTCCAATTTTGCTTATCCTGTCCAGGATTCTCTGCACTCAGAGATATAAAACACTATTCTCATTGGCACCTTAATCATGTCTCCACAAATTGGCTAGACATTGAGATAAAAGAAGCAAAAGTTCAATGGACGTCATTTCCCATTGCTCTTATTGTGCAAAAAGTATTACTCCTAAAGATTAATACCTGTGACTATTCTATATGCTAAGCAAAAGATATTTATAATGTGTGCCTACAGATATTTCTTAGCAGCTGTTGTGATTTGCAGGGACTAAGGACTTTTTTTCTCAGACAAATCCAATTACATTTCCCAAGGTGCTTTGTGACCAGAAATAAATTCCTTGGACTACATTCTCCCAAAAATTATATTCTGACTACAGACTGGTGACAACTGATGAGAAAGGACTTGGATTGGTGGGGAATGCCTAGTTAAGCAGAAGGTTTAAATAGCAATTGATTTTTTTGGGGGGGGGGGGGGGGGGGCGAGGGAAGGTGCACTAAATTGAAAGAATAATAAAAGAGGCTGGAAATGTGGGAAAATGTAGAGAAAAGGAAATCCTGATGGTCCCAAGCCAAGAAGTTTCAGCTGATTGCAATATACAGACAAGGAGCTAGCATATCCCCCTGCTGGCAACCCAGATTCACTGAGAGATGAATGGGAGAGATTTACAATTTCATTATATGATAAGGATAAATGTTGTACTCTGGGATAGCAGAGAGAGAGCTGAACTCCAAGCATGGAACATCTGGATTCAAGTCCCATCTCTGACATATACTAGCTATGTGGTACAGGCAGGGCGATTGACTTAAAATTTTCAGTATTCTAGTCAACTCTCGAAGAATGTAAGTTGCAGAGAACTCATACACCTGCATTGGCAGAGGGAATTTTCTCACCTGGGATTTAAATACACCAATGAAACCACAGGTAAAATTTCTTTCATGATGACAGGGAGCTTCCCCAATAAATTTTCTCTAAGAGGTTTCTATTCTATGGAAAGGGGAGGAGTTCACATCCTCCTGTGTATAGAGCAACATTTCTCTACTGCTTTATTTCTTGTTGATGATGTTATGGAAGATCAAAGACCAATACCCAGGTACTATCCCCTTTGTGTACTATGTGAGTATGTGATACTGCTTATTATTTTATTTTTTGCCTTTTTGGAGGGGAGAGGGCAGGGCAATTGGGGTTAAGTGACTTGCCCAAGGTCACGTGGCTAGTAAGTGTTAAGTGTCTGAGGCTGGATTTGAACTCAGGTCCTCTTGATTCTGGGGCCCGTTCTCTATTCCCTTTGACGCCTAGCTGCCCCAATGTGATACTATTTAGTTAAGTCTAGCAATACACACAGAATATCCCAAAATGCATTTATTAATGATATCCTTAAATGGACTCTTTCAAGTCTCCCCAATGTCTTCATGTTATGCTTAAAAACACAATGCCTTGATTCTCATTCTCAGCGTAAAGCATACTCTTTATGAGTATTATCATTTTCTTTTATTTTACCTTTTTTTTTCTTTTTTTAACTTGCTCAAGGTTACCCGGCCAGTTATTTCTGGGTGTGGTGCCGAGTGTCTGAGCCCGGGATTCGATCTCCAGGTCGTCCCGACGCTGGAGCCGGTGCTCTTATTCGCTGAGGTATTATCATTTTCTAGTTGACAGTATGGGCAGCTATGTGTTGCAGTAGTTAGAGCATGGGGCTTGGAGTCAGGAAGACTCATCTTCCTGAGTTCAAATGTAGCCTCAGACACTTAGTAACTGTGATTCCCGTCAAATCACTTCACTTTGCCTCAGTTTCTTCATCTGTAAAATGAGCTGGAGAAGAAAATGGCAAACCACTCCTGAATCTTTCCCAAGAAAACCCCAAGTGGGGCCACAAAAAGTTGGGTACAATTGATGTGAAATGACTGAACAACAATGAAATTGACAGTATGTTCCAAAAGCATCACTTTTCAGACTTAACCATATGCACAATAATTACAACATTTAACTAATCACCAAAAACCATTTAAAACACTAATCAAACAATTTAGTGAGTTCAGCTACAGTCAATAAGGATTTATATACATAAACAATAATTAACTGGAGTACAATACAGAAGAAGGTACATCAGAGAAAATCTGAAAACCCAAATATTAGGGTTAAAAACCCCCAGAAATTTAGACTTCCAAATAGAAAAGGCCAAGAAGTGTCCTTTCCCACAGTGTTTCCCTCATTGAAGCCCTCCTTTTTTGTCTCCAGAGAGAGGGTTTAATATAGCAATAAGTCTAGGACAACTGGTCACACAGGTTCCCTTTTGTCCTTTATTCCCTCCTCACTATGAACACAGTTGATCCTCTCCTTTATAACAAAGCATTCATGCAATAAAAAGCAGCTTATTGTTATCTAGAGACAAAACCCTTTATAATAGTACAGACAGCAAATGAACAAGAAATGTGTGTGTGTGTGTGTGTGTGTGTGTATTTTTAAGTAGAAAATTCCCAGCTGCAAGCATACTATAAGCTGTATCAGCAGTATTGAAACTGGGAGAGCAGAAGGACATAGAATTGATACCTTTATCAGGTCCCCTGGAGTGGTTAGGTCAGGCATAGTCAATCAAACACCAAAATCTTGCTGAGGCCTATCACTGCTTAAGCAGATCAGTGAACCTGATAAGGCTCCAGCTGTTTGTGTTTATGTTCAATTCTGGTTAGCAGCACACTTCACTTGCCATTGGCTCATCATTGGTGCCCATTCATCCCAAATCACTTTCCTCTTCCTGGAGTTCAAAAGTACAGGGTTTTCCTCATTTAAGACACTTGACGTTTTGTTGCAAGTAGAAAAAACTATACTTCCAATCAATTCCTTATTACTGCTAATTTGCTTCATTTTCGTATCTCAATTGCATGCTTTTGATATTCAATTAAGAGTCTCTCTTAAAGACTCTTTACAGGATAAAGTTTCTGACTGTAAGCTGAATAATTGATTACTCTAGATAAACATATTCCTGGTTTAGCAAAACAATCTAGAATCATGAGGCACACATTTTATATATATATATGTGTGTGTGTGTGTGTGTGTGTGTGTGTAATAGTCAGTTAATAACTGTTTTAAAATATTTACTCAATCTTGTTTTTGACTGTTTAAAAGCTGCTAAAAAGATCCCCAAATCAATGTAACAAAGCAGGGTGACATTTTATAGTGAAAACAAGTATTGGTTTAGAGTCAGATAATGAGTTTTCATCCCATCTCTGCCACTTAATATCCATAATCATGTCTCTGTGCCTCAGTTTCTTCATATGTGACCTGAAGTGAATGGGCTTTATAGTCTCTCAGGGCCCTTCTTGCTTTATATCTATGATTTTGTGACTAAGATTTCACTACTTAGGAAAACAAAAGATCTCAAATCTCACATACTTTTATCAGTGTTGGAACTTCTAAGCTACTTATATTTTCACACTGGTTTATAATTATTTTTATTCATTAATCTTCACAATGAATTCACCTTATGGCAGATAAATATTATACAGAAGAATGTATCCAGTATATCTTCTCTGAAATGCCAATTCGGTGCTTTCTTCCTTTGAAATAATAATCATTCAAATTTACGTAGAACTTTAAGGTTGACAGAGTTAGGTTTGAATCAACCTCTCTATATGTTCTAAATCCTTTACGTGATATGGACTTGGCTCCAAAAAGTAGGTTGAATTTTTTTTTTTTTTTGGTCATAAAAATGACAAGGTTTGTTAGGGGTAGGGACCTGAACTAGATCAAGTAACTTCATTTTGGCCATTCATAATGCTTTAGTGGCTTCTGATGGCATATATATTAAATGTAATATTAGACTCCACTGATCACCTCCAGAAAAAAAAAACTCCAAAAGGAAAAGTCCCAAGAAAAAAATAAACACAAACTCCAGGGCTGCTACATTAAAGAAAAAAATATCGCAAGTCTACAGAAAACGGAGACCAAGTATAAAGAAACTACACTCAGGATTACATGAGTCCTTGACACTTCTACAATAAATTTGAGAGAATTTTTTAATACAATATATTAAAAGGCAAAATACAGAAGCTTACAACCAAGAATAATTAATTATACAAAGCTTAGTATAAACCTACAGAGGAAAAATTACTTTTAATGGACTAGAGAATTTAAAAGCATTTTTGAGGAAAAAAAAAAACAGAGCTGATTAGGAACTTTGATATATAAACCCAAAGATCAGGAGAGTCCTAGAAAAGTAAACTTTATTTGAGCAATTGAAAGTGGGTACATGATGATGCAGTGTTAATCATAAGAGGAAGACAAGAAACATCCCCCTTTGGAACTTAAAAGTGTTCATGGGATATTGAGAGAGTTTAAAAAGGAAGACAGAGTACCTTGGAGATGGATTGATTCTCTTGTACAGGTCTAAAACAAAGGAAATTATGTAATAATTTGAAAAAATGTAAGTGTAATGTAAATAAATAAATAAAAATGTAAGTAAAATATTAATATTAGCAAAAAAAATGAATTAGAAAAAAGTGGAACTTGCTATTGTTCACAATCATGGTCCCTGAAAAATGTATACAAAATATAGGAAGGGGGGCAGAATGTAACAGTTGACTCACTCTTATCTGAAACAGAAAGAAGGGGGAGGTTGAAAATGCATACACCTACACGTGGATATATGTGAATTGTTTGGGGTAGAAATATATCAAACACAGCAGGGAAACAAATGGGAAAAGGGAAGGGAAGGTTAAGAGGAATGATAATGTTGGGTATTTCCTCAACTGTGAAATGGGGATAATGTTAGCTTCTACCTCAAACAGTTATTGTGAGGACCAAATGAACCATTTGTGAAGGACTTAGCACTGTGCTTGGCACATGGTAGGAACTATATAAAGGCTAGCTATCATCATCATCATCATCATCAAAATAAATTTTCTGATCTTGAAGGGATGATTGAAAGGGGTTTGGGGAGGGAGGAAAAAAGATCCAACATCTAAGAGACTGCTTTAGGTTGCCTTTTAGACAATTTCAGGATGACTGAACAAAGTGTGATACAAGGTGTAATGAATATTATTATGCTAAAAGAAATGAATAAAGAGTTTCAGAGAATCTTTAGTAATATAATTAGAGCAAAGTAAAGTGAGAATAATCAGGATAACATTTTTTTAAATTCTATGTAATGAAAAAGCAACTTTGAAAGATAATAAGCCTGATCTAGTGACCAATTATGTATCTAAAAAACCTTTGTGAATCATGCTATCTATCTTCTGATAGAAATATGATGGACACAAGTGATAAAAAGACCTATATTTTTGGATATGACCAATGTATGAATTAATTTTATTTGGCTATGTTTATTTTTTATGTTTTATTTTCTTTCTCCACATTTTTGAGAGGGTGGGAAGAGTTAACAATAGTGATCCCCCCCAAAAAAGTTATCGTAACATTTGTTTTAATACACAGAACAGAACAACACAAGAATGTCAGGAGGCACAGATAAGCAGGATGCTATAAAATAACGTGTAGAGTTTATGTTTGTCTATCTATAAGGGCTTATTGTATACATAGGAAGCAATATGATTAAAAATCAAGTCTGATTAAGCTTATGGAATGTGGATAGAATAGTTTCATGTTTTCACTTTTCCTTGTCAATTCAAATATGAAATACTGAAATTGGTAATTTGTGGAAACAGTATTTACACTAAATAAAAGAGAAAGGATAGAATGGAACTAATTGATATTGAAGACCCCCGGGTGAGGAAACTCCTTCTGCTACTGCAGATCTTCACCTTCTCTTCAATTTCTAGTCTTTAAGTAGCTGTCTGGGAACAATGAGAGGTTTAGTAACTTGCCTGACCACTTTGTGTAAAAAGCATGTCTTGAACCCTGATTTTCCTAACTCTGAGGCCTTTTTTCTCTCCAAGACAATCAGACTGTCTAGACTTCTCTTTCTTCTTAAAAGAGCCCAATATTTAAATGTTATCAGCCTGTTCTTTTCTCTTTGCTTCCTGCCCTACCATAACCTCAAATTTTCTTATAAATATGTCCCACTTTGCTCTACTTCTTAAGCATCTTCAGTAGGTAGAAGAAACATTTCACAAAATGATTTATCTGTCCATAAAATGTTTACTTTTATTTATTTAACCTTTGATTGTACAGATAAATATACCTCCTTTTGTTGTTAATGAATCATGTCTGACTTTTCATTACCCCACTTGGGGTTTTCATGCAAAGATACTGAGCAGTTTGCCATTTCCTTCTCCACGTAGTTTTACAAATGAGGAAACTTACTTGCCCAAGATCACACAGCTAGGAAGTGTCTGAGGCCAGATTTGAACTCACAAAAATGAGTCTTCCTGACTGCAGGCCCATCACTCTACGCATGCCCATCTAAACAGCACCACCTAGCTGCTCTCAATACATCTCCTACCCAGTATATATTGACAAGAAAGTTTGATGCAAACGCAAAAAGTTAAGAAAATAATCTGTTAGCATGCATTTATCCAAGCAAATGCAAATTATAGTACAACAACTGATAATCCTCTTCAAGTCTTCACTTTGATAATTTGACTCTTAAGGGGTTAATCTTGACTTGCCTTCCCATCCTGTTTAAAGCTTCCCCTCATTAATGTTCATATTATTTATTTATTTATTAGATTCCTAAAATATTGAGAACATAAACTAATAATAAGCAGTGCATATCTCAAAGGAATGACTGAATTCTGTGTGTAAAATAGATTTTCTAAAGCAAGGGCAAAAAAACATAAAATTAAATGTAACACATTAAACTTTGGAAAATTGTTTATAGGCATACAGATATATAGTAGTTGAACTCAATATCCAGTGAAATACACTAAAAAAATGTAATCTTTTAATGCTGACTGAGAAGGGGGAAAGAGCTGCACAATCTAGAAGATAAAAGCTTTCTTCCCTGACAAAAGGAAATATTTCAGCTACTCTCTGAATCAGTTATTCTAGCTACCAGAAGAGATAAGTGAGATTCCCTGAATCAGAGGTAAATGACCCTGACTGTTTTGCATGGCATTTCTAATAGACTCTGAATGAGGAAAAAGAAGGTTCTGCAAAGTTTCCCCAAATACTTGTGTGGGCTCATTCCAATTCTGATTGCCAACAGTATCAATATGACCATACTCATATTGTGCAAATCAGTCAGTCAGTCAGTCAGTCAATAAATATTTACTAAGTGCTTTCTTTGTACCAGGCTCTGTATTAAGCATGAGACTTGGGATACAAGTATGACAAAAAAAAAGTCTTTCTACTCACAGAACTTAAAATGTAATATCGGATGACAACATTGAAAGGAAGGGAGAAAGGATAGAAGGGTAGGGTTGGTATCTAATCAATCATTAAACATTTATTAAGGACCTATTATGTGCCAGCCACTGTGCTAAGTGTTGGCTGTCCAGTATGATGGAGTCCAAAGGAGTCCAGCTGGCTGGGAAATGAAGAGATGGCCAGGAGATCTGATCCTCCCTCTAGCCTTCCAGTCAGAAGAGAAGAGGGAAGTGAAGGTATTGATGAGATATGAGTACTAACATTGACACAAATATCACAGGATGTTAAGTTTTCTGGTGATGAGGTTCCTAGGGGCATGATAGGAAGTCAGCTGGGTTGAAACTGATCAAGGTTTCTCTGCTAACCCCTCAGGATAAGCTTCTGTTGTTTCCCAATTTATAAAGTACAAAGTCATTTTTTTTAAATTCAGAAATCATTTCCCCAAAGAAATGGAATTAAAAATGGAGACAGAGTTCCCAGACTAATTTAGCTATTCCTAATGTACCTGGATTATAGTGCTGGGAACTGGAAATGATGTGGTATAAAAAGAATGGAAATTTAACTGGAAAAACATGATACTTGAGGCTTTCCCAGGAACCAAGTCAGAAAATTTTGAAATCGGTAGTTAACCTTTCATAGGATCGCAGGAATAGAGGTGGAAGGGATCTTAGAGATCATTGAGTCTAACATTTTTTTTTACAGATAAGAAAACTGAGGTTCAGAAAGGTTAAGTGACATACATAGCTAATAATTGCATAAGGTAGAATTTGAACCCAGATATTCCTGACATTAAACCCAGCACCATATAAACTGTACCATTCTCTGGCTTTGATATTGTTCAGCTTCTGCCCCCTACTTTTCAAATTATTAGTGTCCCTCACCTTAGGTGTCTAATGGTCTCACGCTCCCTTAAGCTCCTCTTCCCTTTTTATTCCCTTCCCTCCCTCCCCCCGCAATACTGGAGCATACTTTGAAGATCTCTCCTGCCTCACAAGATTCTCTGTGATGTAAAGTGAAATCCCCTTCAACCAGAATTTTTCCCTCATTGATATGTACCATATCTTAGCTAGATGTTAGGAGGAAAGCAATCTGATGGAAGTAATTCACTCTTTTGTGTCATTGGAGAGCATGGTAGATTGCCTTTAGGAAACTACAAAGCTCCTTCAACCCCAAGCTTCTATGGGAAATGAAACCATCAAAAAATTATATTGCCCTTGTTGTATAGCTGGGAGATTTCAAATATCAGTCTGTAAGAACTGAAAATTGAATATCACACAAGGGGCAAAGGAGAGGGCCATGGTGAGTTTGAGAAATATACAGTTCTTAACCATCTAATATAATGGAGTTTCCAAGAACTAAAGTAAAAGAAGGAATAATTGAAATGGACAATAGAAAAAAGAGTTAAGTTGTTCAGGAGGGGAAGGGCAGGGTATAATTGACTGATGGCTAGAGTGCTCCAATAATATTTCTAGTCTACTCAGGAGAAAGGGAAGGAGGCCTTGAGGTTATTGGAGGAAAACCTTTGATAAACTTATGGGAGATCATGGCCAAGAGTCCCAAATGGTGGATAGGTTTGGATGAGTTTTATTTCATTTGTAGAAAGATCTAAATCAATGGTACAGAGTCATTTGACCATCTTGATATCTGAGTATGTAGAGGGATAATAAGTCATTTATAACTCAATGAACTTTAAAAGAAACTGTCATTGCTACCTGTGTGGCATTGAACAAATCACTCAAAGTCCCTGGGTTTCAGTTTCCTTATATGTAAAATAATGAAGTTGGACTAGATAATTTTTGAAAGGTTCCTTCTCCATCCTCTGAGCCTAAAAAATCTGTTTAGCTGAAAATATAAACAAAATTCCTTTGCTAATGCATAGAAGGAGCACATTTTGGATGAGAGATCATTTCCAGTAGTGGAAATAATCAAGATTCCTACCCCAAACCCTCAGTTACGGTAGAAAGGACCCTGAATTTAATGCTAGGTTTGCATCTTATTGTTTGTGTGACCCTGGCCAAGTTACTTTACTTCCCTATTCCACATTTTTCTCTCATATGTGAAATAAGGGCTGCCCTTGATGATCTCAAAGAACTCTTCCAGTTCAAAATCTATAATCCTATACAGATAAATCTGCCTTGCCTGAGTATCTCCCTATAATTTCATCCTCTTAGGTCCCCTGAACTGCTCCTACTTTAGTTTTCTCATGTCCATACAGTCTTTATGAGAATGAGCTACACACACACACACACACACACACACACACACACACACACACATACACACACATACATATATACATATATATATATATATATATCCTCTTTGCTTCTTTTATTTGTGAAGCCTACAGATTCCAAGTTCCTTAAATTCTATCATAATGGATCCCGTGGAAGCAAGCAACTAGAACCCAAGATACAGAAATTGTGGAAGGAGGAGGTGGGGATGGCCTCTGTTGGTATACTAGGATGTTTAGAAGGCAAATGATGGTAACTCAGAACCAAGTTAAAGAATCTGCCTAGACCAAACACATTCAAGTCTCAACCACCAGCCTAGATTCTGCTGATGAATGGAACACAAGAGGAAAAGAGAAAAGGAAACAGATTTGATTTATTTTAACCTTGATTTTCTTTAGGCCTACCTTGATTTAAGTATGTGAAGACATAACATATACAGTTTCAGATATATTTTTTTCAAGTTGATGAATTTTCTAGCTCCAAAAACCCATCACGAGGTCATTAGTAATCCACCTTATTTATTAATAGAACATTTTTTATAATTCTTTGAATTTATAAAAAAATCCCCCACAACAGCTATTTTAGGCAGGTTGTGCAAGCTTTATTTTACCCATTTTTCAAATAAGAAAACTGAGGTGTAAGGAGTGCATTGATTTGTCTATAATATCAAAGAAAGTATCAAACTCCAAGGCAGGGCTTCTGATTCCAGGTCATATAATCTTGACACTACACTTTGCTGTCCTTTCATTGCCAGTTATTTATTCAGTTCAAATTTGGTTCTGCAACAAGTGACATTAGCAGATGAGGAATAAAAATTTGGGTCTTTTCCATAACTTCTTGGAATGATCATCAATCTGGGCTTCTAGAATTTATAGAGATTGAAAAGTATTTCATGAATTACACATGCTATATAGCAGATTCATAAGATGTCCCCTGCCTACTTCTAATACTGCAACCAATGATAATTGTGGAAGAACCTATACTTGGACAGTGAGAGAAGAAATTCTTGCTTTTGGTATAGACTAGAAATTTCAAGGATAAAATCATGAGATATAACAATGGATAGGCTATTTCTGTAGGGGTGGGAGTATGGG
Organism: Petaurus breviceps papuanus; assembly: GCF_028583685.1. Lineage (NCBI taxonomy): Eukaryota > Metazoa > Chordata > Mammalia > Diprotodontia > Petauridae > Petaurus > Petaurus breviceps. The sequence goes on from NW_027186304.1 coordinate 58,404,320, forward strand.
CATTAGAATACATGGAATATATTTCATGAAGTTCAGGATTTTCTTTCCTTGCTTTTTAGTATATAGTAGGTAGTAAATCCTTCTTTCTTTTCCTCTCTTCTTTTCTCCTTCTCTACTTCCTTCCTTCCTTCCTTCCTTCCTTTCCTCCCTCCTCACTTTCTTCTTTTCTCTTTCTTCTATTTCTTCCTTCTCTCCCATTATTCCTTCTTCTCTTATTAATTCCCTTCTTTATTTCTTGAAAAAATCACAAATAGTAAAATGTGTGTTCTGAAAATCTTATAGAGGAAATGAAAATTATAATTTCCTAAGATGAGAAGTAGAAGAAAGAAAATGCAGTGTCATTTGTGAAATGAATGACAAATTAAGAAAATATCCTTAATTCAATATAGTACTGTGTGATATTATGGCATATCTATTATGGTACATTTAATATAGTACAATGTTGGTTGATTAATACATCAGTCATTTAGTATGACGTAGAATGTACTACTTTTTTAAATCATCAATTTCTATACAAAGATAATATACATGAAATAAATTTGATTTACACTTTTACTAATAGCAATCTAGGAGTATTAATTTTATATACTTATGCCATTAGCACCCCTTATATTATAACCTCAAAAACAAGTCTTTCCTGTACTACCATGCTTTGCCATTTTCCAATCACTTTCCTCAATAGCAGGTAGGTTGAAAACAAAATTATTGTCCTTCTTTTCCATTTTTATGTTTCAGTGATCTTATCTAAGTTGGTATTTCCACCAGTGACACAGAAAGTCACTGAAAATTTTATTTAAAAAATTGGGAATTAAAAGGAAATCAGCAACTACTCACCCTATGATTGCTTTCTCATATCTATACAGTCTTTATGAGAATGAGCTACATACGTATAGACTCTATCCTTGGTAAAAACATGAAAAACCAAAAGGCAAACTTGTATAACATTTTCTGCAACTGATGTCATTGTCTCGTTCACATTTTCCCCCTAAGAGATTTAAAGAATGTAATATACTGCTCACTCAACATGATAGAGCAAAAGGCAGTCCTACAGGTTTTCCATTCAAGACATATATTAAAATAAAAAAAAATAAGTACTTAATAGCTGTAAACACAGAGATATCTTTGCTCAGAATCTCTTTTTGTAAATATCAAATAAAGCACAAGAAAGTGATATGTTGTTGCCAAACGTATCCTTCATTGTCATAGAAAAATCCTTGAAGAGTCTAAATGGAAGAAGGATTAATTCCTTATGGAGGTCCTCCAGACTTTCCTGTTTATGGATGGCCTTGTGCTAATTCCATCAAGCCCCTGAATACCATGATTAAATCCGCATTCATTCAAAACAGATAGGCCTAACTGTTTACCCAGGAAAAGTCAATTGAAACTTGTTCATTGTCCAATAATAATTTGCTGTTGTTTCGTTCATTCATTTCAGTCCTGTCCAATATGCTGAGATCTCATTTGGGGCTTTCTTGGCAAAGATACTGGAGTTGTTTGACATTTCTTTCACTGACTCATTTTATAGGTGAGGAAACGGAGGCAAGCAGAGTTAAATGACTTTCTTAGGGTCACACAGCCAGTAAGTATCTAAGGTCACATTTGAACTCAGGAAAATGAGTCTTCCTCACTCCAGTCCTGACACTTTATCCATTGTGCCACCTACCAATAATAATAGCTAATATTTATATGGCAATGTAATGGGAATGGGAATTTAAAGATCTTCCCTGTCCCTTAATAGACCTAGGAGGGAATTTGAAGATATCCCCTGCTTTGAAAGTAAACTTTGCCCCCTAATAGGCTGAATGTAATCACATGGATCTGTGATGAAGGAAATTTGCTGAAGGGTAGAGTAGAGTCCACAGGAAGCTTCCCTGCTGTGAAGATAAACTCTGCCCCCTAATAGGCTGAATGTAGTCACATGGAGCCTGTAGTGAGAGGAATTTGTTGAAGGAAAGCAGAGCCTATAGAAAGCTGGGAATTAGAGCTAGGGAAATGGTGGGAGAGAGAGGTGCTCAGTCAAGGAGAGAGGTTTGTGAGTAAATATGAATCTAATATTGGTTTGTAGGAAGACTAAAGGATGCTGTGGCTCTCAGTGTTATTAAGGCTTCTGAATATCTTTGGTACTATTATGGAATCAGCTTACTGGTTTTGGGACTGGTTTCCTGGTGTCTAAATAAATGTTTCAGTTCTGTACTCTATATGAAGAGTTTGGTATATTTTACAATCAAACATCATGCAATATTTATAATCACGGTCTTTATCATGATTGTGGGTGCTGTAAATATTGCATTGGTGCTACAGGCACTTGTTATGTACCAGGCATCATGCTAAGGTTTTTATAATCTCATTTGATCCTCACAACAACCCTGTGAGATAAGTAAGTGTTCACTCTTTGCTACATAGCAAAACTTTCATTGTCTCAGTATTGATTCTGTGTCATAATCCCTTCAATACGTGTTTCAAAGTCCCAATGCTCTCTTCAGTCGCTACTTTTAACAGATATTCATGATTCCTATTTTCCTTGAAAATGAAGGCAATCTATGGTAATCTGTCTTTTCTCTCCCACTTCATGTCTCAACTCCCTCTATATCTTAGTAGGAAGGGAGGTAAGGAAAGAAACACATATTTATTCTACTACTATGTTCCAGACACTGTAGTAAGCACTTTACAAATATTTTCTCATTTGATCCTCACACAACCCTGGTAGGCAGATACTATTAATATCCCCATCTTACATTTGAGAAAATTAAGATGTACAGAGGTTAAGTGACTTGCCCAAAGTCACACAACAAGTAAATAGTTGAGGCTTCATTTGAACTCAGGTCTTCTGGACTCCAACTCCAGCACATTATTTATACTA
>NW_027186304.1:58407189-58424264 GCF_028583685.1 Petaurus breviceps papuanus
CTCTTAGAAGAAGTGGACAAGTAGAAAAGATGGAAATTTCTATCATGTCCCTACCTATAGCTTGCCACACCAGATACTTTATAAAATTACTCCTTTGGTGATATCTGGGGTTCTCTTTCTCTCTTGGATGAATTGATATGTTTTTTTTACTCCCAAAGGGAGAGCTCATTTTTGTGTCAAGTATTAACTGGAATTTGTTCTCATATGAATATTTTCTCTGAATTCTCTTTGCTATCTGTTTGAGAAAAGGGGTTTATTTTCTATTTACTAAATGTGTGGAATTGTGAAATTGGCATCTGGTTGGAAAGGGGTCAAGGTATTTATATATAAAACTTAGGTTCTTCATTTTCTGTTAAGGGATAGTGATCAAGAATATAGCTTGAATCTAAAATTACTTCTATACTAACAGTATTTAATGAATTAGATACACATAATTCTAGTCTGGTACCCACCTTTTTCTGAAGAGAGCAGATTGCAGCCTCTGGCCCCAACTCCTGCTTCCTCTTCTGACCGAAATCAAAACGTTCCTTGGAGAAAGGTGGAATGAGAGACGCTAAGAAGTATCTATTCTTTCTTCCCTTTGAGCCATGTCTAGAGAAGCCCATATGGGCATGTATAACTTACAAGGGAAAAATAAACCCCGCAGTAACCAGTCATGCACCACTCACTCTCTATTTCTTTACCATGTATTCATTTCTCAACTCTTTACATTTAGGTTTCTTAATCTACCACTAGACAAATATCAGGCTTTCCTAATTAGTCAATAGTCTTTAAATACTAAAAGCAATTTTTGGCCCTTGGTCCCTTTGACCCCTCTGAAGTTTTTGATACTGTCAATCACCTCTTTCTCCTGGGCAAACTGTTAACTTTTGGGTTCATTGATACTGCTCTATCTTGGGTTTCTTCCTGATCATTTTACTACCAAATGTATCTTTTATGATCTTTTATGGATCATCTATTTCTTGCAGCCTTTGAGCCCAAGACAATTTTGTTGTTTGGTGGGGGGGAGGCAACTTGACCAGATTTTTGAGCTGTGGACTAGAATGGCGTTGTGTCTTAAAGGCTGTTGTCATTATTATTCAGTCATTTCGGTCATGTCCTAATTTTGTGACCCCATTTGGATATTTCTATATTTCTTTTTTTTTAAAGCAATTGGAGTTAAGTATCTTACTCAAGGTTACACAGCCAGTTATTTCTGGGTGTAGTGCTAAGTATCTGAGCCCGGATTTGATCCCTAGGTCATCCTGACACTGGGACCGGTGTTCCCACTTGCTGTGCTACCTGGCCACCCCTAAGCAATTGGGGTTAAGTAACTTGCTCAAGGTTACATAGCCAGGGGTTTCTGGGTAGGTGCTAAGCGTCTGAGCCCGGATTTGATCCCCAGGACATCCCGGGGACTAGGGCCGGTACTCGCACTCACTGTGCTACCTGGCCACCTCTATTTGGATATTTCTTGCTGAAGACGCTGTAGGTGTGGACTACAAAAGAAATAAATGGCAGTCCCTGCCCTCAAGGATTTCACAATCTAATGGCGGAGACAACAAACTAATAAATAAATACAAACAAGCTACATACAGGATACATAGGAAATAATTAAAAGGCAGAAACACTAGAATTAAGAGATATTTGGGAAAGTTTCCTGTAGAAAATTAGATTTTATTTGGAACTTGAATGAAGCCAGGTAAGCCAGGAGGTAGAGATGAAGGAAGATGACCATTCCAGGAATGGGGGACAGCCAGAGAAAATGTCCAGAATCAAGTGATGGAGAGCCTTATTCATGGAACAGCAAGGAGACCAATGTTACTGGATTAGGGGAGTTAAGATGTAAGAAGGCAGAAGGGATTGACATAGATTACAAAGGGTAATAAAAAAAAAAAAAACATAAGATTTTGTATTTGATCCAGGAGGTAATAAGAAGTTACTGGAGTTTGGGAGTTGACATAGGTGGATTCATGCTTTAGGAAAACAACTTTGGCAGCTGAATTGGAATGGGTAAAGACTTGAGGTATGCAGACCCATTAGCAGGCTGTTGTAATAGCAAAGGTGTGAAGTGATGATGGCCTTCATAAGGGTGGTATCAGAGGAAAGAAGGGAGGATATTGAAGAGATGCTGTGAAGGTGAAATAGACAAGACTTGACAGCAGATTGGATGTGGGTTTGTCAGGGGAGAGATAATGAGGAGTCAAGGACAATAATAGGGAAGTTAGGAGAGAGAAAGGGTTAGACTGAAAGATAATGAGTTCAGTTTTGGGCATACTGAGTTAAAGAAGTCTTCTAGACATCCAGTTTGAGTTGTCTGAAAGATAGCTGGAGATGTGAGAGGTTGAGAAGGGATATGTAGATCTGAGAATGCTAATGAGCATAGAGTTGATAATTAAATCCATGGTAGCTGATGAGATCAAGTGAAGTGGAGGATGAAGGCCCAGGACAGACCCTTACCATTAGAGGGCATGACCTAGAAGAAGAACCAGCAAAGGAGACTGTGAAGGAAGAATCTGACAGGTAGGAAGGAAACCAGAAGAGTGGTGTCCCAAAAATTTAGAGAGAATTGAGTATTAAGGAGAAGAGAATGATCAACAATGATAAAGGCTACAGAGAGGTCAAGGACAATAAGGACTGAGGAGGAAAAAATAAAACTATTAGCTTGGCAATCAAGAAATCATTGATAACTTTAGAGACAAAGATTTTAGTAGATTTATGAGGTCAGAAGCTGGAACAGGAGGGGTTAAAGAAGAGAGTAAGAGGGATGGTACCTATTATACATGACTTCTCAAGGATTTTAACCACAAATGGCAGATGAGATATAAAATGATAGAGGTGATGGAAGGATCACATGAACATTTTTGAGGATGGAGGATAGGGATAGATTGAAGTAATTTTAGAGTAGAGCTGACAAAGGGGACAATCTGTTGAAGGAGATGGGATGGAATGGGATTGCTTATGAAAGTAGAGGTGTTTGCCTTGGTAAGGAGTAAGGCTTCTTCTTCCTTCAAGACAAAAGTGAAGGAGGAGATAACAGAAGAAGCATATAAGTAATGTAAAATGAACCAGAGGGAAAGAGAGCAAGCTCATGGTGATGGTCTTATTTTCTTCTGTAAAATATATGGTAAGGTTTTCAGCTGAGAAGGAGGGGGAAGAAGAGGCTTGAAAAGAGATGACAAGATATGGAAGAGCCAATATGGATAATGGGATAGGTTGATAAGAGAGATGTAAAAGGTTTGTCTAGCAGCACTGAGGGTCCAGCTGAGGTTATGTAACATAAATTTGTAATGGACCACATCAGAAGAATTATGTGATTTTTCTCCACCTTTGTTCAACAGCACATATGAAGGAACAGAGGTGGCAGATGGTGGGAATGATTGAAAGCTGAGGCTTGGCAAGGTTCAACTGGTGATAGGATAAGTGGGCCTGTAACTCAAGAGAACAGTATAGAGTAGATCTGGTTTACTAAGGGTATGAAGATGGGGAAAAGAGAAGAAAGTGTTTAGTGTAGGGGAGAAGGTTGGAACATAATGAAAGGATCAAAGGTCACAATGCAGAAAAGAGTAGAGTTTTAAAAGAGAAGTCAGGGAGTGGCTAGGTGGCACAGTGAATAGAGCACTGGCCCTAGAGTCAGGAGAACCTGAATTCAAATCTGGCCTCAGACAAATAACACTTACTAGCCATGTAACCTTGGGCAAGTCATTTAACCCCAATTGCCCTGCCCTCCCCTCTCCAAAAATTAGCAAAAAAAAAAAAAAAAAAAAAAAAAAAAAAAAAAAAGAGAAAAGTCAGAAGAAGAGGTGGAGAGTCAAATGATGAAAGTCAGATGAGAGGATTTCAGAAATCTTGAACATAGAGGAGGTTCATTTGTAAGTGATGGCAAAATCAGGAGTATGGCCATCTTTTTGTATAACTAAGGAGGTTTCAGGGAGTAAGTCATGGGAAATGAGGTTGTTGAGGATTTAAATGGTTATAGTGTTTTAGAGTGAGCCTACATATATATATATATATGTATATATGTGTGTGTATATGTATATACATATACATATATGTATATATATATATCCTTTAGTATGAGAGCAGAAGCTTTAGAGGAGAAAAAAAAATTAAGAGATAGCTATTGAACTGGTTGAGGAAGTGTGGGGCGTGACCTGGAAATCTAACAGGATTTGACTGGGTGTTAGATAAGGATGCATTAATCTCAAAGGAGAAGAGATTGCTGAATGATAGAGGTAAGGAGAGAACTTTGAAGTGGTAATGGGGAGCAAGTAGTATTCCAGCTTTCCTACTCTGACCAGTGAGTAGAAGGGAAGGAGTAAAGGTACAGCCAGTACTGGCAAGGGTGGATAGGAAAACTGAATCATGAGGGAGAGTCAGGTCTTAATGATTGTTAAAAGGGGGTAAGTATGACCAGGTGAAAGATCCTTTTACTCCTCTGAAACAGCTATCATTCTAGCTCAGTTTTTCATCATCTCTTATCTGGATTACAATAATCACTTAATGCATCAGTATTCCTGTTAATAGTCTCCCTCCTCTCCAATAAAGTTGTCAATATAATCTTTCTAAACGTCTGGTATAATCATATCACTCTTCTGATTTATTTCAAAAATTTTCTGTCTAAAAACAATTTTTATTTTGTTTTGTTTTAAGCCTTTGGGTACTGAGAGCTATCACTTTGGTTTAGTGATGGTGGATTTGTTATCTATAATGTCGTTTTTCCATTTAAATAAGTCCTGGATCTTTGCTAAGCTTCCTTTCCTGTAAAACATATAATAACCAACTGAAGTAAAATACTGAAACACAAACATTCATCAAAATATGTGTTGCTATTTCATTTGCAGCTTAGAAGTGTTTTAAGTAGAAAATAATTTTCCTCTTAAATTTGGGAAAGTTGAAGGCACATATTGCTTAGGATGCAAAGCAAGTCTTCTTGGATGGAAATGACTTGTATTCCCAAGGAATTTTTTTTCAAATATGTATGCATATTTATGAATGAGAGATAGTCTTTAAAATGGTAATTTTTATGACCCAGTTATTTGTAAATTGGTTTCTTTTTCTAATCAAAATTATGTCCTAATCAGTACAAGGTGAAATTAGGTATAGAGTCAAGAATTCATTTCAACTAAGTAAAATAATTTATGATAGAACTAAGAAAAATTATATATAACTTGGAAAATGTTTTTAGGTTAACCAAAAAAAGTTATTTAAATTCCTATTTCATATTTTTTTGTTTCTTCACTATAAGAGTTTCACACAAATGACTCTTTGCTTTAAAAATGCATCATTGCACATCTTAAGCTTTTGTTTTCTGTTTCTTTAGTTTTATTGAAAGAGCACTAGTCTTAGAATTCCTAAAAATTGACTCTGTGACTTTAGGTAAGTCAATCTATCATTGAATCAATTAACCTACTGAGCATTTTTTGAACAGCTAAAATATGGCAACTATTGTGCTAGGTGTTAAGAATACAAATTCAAAAAGGAAGCAGTATTTGCCCTCCAAATAGCTAATGTTCTATTGAGGTAGACAAGGTCTCCATGTAATAAGTATACACAAAATAAATACCCAGTAATATGAAAAGCAGCAAATGGGGAATGCTGGAGTACCACAGAGATTCATATGTTTGTTTTCTATGAGTTACCTTGTCTGGTAACTGCAGTGGACACAGAGTAAGCCCATTTGCTGAAAGGAGTCAATTAGGAGCCAAAGTCTTGCTCACTCTCAGATGCCTTTGTTTTCTAGCTGACCTTGCATAATGGGAATGTAAATTTGTAAGATCTTCCCTGCCCCTAGGCTAAAGTGCACCTAGATCCTGGGGTGGGGGGCTTGTTTTTCAGTAGATACTTTTTGATTGGCCAGTGAGTCAATAGCATTCTCTGAGCCAGGAGAAGGCTATATAAGCCCTGATGTGTAGCTTTGTTTTGGGGCTCATTTTGAGAAGTGTTCTGTGATTTGATCAGGATTCTGGGAAGCAGGTTGTCCAGAGCCCCCCGGCTTTGAAAAACCCAGATGTTGATTAGGTATGGATGTAATGGTTGGACAGTTTGGAAATCTGTCTACTTGATCTGTTTCTTTGACTTGATAATTCTGTCTGTATTCTGTCTGTGTATTCTGACGTTCGGGGTGCTGACCTTTTTCCCCTGAACTAGGTAAATGATACATGTTTGACTGATTAACTTGTTAACCCATTGTGAGTTGTTTTCCTTTATCAAAGCAGATCGAAGAACCTGTGTTGGCAGACACCCTGAGGACGCTTGGGGTGCTTGCTGCTACACCTTGTTGAATGGTGTTCCCCCTCTAAACTAGGCCAAATCAGCCTTGTAGTCAACTGTTCCTGAAAAACATCCTGCTTCTTTCTGAGAGAGACTGTCCATTCTCTTTCCCAGCCTCTCCTTGAATCTCTCCTTTGTGGTTTTCAAGCATAAATATTTCCTGACTCTTTTGTACTTTGTACTGGGGTGCCTCAGCCCTATGTGTCAGATTTGCCTTCTAGTAACACTTTTTTCTACTTTAAACTCAGCTGGACTTCTTTCCATTCTGAGGGGTGGGTTTCACTCAGTTGACAGAAGCAGATACTAGCAGCTAAGGACATCAGGAAAGGCATCATGGAGGAGGTCATATATGAGCTGAATCTCCAAAGAAAATAAGGATTCTAAGAGAATTTTCTGAGTCATCTGCATTCCAGTCATGGATTGACAGCCTATATTAAGTAACTCAGATGAGAAATGGAGTGCTATGTGAGAAGAATAGCAGGAAGGCCAGTTAGCATTGAACAAAAGATTATATAATAACTAATATGTTAAGTTGCAGACAGATTGTAAATGTCAAACAAAGGAGTTTGTATTTGATCCAAGAGGTAACAGGAAACCAGTAGAATTGTGTGAGCAGATACAATTGTCATACCTGCCATGTAGGAATATCCCTTTGATAGCTATGTGGGAGAAAGACCAACTTGAGGCTTTTACTGAGCTAACTTCTCTGTACCCTTCTTTCCCAATCTGTTCTGTGAGATGGCTAGACTCAAACGGTATTAATATTAATGTGACATGAGCCTAGTTCATTGCCATGAGCATTTTCCTCCTACCTTTAAAAGCTGAGCATCCAAACCTAGTCAGCCCATCAACAGTATTCAGTGGGTGACTATCATGGATAAAGACAGAGCATAACATGTTACACATCAGAATTCTTTCTAAATTCAAATTATAATCAGAATTTCAATACTTCACCTTGGCTCTAATAATATTAACTCTAAAATATGTTTTAAAACATTTCCTAAAATATTAATAATTTTATAATTTTATTTAAGGAGATGTTCAAGACAAAGGCAGTAGAACCTATAGTTGGGGCAAGAGTTGGCATTAGGAGAAAATAAGAGGTTTACTTGATAAGACCTGAAAATATAACACAATGAATAAGGTTGATACCTTTATAATGGATGGAGTGGGTCAAGTCCATTTATTGTCATGTGTATGGTACCCAGAAGAAAGTAGGTGTTGAAGGATAGAAGTGGATTAATTTTTCCATGTCAACATTCTGGGAAAATAATTCCTCTACCTTTATGTACATTTTAGCCACAATATAGTTAATGTAATACAATTTGTATTTATAAAGTATTTGGTGTATAAATAGTAGCATAATATCTATAATACTATATTGTGACATAAAAAAAGACATAGCCCTACTTAATGCATTTTTAACTTTTCTAATTTTTATGGAAAAAGAATTTTTTTGTGTGTTCATGATTATTTATGATTCAAATTTCTTTGGATATGTATATAGAAATTGGGAATAAAAACTTCAATGTAGTTATCATCGTACCTCCACTTTAAAGCATAAAGGTTATTTACATATTCTTTTAAAAATTATCCCTTTCTTAAGAATTCAAAGTATAATTATTTCTTGATTATTCCTATGTATGGTACCTATCTTCTTGACTACTAAATCAAGAATCAAAAATTCAGTTTTTCTTATTTTTAATATTTCTTTAAGTCTAAAGTAATCTTAAAAATGATGGGGATGGGGATGGCTAGGTGGTGCAGTGAGTAAAGTGAGGGCCCCGGAGTCAGAAGGACCCGAGTTTGGTTCCAGGCTCAGACGATTAACACACACACAAAACTAGCAGTGCAACCTTGGGCAAGTTACTTAACACCAATTGCCCTCCAAAAGGCAAATAAATAAATAAATAAATAAATAAATAAATAAATAAATAAATAAATAAATAAATAAATAAATAAATAAATAAATAAATAAATAAATAAATAAATAAATAAATAAATAAATAAATAAATAAATAAATAAATAAATAAATGAATGAATGAATGAATGAATGAATGAATGAATGAATGAATGAATGAATAAATAAATAAATAAATAAATGAATGAATGAATAGATGAATGAATGAATGAATGAATGAATGAACAAACAAACAAATAAATAAATAAATAGAAGAATGATGGATATGTAATGGGAGAATAATGGGTATGTAAGGTCACAGTTCCTTTTAAAACTTAAAAGTTATTTTAAATTTTATTATTAATGATCTTTTCTTTCTTGCACTCTTGTTTTTCCTTATTGGTCATTAGTGGAAATTTTTTCATTATCACTGATCTCAATGGAAAGATCTCTAGTATTTCTTCATTATAGATAATGTAAGCTCGTGGTTTACAATAAATACAATTTACCATGTTAGGAATGGTCCACTTATTCCAAATTTTTTTAAAATTGTTTTTGATCATAAAGGGGCATTGTATTTTGCCAAGACTTTTCCTATATATTTTTCAATAATCATGTGATTTTGTTATTTTTCTTAGTAATTTTGTCTATTATATTCATAATTTCTTAATAAAAACCCAACCTTGTTTTCCCTATAATTTAACTTAGTTACAGAGTATTTACAATGTTTTAACACATTGTTGTAATGTCTTTGATAATGCTTTATCCAATATTTTTATATAAATATATATCAGACATATTTGCCAATAACAGTGAGTCCCAAATTTGCATAATAGAAAAAATTTGGTAGGGTCTCTTTTTTCCCAATTTTTACAAATAACTGAAATGATATTAGAATTAATTATTCTTTGCATTATTGCTAGAATTTATATACAAATTCATCTGATCCTGGAGATTCTTTTGTTTGGGAGTCTCTTTATTACTTGTTCATTTATTTTTCTTGGAATAGGTTACTTTTTTTTTGTTAATTGGGAAAATTTATATTTTTGTAATTTATTTAATTTATACTGTTAATCCTGTTTGTCATATATTTAGATAAAATATTTTTTCTATTTCTTCTTTTTGTATATTGTCCTTTTGTATAATTGCCATTTCACTTTCTTTCCTTTAAAATCAGATTATATTTATCTATTTTATTAGGTTTTTTTTTTTTAAGAATAAATAGGTTTTAGATTTTTAAAAGTAAATTCAGTGTGACCTTTTTCTTTCTGATTTTTTTTTTAGAGGGCAGAAGGTGGGGCAATTGGGGTTAAGTGACTTGCCCAAGTTCACACAGTTAGTAAGTGTTGAGTGTCTGAAGCTGGATTTGAACTCAGGTCCTCCTGACTCCAGGGCCAGTGCTCTATTCACTGCATGACCTAGCCATCCCATCTGATATTTTTAATTTTCAGTATGTCTATTTTTTTTATATAGTGGAATCTTTTTTTTATTGCACTTCTAATATATTTCTTTTAATGTCTAATTCATTGATTTGATTGTTCTTGCTCTACTCTCTTTTTCATAAACACATACATTCAAACACAAACATATAGATAGATAGATAGATAGATAGACAGACAGACAGACAGATAGATTTTTCCCTAGTAAAGCCTTCTTTGTCTGCATCTGTTATGGGAATGGGAATTTAAAATTTTCCCTGCCCCTAGGCCCTTTGATAGGTTTAAGTGCACCTGGAGCCTGTGGCAGGAAGCTTGATTTTCAGGAATGCTTTTTGATTGGGCGGTGGATCAGCAGGGTTGTTACATTCTCTGAGCCAGGAGAAGGCTATATATACCCTGATGTGAGATTTTGTTTTGGGGCTCACTTTGAGAAGTGATGTGTGACTTGACCAGACAAGACTCTGGGCAAGCCTTAAGAGCCCCCCGGCTTTGAAAACCCAGATGCTGGTGCTTCCCTCTCTGGTAACTGTGACTACATATTGATGTAATGGTAAGACAGTTGGAGGCCTGTCTGTTGAAATGTTTCTCTGTCTTCTTATAACTTCTGCTTGTAACCTATCTGTATACTCTGAAGTTCGGGGTGTTGACTTTTTCCCCTGTACTAGGTAAATGATATGTTTGATTGATTAAAGCAAGATTGTTAACCCATTTTGAGTTACTTTCCTTTAGAAAAGCAAATCGAAGAACCTGTGTTGGCAGCCACCCTAGGTACATTGGGGTGCTTGCTTCTACAGAATCCCAAAAAAGTTTTTGTATGTTATCTCAATAATGTCATTTTGTATAGTTTCTGTGACTTGTACTTTGATCTACCAATTAATTCAGATTAAATGATTTAGTCTCTTGTTAAGTTTGAAGTCATTCTTCAATGACTTTTCATTGATTGAATTTATTGTTGTATTGTAGTCAATAAAGGATAAGTTTAATATTTCTCCATTTTTAATGATTATATATCCTGAGATATGTCAAATTTGATAAAGTTGCTATGTATAGCTGAGGAATGGTGGCTAATTGTAGTTAAATACACTTTAATAATGTAAAATCTTATATTCTGGTTAAAAAATGTTTCCTAAGTAAAGTTGGAGACACATGGCTAAGGAACTGTTTATCTGAAAAAAGATTTGGACATTGAATTTCAGATCACAATTTCTTTTTGATTCATCTTTGTGTTATCACATTGGGAATTTGGGGGCTTACATTTGGGGTGAGGAAGAAGGAGTGATCTCTTTTTGTCCAGTTATTTTTAACAGGGTCTTTAAAAAAGGTCAGGGGTCATTTAGGTGGCACAATGAATAGAGTATTGGACTTGGAGTCAGGAGGACCTGAGTTCAAATCCAGCCTCAAGCATTTGACACATGTACCAGCTGTGAGACCTTGGCCTAGTCACTTAACCTCAATTGCCCTGTCTTCCCCTCTCCAAAAAAAAAAAATTAAAAAGATCAGGTATCTAATACACTGAAGTATTGCATTCTAAACTCCCCATCTATTGTACTATCAATGTGCTAGAAGGAATATCTTATGGCTGCATTACAAAAGAAGCAAATATTTGTACTTTACTTTTTAGTCCTTTCTTAGATACAATAGGAGAATCAGGTGCAATTACCCACTTTGTACCTTTCCACCGCAATACACCTTGAATTTACCCTGCCCCCCTCCATCCACTCACCTATATACATTTAAGCTAAGCATGTTCTATCAATATAACGCCTGTTACTCCTTAAAAAGGTTATTTACCCAATATCAGTTAGATGTTAGATATCAGATCAACTAGGCTTTCATTGGGCTGTAATTTTGTGTGCTATGACTGAGCTGCCTTCAGAATGATACCTTCACTTTTAGACTAATTCCATTAACTGTCCATAGCTGTAATACCATTCCCAAGACCTACATTCAAAACTAAGAATTTTGAAAGATAAGAAATATCTGACACCAAGAAAAGGCAAGAGTCAACTTCTTATAGTTCTCCTGACACCTAAAAAACTTGACATTTATTTCTAAATTTTAACACTTACAAACATAGCTGAAAGATGTCAACACATTCCAAAGGCCTGATTATTAAAACCATGATATAAATAATGTTCATCCCAAAATTCTAGTTTCATTTTTTATGACCTAAAATTCTGGCAGATAAGAACTCATTTCCTCAGCATTTTGCAATTGTTATATTTAATGATGATGGAGAGCAGTCTGATATAGCAGATAGAGAACCAACCTTGAAGTCTGGTTTCAACTCTAAGAAAGACTCAAGTATTACTTCCAATATAAATTTTCATTGTCACCCCAGGCAAATAGCTCAACCTCTAAGTAACTTAGACAATTTTGTCTAAGAAATAGAGTAAGAAGAGAAGTTCATATTAAGAGACAAAATCACTTATCTAGATGCCCTCTTATAACAATAATGTTTGCCTAATATTTCATTCTTTATCATTCATTTTTTTATTCTACTATTAAACAACATTTTTTCTCATAGACACATTGCAACACAAAAATGGGATTGCTGATGTAACTGTGAATGACCAATGCATACCATGTGATACCATACACTCTGTCTTGTTTCTATGTGCTATTGTCTGAAGTTCCTTCTCTTCTCTTCTGTGCATTAAAAAATGACTTAGAGATCATTTGGTGATTGTATTTCTACTCCCAATATCCTACCTTCAGCTAAAAACATAGAAAAAACAATAACCCCTGTAGCAAATAAGCATATCCAAATAAAACAAATCCACACAGTGGCCACATACAAAAACATGCAACTCTTTATGCATCTAGAGTACATTAATTCTTATTCTACTTCCTTTCTTTCCCCTTTCCCTTCATCAGGAAGATTGCTTTGCCTGAGACCATTGTTTCACGGATGTTATCCTCCTTCTTTACTTGTCTTCTAACTATTCCAGCTTAGTTACGTATTTGACATGAAATTCCGGGTATTTTCCAATTGAAATAAGAATACAATTTATATGATTCCCATTCTCTGAACCCCTTCCTACAGGATTTCATATTTTTCTTCTTACATATCCCAATTATGAGAAATAACAAAAGCCACTGCTTCTTCCTCCTTTATACCCTGTCTTTTTTTTTACCTCCCCTCTCCCTTTATGATATCCTAAAAAACAGAAGCAAGCTATGTCCCAATCTACTCCTAGCTCTTCTATTTTTAACTCCCGTGGTGTCCTTCAAGAAATTAATGTTCCTAAGGTACACTTATTTCTTTTCTCTTTAATGGGATGTTAACAATAAATCACTATATAGTCATTTCCCATTTCTTGAATGAATTTACCTTTGTAGACTTTTCTGATCTCTTTGCATTACAAAATCCATACTTAGCTCTGGTCTTTCCAACCAAAATGCTTGAATGCCCTTTATGTCATTAAAGATCCAGTTTTCCTCTGTGGAGTGATGCTCATCTTTGCATGTTATTATTCCTGGTATCTTTTAGAAATATTGTATCCTATTATCTCTTCTTATATTGTAGAGGTCTTGAGGTATTATATAATCTCTCCTGAAATTCCTTGTACTTGCACTCCATTCTATCTGCTTGCAATAATCTTTCTTTTATGTGGAAAATATTGTTGCTATGATGTTCATGGGAGATTTTATTTTTTAGGTCCTTTCATAACTTGAACAGTAGATTCTTTCTATTTCCTTTGCTTTCTTGTTCTTATAGTTTTGGGACATTTAAATTTATAATTTGTTGAAATTTAGTGCCCAGACTTTTTTCAACATGGTTTTTAGGGAATTGGATGATTTTTAAAGTATCTTCCTCTAACTTGTTTTCCAGATTGTTTGTTTTCCACATCAGTTGTTTTTGATATGCTTTCTTCTATTTTCCTACTTTTGGAGATTCTATTCTAATATTTCTTGGTTTCTAATGGATTTATTGATTTTTGCTTCATCTATTTTAATGTTTAGGAATTCTATAACAAGTAATGTGTATCAATGTCTTTTCTAAGCTATTTATTCTTTCAATTCTTTCATATAGGAAATAATTTATTTCAAAAGAAGCATATCAACTGTCAAATATGGACAGGGAATACATGAACACACAGAAGTAAGACGTTATACTAAGAGGTGGAATAATAGCATGCAGTTAAGTTTGTATTTAATTCAGTTAATACAAAGAGCATTGTGAAATGAAGATTAATATCACTAGTTCCTCCTATTTGTTCAATTTATGTAAGTCCTTAAATGAGAGACTAGAAATTTCATACTCTGAGTAAAAGAAAGCCATTAAACATGGCACTAGAAAAGAAAATGGGAGCACAGATTTAGATTTTTGCTAGAAGGGCCTTTAAGATCATCTGTGTAGCCCACACATTTTTAGAAGAGGAAACAGTCCTATAGATGTTAGATAATTTGCCTAAAATTAGACAAACAATAATTGATACTGTCAAAAACCATATATGGCACCATGGAAGCAAAAAACTCTTTTGATAGGCCAGGTAATGATGACTTGAACTATGATGCTGGCAATGTGAGTGGCAAGAAGGTGATGGTTGAGAGAGATACTTTGGAGGTAAGATTACTAGACTTTGATAGGTGATTGGATATGGATATATTGGGTATGGATATTGGCTATGGAAGTAAGTCCAAAGTCATCCAGAAGTTATGTGCCTGGGTGATTTGAAGATAATATTTCAATCTTCACAAATACAGAGAAGTTAGCAAGAGAACAGCTTTCTGGTTGAATATGATGAGTGAGTTTTGAAGGCATGAACTTGAAATCTATGTGGAGCTGTCTAGCAGGCAGTAGTAGATGTAGGTCTGGAAGTCAGTGCAGAGAATTTTCAACAAGCATTTCCCAAGTACTTACTGTTTCCCAGAATTCTGAGTTGTCTGCCCTGATGTGGCTTTCATTCTCAGAGAAGGAGCAGGGGGTGAAGAAGTGAAACACAAAGAACTATAATATAAATTTGAATAGGCTTAAAGTTTAGGAAAATAACAAAATGATATAAGCAGTTTCATATTTGTTCCATTTTGTCAAAAGGTCTTATAGGTAAATAAGACTTTTGTTTCTAGGCCACTGCTGTCTTATTTGGAGAATTTACTGTATTAGACCTGGTTTTGCCCAATTCTAACTTCTGATTTGATGATTTTGTTCATCTTTAATTATCCTAGTTTGTCAACTCAGCAGATACCTCTCACTCTCAACAGATTGCCTCTTCTAGTGTTTTGGTCTCCCATTGGTTTTCTTATTAACCTTTAACCACATAGTTAACTTTCAACTCTTGATGATGAAGTTGAAGCAATACTCATCAACACAGCTTTCACAGGTGAGCTTTCCACTTGCTGATGGAAGTTCACATGGCCATTTTGTCAGCTAAGAATATGGATGCTTAGAGAAAAGATGTATTTTGGGAAACATTAGACAAGCACAGATGAATGATGATGTATAATTTTGTTTAAAACATTTCTCCCATGTTGTTTGTCTCTATGAATCTAGGGATAACATTAAAGATGAGGATATACAAGAATTTTAGATTTAAAGGAGTGATAATTTATGAGTTTATCTTTTCCTTCATATCTTATTAAAACAATAATATCTATTTCTGGCCTGGAGATCACATTAGTTGTGGAATGAAGTACCACTGAAAATAATTTTGTGGCATATTATATAGAGTGTTAAACTATGAGTCAAGAAGACATTTGAGATACTATCTATGTGCCCCTGGACAAGTCACTTAACTTCTCTGTTCCTCAGGTTTCTCCTGTATAAAATGGGAGAAAATAATGGTAACTACCTTTCAGGGTTTATATGAGAATGAAACATGATACTATATGTAAATTTCATTGCATAACTTACAGCATTGCAGAAATTTGAAGTATTTTTACTGCTTGTGTTTTTCTTGGAGTAAATTTTTAGAAAAAATCATTCAAGAAGATTAGAAGCAATCAGATATGGCATGTTTAAAACTAAAAATAGGAGAGGGTTAATCTCTTGAAGCTACTTTGGAACTCCCAGCTAGAAAGACACTTAGTACACATTTCCCAGGTTTCTAAAGCTTTCTGTTTGAATATTAGTTTATAATCTCTCTTCTACCCTCCACTCTTCACTATGAATGGGAGCAACCCCAGCAGTGCTTGGGTTTTTTGGAAGAAAGACCATTTCTTCAAAGTACCATTGGCAGAGTGTCCTTATTTTAGGTATACTGGGTTTTTTGACACTATGCCAACCACTAAGTATAGGTGTATCCCTTTAAAAAAAATTGGTTCATTTTTTTCAGTGCCTGAGTCATGAACTTATATTATTCGGCACTTTTGTAAATCATACTGGTTAACCTTGGCAAACACTGGCAAATGTCTCCCTAATTATTTCATTCAATTTCAGCTTTCCCTGAAATGATCTCCTAGTGGACAAAATTA
Organism: Petaurus breviceps papuanus; assembly: GCF_028583685.1. Taxonomy (NCBI): domain Eukaryota; kingdom Metazoa; phylum Chordata; class Mammalia; order Diprotodontia; family Petauridae; genus Petaurus; species Petaurus breviceps. Next base: position 58,423,199 of record NW_027186304.1, read on the forward strand.
GTAAATATGAGTTGCAAACTAATTTATTTTCTATCAGGGATTTAATTAAGTTCTGGAAAAATCAAGGTCATTCTCTAAGATGGTAGGTGTCTTCAGAAAATTGCATTCCTTTAGACTATAAATAATTAATTCAGTAAATTATTCCTTCACTAGAAAACATTCTGCCAGCCAATAAGAGCTCATATAACTTATAAAAGTGTCTTAACTAACATGGCCTTAGCTTAAGTCCTATCTCCATAACATTTCTTATATTTGTCTCTCTGTCTTCATACAGTTACTGTCTAGGTCAGGCTCTCATCACGCCTTGCCTAGACTATAGCAGTAGAACCCTATTTGATATTCTTGTCCCAAGTCTCCCCACTGCAATCCATCCTCCATGTAACTACATAATCAATTTTTCTTAAAACATAAGCCTGATCAACATTACCCTCCCTGCTCAGCAAACTCCAATGACTACCTCTTTGCCTCTCAGATCAAATATAAACATCTTTATTTGGTGTTTAAAACTCTTCAAAACCTGACTCCCCTTCTCATCTTTCCAATGTTCTTGAATATTACTCTCCTTATGTTCAGGAATTAAGTCATACTGCTTTACCTGATGGACTTCCCAGACTGCACTCCATCAAAATTTTTCTTTTGCCTTTGTATTGACTGTTTTTCACTCCTAAAAAGTACTGTCTCCTTACTGCTACCTATTGAAATCTTGGCTTTCCTTCAATATTCAGCTAGTGTTACCATCTATAGCTTTTTTTGGGATCCCCTGGCTTCTAATGGTTTTTCTCCATTAACCACTTTGTATTCATTTTGTATATATCACATATATAATTGTAGCTATCTGTTTTCTCCTCCATTAAAATGTAAACCCTTTGAATGCAGGGATCTTTTCACTTTTATCTTTGGATCCCCCAGTGCTTGACACAGTGCTGGCACATAGTAAATGCTTAATAAATGTTTGTTGATTGATTAACCGAGTGATTCTAGTTTGTATTGTTATGTTAGCACTGAAGCATGTGAATATTTATCATTGGAAAACTGAGACCATGTGCAAGTGATTTCATCTTTTCCT
>NW_027186304.1:58424364-58477320 GCF_028583685.1 Petaurus breviceps papuanus
AAATAGTAAGCTTGGAAAGTTGATTTGTGTGTAATGAATATAATAAAGACCATTTAATAATTGTTTTAATAAGAACTATAACAGGTTTGTTTGGTTGGCTTTTGTGGGAAGAAGCTGACATTTCCACAATATATGTATATTTTGGAACATCATAAAATCATAATGGAAAATGTCATCAGAAAAAATGACATAAGCAAATGAAGTTGTTTGAACATTTCTCCATTATAATCTGCATGGACTCATTGGAATGACAGTGGAAGATAGACTTGGAGGACAGCTGAATCAGCAAAAGTCATCAGTGTCTCTGCAAACACAAAAACATTCTTTTTACCAAGAACCAGGTGTCTTAAATGAAATTGAAAGGCTCAGCACATGTAATAAAAATATCTGTGGATGTCTTTGCCAAAAGCCTTTCCCCAAAGTAATGAGGTTTTGTTCTGCCTTATTTATGATATTACCCACCACATAATTATGTAGTCTAACTAAAAGAAAAACTAACAGCCTCCAAAGACAGGCAATTAAGCTCAAATGATGATTACAGAATAAGGTATAAATAATTTTATAAGATCATGAGCTATGCTAATATAATGACTCAGATAAAAATCACTGAGCTGAAAGTTAAAATAGCAGACATGTACATGTTAAATGTATGTGTGCTTCTAGAACACAACCTTATATTTTTTTTATACAGTGTTATATTACTTTTGAGGAAACATTTTCCTCTGTGTTTTTCACCTACATGAAAAGGCTAAGGAGAAGGATGTTGTCTTAATTCCATTGTATTTATACCATTGGAAATGAATGGCAAAACCTGAAAATGAATCTCTATTGAACTGGCACCCCCGTGGAAGTCTGAGAAAATTGAGGTTATGTGAGCTCTGTCTATGGTTTGGTTGAAATATCACCTAGGATGGTATTGCCTTTTCCAAAGCATACAGGCATTATCTCAGGGTAAACATCATTTTCTGTTCTTCTGCAAAACTAAATAGATGAAACCAGAAGGTGCTGAACACAAACTAAAAAGCCAGATACAGGTTTTAATAAATTTTGTGTTGTTGAAACTCTATAGCTTTTTCCTAAATATTTATTCAGATTCCACATGGTGTTTCCCCCACCCTGAATGTCTTAGAATGGTATGGCAAATGGAGAGGAGAGTAAGAAAAAAAACAACAACTGAAAATTCCTTTATGAGTATTTAGGAGGAGGTAAACATGTCTCTTTAGCAGCCTGACAAAAAAGAAAAGAGTAGAATTACAGATAAAACAAAACTATCCCTGAATCCCCCTTAAAAACGGTAACTGGTATGGCATGAGAGAAAATAAATAGGGAAGGGGACTAGACATGTGATTTCACTAGCATAGTAATTTCCCAGTGGAGGAATTTGCCTCTGCCAGTACAAAATGATATTTTCTCTGCAAAAAATAACCCCAGAGAGATAACCTGGGGCACTAAAAAGTTAAGTGATTAAGATGGTGGAGTAAAAGTGGGGACTTCTTGAGCTCACCCACAAACCCCTCCAAATAGCTATTTAAAATGGCTCTAAAATTTCTGGAGCTACAGAACCCACAAAATGACAGAGTAAAACAAATCTCTAGCCCAACGCAACCTGGAAGATGGACAGGAAGGGTATATTGTACCAGACTAGGAGAAAAGCACAGTCCAGCGTAGGCCATGCCTGCACAGATGGCACCAGAACAGACCTCAGGGAACTTAATCATTGGCATCTGTGGCAGTTTCCAGACATATCAACCCACAAATGCCAAAGACTACATAGAAGTTCAGTGGGAAAACTCTGTGTAACCTGGGTGAAAGAGGAGCATGGTCTGGCCCCAGCTCTGGGGCAGTGGAGGTGACAGTGGTGGCAGCAGCAGTAGCAGTGGTTGCTTCCAGAACTCTGGTGCCACAGATGGTGGGGGATAGAGTGCCTGATACAAAAACACTGAAGCATGGGAGAGTATACCCACCCCCACCCCCACTGGAAGCAGAGTCCTACCTTGACAAAGAGTTAGAAAGTCAAGTATTTGATTGGGAAAATAAGCAAGCAGTATAAAAAAACCTCAGACTATAGAATCTTACTTTGGTGACAAAGAAGATCAAAACATACAACCAGAAGACAACAAAGTCAAAGCTCCTACATCAAAAGCCTCCAAGAAAATATAAGTTAGTTGTAGGCCATGGAAGAGCTCAAAAAGGATTCTGAAAATCAAATAAGAGAAGTAGAGGAAAAATTGGGAAAAGAAGTAAGAGCAATCCAAGAAAATAATGAAAAATGAGACAACAGCTTGCTACAGGAGATCCCCCAAATACTGCAGAAAATAACACCATAAAAATAGACTAAGCCAAATGGCAAAAGAGATCCCAAAAACCAATAAGGAGAAGAATGCCCTAAAAAGTAGGAATCGGCCAAATGGAAAAGGATGTCCAAAAATGCACTGAAGGAAATAATTCCTTAAAAATTAGACTGGAGCAAAAGGAAGTTAATGACTTTATGAGAAATCAAGAAATTATAAAACAGAAGCAAAAGAATGAAAAAATTGAAAACAATGTGAAATATCTCATTGGAAGAACCACTCACATAGAAAATTAATCCAGGAGAGAGAATTTAAAAATTATTCAACTACCTGAAAGACCTGATCAACAAAAGAGCCTAGATATCATCTTTCAAGAAATTATAAAGCATGACTGCCCTGATATTCTAAAACCAGAGGGTAAAATGGAAATTGAAACACTCTGCCAATTGCCTCTTGAAATAGATCCCAAAAGAAAAATTCTGAGGAATATTGTAGCCAAATTCTAGAGTTCCCAGGTCAAGGAGAAAATATTACAAGTATTCAGAAAGAAACAATTCAAATATTGTGGAAATACAATCAGTACAACAAAAGATCTAGCAGCTTTGACATTAAGGGATCAAAGGGCTTGGAATATAATATTCTGGAGGTCAGAGGAGCTAAGATTTATACCAAGAATCATCTGCCCAGCAAAACTGAGTCTAGTGCTTCAGCGGAAAAAATCAATATTCAATGAAACAGAGGACTTTCAAGCATTCTTGATGAAAAGACCAGAGGTGAATAGAAAATTTGACTTTCAAATACAAGAATCAAGAGAAGCATGAAAAGATATACAGGAAAGAGAAATCATAAGGGACTTAGTAAAGCTGAACTTTTTACATTCCTACATGGAAAGATGATATTTGTAACTCATAAAACCTTTCTCAGTGTTAGGGTAGTTAGAGAAAATAGAGAGAGAGAGAGAGAGAGAGAGAGAGAGAGATAAATGGAACAGTATGAGTTGAATATGAAGGGATGATACGTAAAAATAAAATTAAGGAATAAGAGAGGAATATATTGGCAGGAGAGAGGGAGAGATAGAATGGGGTTAAATTATCATGTATAAAAGAGGTAACAAAAGGGTTACACAATGGAGGGGAAGAGGGGAGAGGTGAGAGGAATGAGTGAACTTTACTCTCATCAAATTTGGATTACAGGAAGATAAGGGGGAAGGGATGATGGGGGTGGGGATGATAGAAGTAAGGGAAAATTGGGGGAGCAGGAAGTCAGAAGCAAACATTTTGGAAAAGGGATTGGGTCAAAGGAGAAAATAGATAATGGGGAAGCAGGATAGGATGTAAGTAAATATAGTTAGTCTTTCACAATATGACAAGTATGGAAGTATTTTGCATAACTACACATGTAAAACCTATGTTGACTTGATTGCCTTCTCAATGAGGGTGGGTGGGAAGGGAATAAGGGAGGGAATTTGAAACTTAAAGTTTAGAAAAAAAATGTTAAAAATAGTTTTACCTTCAACTGGGACATGAGATATACAGTTAATGGGGTATAGAAATCTATATTGCCCTACAAGAAAGTTAGGGGGAAGGGGAAGAGAGGTGATAGAAGGGAAGGTAGACTGGAGGAAGAGGTAATTAGAATATATGCCATCTCAGGGAAGGGGGAAGGGGAGAGATGGGGAGAATATTTGGAACTCAAAATCTTGTGGAAATGAATGTTGAAAACTAAAAATAAAAAGATTAATTAATAAAATAAATTAAGTGATTTACCCAGGGTCACAAAGTCAATAAATGTCAGAACCAACTTTTGAATTCAGGTCATACTGTCTCTGAAATAAACTCTCTAACCACTACACCACACTTTATCTGAGGGGGAAAAAAAACCCAAATTATGAATGTCCACATCTGGCACTCTGTTCTACAAATAGAAAAGAACTCATCTAGTACAATTTTGATTGTCATTTTTGGACTAGAGTTGACTTCACAGCTTCATCACTACTTGCTTCTCATATTGGTATACATTTTTTAGGAAATGGTAGGGTGGTAGGTAGGCTTGTACCACATGTCACTTATCCAAATCAACACAAACACTAATGTATAGATATCCTGTGCTCCCCTTTAACACACACACACACACACACACACACACACACATGCACAGCTATGACATAATGAGTAGACCCAAGTTTAAACTGTGCAGTTAATAATGAACAATAACTTGCTCACCCAATACTCATTTCATTGTTGACACAATCTGTCACTATCATGGAATATACCCAGTGCTGTTCCACTTTCCATCACCCAATGATACTTGGTCATTTCATCCTCTAAATTAATTGTTCTCCATCCCACTCTTTGGCATAATTAAGTACTCCTGGTGGAAATTCTCACCCTGTCAACCACTACCCTCTCTTCATCTTTCTCTATATTAGAGAGAAGTAAAGGAAATTTTCCCATTATGCAGTTAGATGCGATGTATGTATTGTTCTTCCTTTCTCAGCCCTGGAACAGCCTGACAATAGGTTGGTCAAGAAAAATTACTTCTGCCTATACTGAAGTTGTGTTTATATTATCTAGAATAAATTATACATTTGTATTATTTACTTGCACCAAAAATTTAGCTATTTTCCCACCTTTGCATTACCTGAGTTAACATATTTAAAATTCTTTGTAAACCTTAAAGTACTATATAATTCTAGTTATTATTATTACGTTGTTGTAAATTTCTTGAAGACAGGAGTAATATCATTTTTTTCATCTTTGTATATCATCAGTAACTAGTGAAGTACCTTTCTGAATACTTTATAAATATTTATTTGGCACATCACATTGCATTTCTACAGTATCCATACTGGTTTTTTCCCCCTTGTGATTAGGAATAATGAACAGCAAACCCCCCCCCCCCCAAACAGTGATTGTCAATGAAATTGTAACACCAGAAAGGAGGCCAAAGATATCAAGTTTCATGGAATTTAACAAACACTTATCAATCATTATGTTCAAGGCACCGTGCTAGTTTATAGGGAAAAAAAGTGATAACGTCCTTCCTTCCAAGGAGTTTATAATCTATTATATACAATAGGATGCACAAATAGATCAGAATGTAATAATGCAATGTCCAGATATGATAGCATGAAAATTTGAAGAGTTAGTTTGCTTTTAGTTGCGGAAGTCAGGAAAAGCTTTATAGAGAAGATGCCATTGTTTAAGAAGAGAATCTTTTCATTATTTTTTAATTTTTCAAATAACAAAAATGAAAAAAAAAATTAATCTCTATCTCTATCCACCCTCCACTTCCCCTCCCCCCACCACCCACTCACAACTGAACAAACAGAAAACAACGAAAACATAGCTGCATAGGCTGACAAAACAAAATTTCCACATTGGTTGTAATTAAAAGTATAAATCTCTTTCAGCAATTTAAATGTATCATCTCTATCAGTAGGTGAGTGGCATTTTTTGTACTCATTCTCTTGGACTTAGAGTTTATCATTGTACTCCTTAGAATTCTAAAGTTTTTCAAAGGCATTTTTAAGAAAATGCCTTCAAATAGAATTGGTGTTGATAAGAGAGAAGAGTTCTTCATTTGGGCCAGTGTTGAGAGGCAGAGCTATAGGTATTTGATGGTAGTTTTCTCTCTTTTCTCTCTTTCTTTCTCTTCCATATCCATTGATCTAATAGGTAAAATATTCCATGCTCCCCTAATTTGATTATATAATATTTTAAGTCTAAATCATGACCCTATTTTGACCTTAACTTCATATACAGTGTTGGATGTTGGTCTATACTTAGTTTCTGCAAAATTGCTTTTCACTTTTCTCAGAAATTTTTTGTAAATTAGTGACTTCTTGTCCCAAAAGCTTGGATCTTTGCATTTATCCAACACTTGTTCATTTTTCACTGAGTATTGGGACACGGCGGATAAAGCACCCAATCTGAATTCAGAAAGATCCATCTTCCTGAGTTCAAATCTGGCTTCAGACCCTTACTAGTTATGTTACCCTGGACACGTCACTTAACCATGTTTGCCTCCATTTTCTCATCTATAAAAGGAGCTAGATAAGGAAATAGCACATTGCTTCAGTATCTTTGTCAAGAAAACCCCCAAATGGGGCCACAATCAGACACAATTGAAACTTTTGAACAACAACAAAGTTATCTAATTAATCTATTCTACTCATGTACCCCTATTTCTTAGCTGATGTATCAGTAGGGACTGAAGTACTTGGATGTTTATGGTAGGAGGCTTAATCTTTGTAGAAGACTTAGATAATATGATGTATAAATTTTGAATAGGCAGAGAAGAGAGATTACACAACTTATTTGCTGTTTCTCTCATAAAACACTGCACCACCATCCCCTTTCCCTGAGTCTTTACCTTAGCTTTCTTAATTTCCTGGAATGCTCTCGTTCCTCACTGCTGCCTCTTAGATTCCCTAATTTCTCACAAGAATCAGATCAAATGCTGATAGAAAATATCAGGAAATATTTTCTAATCACTGCAACTGCTAAAACTTTCTCCTCTAAAGGTACTTCCTTTCTACTCTTATTTACGGCAATCTTGCCCATTAGAATATGAGCTCCTTTATAGCAGGGATGATGTTTGCTTTTCTTTGAATACCAAGGGCTTTAATATAGTCTTTGACATAGTAAATGCTTATTCATCTGACTGATTGTGAAAATAATCTAAGCATAGGAAATAGAAGCAAAGCCATTGTGGTGGTGATAAGTACCATGTATATGTCTTTGTGCATTTGCATGTAGATGTGGGGGTGAGTGTTGGGGGTGCAATAAGGACAATGAACTATTTGAATTAGAGGATATTCATAAGTGTTGAATGAAGTTATATGTTTAGATGTACAGGCAGACTAGAGGTTAGTCTATAGAGAGACTTGATAAGTGGGTAGAGAAAGTTAGGTTTGATGAGTACTCAATAAGAAATAGTTATTTGTCTTTGAGCAGGAAATGCAAGACTGGAATTCACATTTTAAGACTGAGATTGTAGCTATCTTTGGGCAAAGTTTGTACCTTAATTATCTCAACACCACACCCATGGGACCTAATATTTCATTTTGCACATAGTAGTCAGTCAGTAAATGTTTATTGAATGAATGAATAGATAAATTAATAAATGATTAGCTTTGGAAGAGTATAAATGATTCATTATGAGAATGAAAGAGAGACAAGAAGATCAACTAGGATATTGTTGCCATAATCCAAGTACAAAATGTTGAGGACTTTTATTAGTACAACAGCTAAGAGAATGAAGATAAAGAAAAGCCTCCAATAAACATTTCTCTTACATTTTATTTTTTATTTTTCTCAATTACATGTAAATAAAAAATTAATATTCATTTCCTAAAAATATGGAGTGACAAATTTTATCCGTATGTGTCCACATTTTGACCCCTTGATACATGTTGTGAGTTTTTGGTCTATACCTAGTTTTTCCCCAATTGCTTTCCAATTTTCCCTGTAATTTTTGTCAAATAGTAATTTCTTATCTCCAAATCTTGGATCATTGGGTTGATCAAACACTAGATAACTATAACCATTCCCTACTGTGCACTGTGTAATCAATTTTGTTGAATCACCATCTAGATATACCTTTCACATCATGAGTTTCCCCATTGTGGTTTTGTTATATCATGGGCTAGCATAAGAAATTAAATGAGAATTGTTTGGAAGTTTTGCAGAAGCCATAGATGACATGGAAAGGCCAGCAGATGACAGATAAAAAGTTTAGAAACTCAGAAATGCATAAAATATATGCATAGTACTGCATAATATCAACATATTTTATCTTTTGATACCATAATAATTCAGGCTGCTTCTCTGGTACAGAGGGACAGCCAAAAACTTTTACACTGATTTTCCAGATTGCAGGGATACATGCTCCTAACCTCTATGACGTGAAAGGATGATTGTATTATTTAGCCACTATCAAATTTTTTGATGATTACTGCTTTACAATACAATTTGAAATGTGATAGCACCTTGTTCATATTTTTTTCTAAATTGAGTCCCTTGATATTCTTGAACATTTGTTCTTCCAAATGAATTTTGTTAGGATTTTTTGTAGCTAGATAAAATAAATTTTTTTGATAATTTGGTATGATACTGAAAAAGAAAAACTATTTAAATAGAATTATCATTTTTCTTATATTGGCTTGGCTTCCCCATGAACAATTAATATTTCTCCAGTGGTTTAGGTCTGTCTTTATTTGTGTAAAGTGTTTTGTAATTGTGTTCATATAGTTCCTGGGTTTTTTGGCACGTGGACTCTTAAGTATTTTATATTGTCTGCAGCAATATTAAATGAAATTTCTCTGTCTCTTTCCTCTAGACATTGTTGATATTATGTAGAAATGTTGAAGATGTATGTGGATTTATATCCTACAACTTTGCTGATGTTCATTATTTCAACTAGGTTTTAGTTGATTATCTAGCATTCTCTAAGTGTAACATCATTTCATCTATAAAGAGTGAAAATTTTGTTTCCTTTTTGCCTGTTAAAATGCACTCAATTTCTTTTTGTTTTCTTCTTACTATGGCTAGAGTTTCTAGAACATGATTGAATAATGGTCATGATAATGCGCATCCTTGCTTCACTCTTCATGTTATTGGAAAGGCTTCTAACTTATCCCCATTACCAGTAGTGCTTGCTAATGGATTCAGATGTATACAACATATCATTTTAAGCTCCCTTTCTTACTATGCTTCCTGGTATTATCTCTGATAATGGCATCATTTCTCAAATATACAGAGAACTGAGTCAAATTTTTAGGAATATAAGTCATTCCCTAACTAGTAAATTGTCAAGGGATATGAACAAGAAATTTTCAGATGAAGAAATCAAAACTATCTATAGACATATGAAGAAGTGCCCTAGATAATTTTTGATTAGATACTAACACCCATCAGACTGGCTAATAGGAAAAAAAAAGGAAAATGATAAATGTTGAATAAATATGGTAAAATTGGGACACTGATACACTGTTGGTGGAGTTGTGAACTGATCCAACCATTTTGGAGAGCAATTTTGAACTATGCCCAAAGGACAATCAAATTGTGCATACCCTTTGATCCAGCAATGCCTCTGCTGGGTCTGTAGCAGAGATAAAGCATAAAAAAAAATGGAAAAAAAAACTATATGTGCCAAACTATTTATATCAGTTCTTTTCATGGTGGCCAAGAATTAGAAACTGAGGGGATGCCCATAAATTGGGAATGGCTCAATAAGTTTTATATTTAAATGTAATGGAATACTATTGCTCTATAAGAAATGATGAGCAGGTGAATTTTAGGAAAACATGGAAAGACATGTGTGAACTGATACAAAGTGAAATGAGCAGAAGCAGGAAAACATTGTACACAGATCAGCAACATTTTGTGATGACCAACTAGGAATGACTCAGTTCCTCTCAACAACAAAATGATCCAAGACAAGTACAAAAGATTCAAAAAGGAAAATGCTATCCATATTAAAACGATGAACTGATAGTTTCTGATAAAAATGTTTGGTAGAATTTGCTTAGGACATCCTGGTCCTGGAGATTTTATTCTTAAGGAGCTCATTTATATTTTTGTAAATGTCCATCCATTTCACTTTGATTGACAGATTTGTTGGCATGTTCTTTGGCAAAATTCCTAATAATTGCTTTAATTTCTTCTTCATTGGTAATGAATTCAATCATTTCATTTTTTGATATTGACAATTTGGTTTTATTCTTTCTTTTTTAAATCAAATTAACCAATGGTTTATCTATTTTGTTATTGTTGTTATTTCATAGTATATATAATTTAAATATATTATAAATAAATAATATAATATATAATTAAATAATATATATTATATATCAGTATATATTATTTATTTATTAATAATATCAATACTTTTGTTATTTTCAATTTTATTAATCTCTTCTTTTATTTTCAGAGTTTCCAATTTGTATTTATTTGGGGATTTTGAATTTGTTTTTTTTCATTTTTTTTTAAGTTGCATGCCCAATTCATTGGTCTGTTCTTCCTCTATTTTACTGAGGTGTATGTTTTTCTCCTTTAAATTGCTTTGGTTCCATGCCATAAGTTTTGATATGTTGTCTATTGTTTGTCATTCTCTTTAATGAAATGATTGATTGTTTCTATGATTTGTTTTTTGACCCATTCATTCTTTAAAATTAATTTAGTTAGTTTCCAATTAATTTTTAATCTATGCTTGTATGACTTTTTATTAAATTAAATTAAAGATTTTATTAAATTAAATTAAAGATGCAATTAATATTTCTGTTTTTCTGAATTTGGCTGTGAGATTTTTATGCCCTATTACATAGCTGATATTTATGTAGGTACCACATAGCCCTTGACTATTTATGATTTTTAAGCAGTTCTTCTCTGCAGTTTATTTTTGTGCCTCTTTTACCTTTTGCCTAATTCTATTTTTAAGGTGTTATTTTTTTCAGTATTTTGTGTGCCTACTTTACCAACTCTTGACTCTCATTATTTTCTTGCATCACTCTCATTTTTTCCCAATGCTTCTTCTACCTCTGCTTTTTAAATATGTGACTTTTAAATTGTTTTCAGCTGTTCCAGAATTTCTCTCTATCTCTCTGTCTCTGTCTCTCTCTCTGTCTCTTTCTGTCTCTCTCTGTCTCTGTCTCTCTCTGTCTCTCTCTCTCTCTCCCCTCATTCTCTCCCTCTTCTCTCTCTCTTTCATTCCCTCCCTCTTTCTTTTCTTCCTTCCTTCTTTCTCACTCTCTCTTTCTTTCTTTTTGTGGTCTGTGACAAATTCACATTTTTTTTGAGGCTTTACATACAACTGCTTTGATTTCATTATCTTCTGGGTTTGTGTTTTAATCTTCCCTGTCACCATAGTAACTATCTGTAGTCAGACTGTTTTTTTTTGTTTTTTTGCTCATTTTTCCAGTCCATTCCTTGACTTTTACATATATTAAAGGTAGACATGTTTGCTAGTCATCAATAAACCTCTAAAATTAAAAATATCCTGAAAAATTCCTAATGCATGACATTCTGCACATTTTCAGTAGTAACCCTCAGGAAATTACTATCAAGAAATACTTGAAACAGAGTAATGACTCAAACTGGAAGCTGAAAAAATAATGAGTTAGACTTAGAAGCAGGTTCAAATCACTCCAGTATACTAACTTAGTACAAGATTCTGACACCTGGAGATGTCTCACTTAGGTCAGAGGTGGGTCTGGAAATAGATCTTCATGGGATAGTTTCTGACCTTACATTTCTATAGTCAGCCTTTTTTTAGGGGGACCAGCTCTACTGGAATAGTTTAGGTTATATTGATTCCAATTCAAGTGAGCCCATAGAAAACAGGGTCAAGCCTGGCAAAATGGGATCTGATGGTTGAGGTTTTGGGGGAAAAGAGCTTTCTTCTTAATCCTACTCTCATTTATTTCCTCCACTTTCAATGCACTGAGATGCTGTACCTCCCCCATCAATAATTTCTGAATAGAACTATATGTCACTTCTGAGAAGTGTCAGATAGACACTCCCTCATACTCTAGGAGAGCAGACTCACACTGCTTCATTTATTTATTTCTTAACAACTGGGCTCCACCCTCTATATCCATGCCTCTTAGAGTTTCATTAATCAAGTCCCTAGCGTTAAATACTATTAGATTTCCAGTGATGTTCTAATTAATAGAAACATAAACATATTTCATTATTCTATGTCTCAGATATTATTTAGTGAGAATAAATGTATCTCAGACAATATTACAAAAGTATCTAAAACTGTAGTGTATTGTAAGATGTATAATTCTTAGCACTTTGGACTTGGTTCTATAAGCTATTTTATGTATATATCTCCACATTAGCTAACTTCATAAAACATTGCTATTCTTCTTTCTTTCTACTAAATCATGTCCCCTCTTAACTAGGGAACTACCTCTTCTCACCCGCCCCCATGTCTAATCAGTGGCCAGATTCTGTCTACTTTACCTTTATATCATCTTTGGCTTCAGCTCTCTCCATTCTACTCTGATTGTTACCACCTAGTTTTGGTCCCCACTATATTTCCTATCACCTGGACTATAGTAGCAGTCCACTAGTAACTTTTCTTCCCATCTCCTCCATCTCTAGTCCATGCTCTATATCCTTTCAAAAAATATTTTTCCACATAAGTAGGTCTAGCCATGTCACATGTCCACTCAAAGAACTTGAGTGATTTCTCATTACTCACCAAATTAAAAAAAATCCTTTGACATTCAAGACCCTCTATAATCTTGCCCCAACTTTTCACTTTAGCCTGGACATATACTATTCCTCCTTCTTCATGCCCTTTATGTTCCTTGTAATCTGGAGTACTTCCCATTCCTTCATCGTCCATTGCCTTTTTCCTCCTACAATGAATTTAAACATCTGATCTTCCATGTCCAGGATGGCCTCTGGAGAAAATCAATCAGGAGCAGCTCTCCTGAGGACTGCTGCTTTGAATAACTTTAAGAATCTAATTGCATAGTAGAGCAAACTCTCTATTTATTCAGCAATAAACTAAGGCAAATGATTCAAGAAACTAAAGCACAACATTCACAATATGACATAACAACTTATTACTAAAGTGGCCACATAGTCTTAAACAAAACATTTCATTCAGCAAGCTACAATCTCCTCAATCAATATAGAATACCCAAGTAAAGCCTTCTTTCATCTTGATTTGAGGCTGGCTTCCAATCATCCTTAAGCCCACCATTCTTAAGGGGTAATCATCTTTAGGTCAATCATCCTTAAGGGGCAGCAGAAAGTACAAACACCATCTACCCCTAGGTCACAATAAGTCACAATCTCATCAGTCAGTACAGAGTACCCAAGTAAAGTCCTCTTTCATCTTAATGGGAAGCTGACTTCCAAACCCTAGCGCTCCTCTTCCACGGGCTGGACACTCCCAGGTCTTGCCTGGATTCACATGTAGTCAGTTCTCTACTCCAGCTCTGTATCTCAGCTTACTGCTCCATTCCCAGCTCTTCGAAGTTTCTGTTTCTATGAAGACAAAGCATGACAGAGCTACAACAATATTTACACACATGGTGGGCACTATCATCTTAATTCACTTTCTGTCTGACAAAGTAACACAAACCAACAGAAAAGGTTTCTGTCTGAGAAATCAGATACAAACCAACAGTACAGTCCCAGGACTTCTGTAAACAGAAGGAAAGTCCTCTTTGGGGACTTCTGTATCAACAGTAAAGTCCTTTTTCAGGACTTTGGTAAACAGCAGTAGGCCTCTTTCAGGGTTTCTGGATCAGCAGTAAAGTCTTCTTTCAACAGGCAAAATGCTTAGGTATTGACAAAGTAACTTCAACACAGGCAGGCAGACATGAGTACCTGCACCACAAGCATTCTCCCTCTCAGTTCTGTTTGGTCCCAGTTCATGCTCAAACTTTTCTCTGCTCTGCTCCTTCCTGTTCCACTCTTTCAGTAAGCTCCTCCCACTGTGGGCTCCATGTGATGACATTAGGTCTATTAAGAGCAGCACAATGTATACTGTTTCTACCAAAGGCTTGACAATCAAAGGCGAGGCTTAAAAGCATTTGAATAGCTGAAACAAACCTCAAAGTATTACTTTGCTTGTCATTAGAGTCTCCTCCCACATCTCTGCCTCCTGAGATTCTATTTCCTTCCTTTAAGGCTTCAAGCAGCTACAACCTACTTCAATTAGGTACACCATGCATACACACATACATACATATGCATATACACATATGTGTGTGTATATAAGTATATGTATGTATATGCACAGGCATACATATACATACATACGTACACACACTTGTATAGATTTAGATCTAGATCAATATATAAGACCAGCCCTGTTTTGGTTAAATGTAAATATTGACTATATAACCTCTTCAGTGAGCAAACTGGATCAAGTGTATAGCAAAAGGATCACATAGAATTGTGTTTGTTTAATCAGTCACTAGAGACTAACTGGCACATGTAATAGTAATGGGAATTTGAAGATCTTCCCTGTCCCTTAATAGACCAAATGTAATCACATGGACCCCATAGTAGGAGGAGGTTTCTGGAAGAGTGGAGCAGGAAGGAGGAAGGAAGATCACAAGCAGAGCTGTGAGCAAGACGCTTGGAGACAGAGCAGCTAGTATGAGTGAGAGAGGGCCATTTTTGCTTAAGGGAGACTGTTTTGTTTTGAAGGCCTGACAGAGGGAAGGCTTGGGGATGTTTGTGCTTGCTGCATTGGTTATGTGTACGAATTTCTTGGTTGCTATGATGGATTTGGCTTTCTGATATTGGGATTCAGCTTTCTGATGTTTGAATAAATGTTTTGGTTCTGTCTTCCATGTGGAAAGTCTGTTACATTTTGCAATTCAGAACTGCACCAGCATGTTCATAGCTACCCTGGGTGCTGGACCTGGAGTCAGGAAGACCTGAGTTCAAACCCAGTCTCAGACACTTACTAGCTGTGTGACTCTGGGCAAGTCACTTAAACTCTGTTTGCCTCAGTTTTCTCATCTATAAAATAGTGATGATAATAATAGCACCTACCTCCCAGGGTTGTTGTGAAGATCAAATAAGATAGTAATTATAAAGCACATAGCTCAGTGTTGGACATATAGTGAGTGCTACATACATGTTATAATTATTGTTATTATTAATTAGCAAGCATTTATTAAGTGCCTACTACATACTACATACAGGGATATAAGAAAAAAAATTCATCCAGTTGATATAGGATTCTGTTTCCATGCAGATGGAAATGGAGTTTCTAATTGCAACCAAACTACACAGCTTCATTTGGTGATACAGGTCATTGGATTTAGACATTCAAGTGGCCTTTGAGTTCATCTGGCCTAACTTGTAATTTTAAAGACCAAAAATCTGAAGTTTAGGTAATAAATGAATTGTGCACACTCATAGAATGGGGGAAGTAGCAGGAAATAGGATTTGAAGACAGCTTCTATCACTCCAAATCTAGTGTTATTTCCTCCACTTGTCATATCATCTTTTAGACAAAGCTACTAATTTTACTTCACACAAATTCTTTGTGCAATAACTTTGGTTTCAATTTGGCCCTTTTAGAATGAACAGTTCTGAAGGTAGGGATGGCTTCATTTTTAGTTTTACACCCAGTATAAAAAGTGGCTTAGGAACTTAAAAAGTGTTTGTTGAATTGAATTGAGTTAGTCTAGTCCTGTTATAAAATGTGTTTGTTCCCGTGCATGACCTTCAGAGCATTACAGAATTTCAAATTTATAAGGAACTGTGGTGAACATATAATCCAACCCCTACCATAATAAGAATCTACTTTACGACATACCTGATAAGTGGTCATTAATCTCTCCTTAAAGTCCTCACTTGAAGAGGCAGCTACTAAAACTTTAATAATTTTTGTATAGCTCTAATTAGTGGGAAGTTTTTCCTTATGTCAGTTAATTTTTTAATCTGATTCTTCCCAATTTCCAAACTTTGTTCCAAGTTTTGCCCTCTGAGACCAAGTTGAAGAATTCTAATACCTTTTGTAGGTTGTAGCCTTTTAAATATACCAAGCAGATATCAAGCACTCCCTAAATCTTTTCTTTTCTAGGCTAAACAGCGCCAGTTCTTTATATTCTCCTCCCATAGCATAATATTGAGACCTTCACTATTTTGGTTGTCTTCCTTTGATCACTCTCAATTTTTCTCAAGTTCATCCTAAAATATGGAATCTAGAGTATCAATGTCCATTCTAAAATATGGATATGGTATAGTGTTTCTCTTTTATGACATCTTTCTTTTGGGACTTGCATCTGTATCTCATTAGTATGGAACCAAGCCTCAGGATCCTTAGACTAGACCTTACCCTAGACTGCTTCAGTATCATGGGGTCATGACAAGATTTTCAGACTTGAATGAAGGACACTGAATTCTAGCTTCAGCTCTAGCCTTGACTCTCTGTGCAACTTTTGATAAGTCTATTCCTTACTTTGTTCTACAAAATAATACATAATATAATAATATATAATAAAATGACATAAATAAAATAAGGGTGATGACTTGGGGGATATAGGTAATTTCCTTCACCTTTGATATCCTCTAAGTGAAAGTCAGTAGGTAGATAAAGAAGTAGCAATACCATAAGTCAACTGGTTTCATATAAAAAGTGTTACTTGAACAGAGTTTTGGAAGAAAGGATTCTAAGAAGTGGGAAAGTGAGGTGAAAGAATATTCAAAGCATGAAGAACAGTCAGGGAAAAGGCATGGAGATGGGAGATAGAGATTTTGTAGGGGAAGCAACAAAAAGGTCAATTTGGCTATTATTAATTCTGTTTTTTGCATATGCTACATATTTATTTCATTGTACTGGCTTATTGTATTTCATGTTCATGGAGGTATCTCATCTCTGATAATTTTGCACTATTTTACCATACAATATGATAAAGTTATTTATCCTCTTTGAGCTTTATTTTTTCATATGTGAAATGAAGTTAGTTGTAACGCTTACATCAGAGGCTTATTATGGGTCTCAAATAAGATAATCTTGCAAAGTATTTTGTAAACCCTAAAGTACAATATAAATGTCCATCATGTATTATGTAAAT
This sequence comes from Petaurus breviceps papuanus, assembly GCF_028583685.1. NCBI lineage: Eukaryota > Metazoa > Chordata > Mammalia > Diprotodontia > Petauridae > Petaurus > Petaurus breviceps. The sequence continues at coordinate 58,441,222 of NW_027186304.1, forward strand.
AGCCAATGAGTATATTGCTATGCTAGTATTGTTCTTTTCTATTTAATGCTTTACAAACGACAGTGAAGTTGAATAAATGATTGGTTTTGTAGTTGAATAAAATATGAGCATGATTTTATTGTTACTGAGAAAATTGGTGTCTAATCTAAGGAAAAAATAATAGGAACAGCTCACTTTTATATCACCTTGGGCTTTTCAAAGTACTTTTTTCACAATTGTTCTGTGAATTTTTAAGCTAAGGAAATTAGTGCTTAGATAATGAATGTAACTTGTACAGGGTCAGAGAGCAAACAAGAATCAGAAATTGGATGCAAACTAGAGTCTTCCGACTCTAAGCCCAGCACCAATTCACTATACCACATTAATGCACACATTTCCTACTTTTCCTCCAGATATGCTGTGCTCCTCTAGCTGTAGTATGCCCAGCAACATTCTTCATGTTAAGAAAAAGGCTGGAAATAATCTGTGTATGTTTTCAGGGTAATGACTATGCAACCCATAAAAAGGAAATAAATTCTTCTTTGAACCAGATGAAGTGTCATTTTGTAAGTTTCCTAATAACCTGGTACTGTGAAAAAAATTCATCCAGACTCTTCTGAACACTCCTGGAACTGCTCCAAATCCAAGATAACTTGACATAACTCAACATTCTCATTTAAAACTTCTTTTTGTGATATAAATTACCAAGGAATAAACCCTATTTCTTTAAAGTACTCAGAATAGAGCAAATGATGTACTAAAGCTTCATGCCCATTTTAGTTCCATAGAGGACAGAGAATAAACGTGTAATTTCATGGGGGTAAGAAATTGCCAGATGAAGAAACATACAATACAAATACAATTCAGCACCTTTTCTGGAACTGAGTCTTACAAAGTAGCTGAAAACACTGAGAATTTAAATTCTATGTTCAATATCACACAAGCATGTGTAAGAGAGGACTTTAACACAGGTCTTCCTGGTTTCTACTGCAACATAGTGTATCCGTATATTAAAAACTTGGTATAAATGTTTTTGTATGACCAATTTTGTTTCACCAACGAGAAATAATTGTTTCTCCTGTTGCCCTAGTGGCATCTGTATGTCTCAGTAGATGGGACACAGCGCCTGGAGACAAGAAAACCTAAACTCAATTCTGGCCTCAGACATCTACTAGCTGTGTGACCCCGGGCAAATGACGATCTCTATTCACCCCAGTCTCCTCATCTGTAAAATGGGGATAATAAGAGCACTTTCCTCTCAGGGTTGTGAGGACCAAATGAGATCATCATTGTTAAACACATTATCACAGTACCTGGAACTATATTGAAGTGTTACTTTTCTATTACCTTTGTTTGCAGAGAAAATTGATTATAAATCTCATGATGAAACAGATTGTAATCAAAAAATTAAAATGGAGAGTCCTATCTTTAAATCTTTGATCTTCATGAATTTATAATTTATTGTTCTCTTAATTATTTTATCATCACTAGCCTCTCTATTACCTTTTGCATTATAAAGATTATCTTCCATCTTTATAGGAATGTACTTATAGAACACCTATCACATGTAAAAGTTTTATCCCAAGCACTAGATATATGTAGTTTTAAAGGAATTTAAAGGTCTTCCCTGCCCATTAATAGATACATAGAGGCCTGGGCCAGAGCTAATCATGCTCTGGGCTACAGGGAATTTCCAATTAAGTGGTAGGGCACAAGAATTTTCAAGTTCCTTGGCACTCAGTCAATCAGATACTGAGTCTTTGTTATATATTCTGGGAGGTTGGTATTTGCTTTGGGGGTTCAGTCATGAGAAATGATCTTTTGATTTCTGAATAGAGACTCTGAATAGCCTTTTGCTCAGAGCCCCCTGACTACTCAGATGTCTGTGCTCCCTTGATCCAGTGATGTATATAAAGTGTATAGCAATATTGTTATGTTCAGACAGCTAGAGCCCTATCTGTTGGTCTTTGTACTAATTTCTCTACTTGTAGTTTCTATACTCACTTTTTTCTCTGCAAATTAAAGTAGGATTGTTAACACCTTAAAAGTTGTCTTTCCTTTATAAAGCAGATCAAAGAACCTATGCTAGCAGCCCACCCTGTGGGCTAGTGTGTTACTAATACAGTATAGAAAGAGTAATGTCCTTAAGATATTTATCATTTATTTTGAGAGGTAAAATATGTGTGGAATTATAAAGGAAAGCCAAAGCATGATGTAATAAGTGCTGTATGAGGTTAAAGGAAAAGCACTCTAGCCAGGGTAGTTTTGGAAGTCATTATGGAGCAGAAAGAACTTGTGCTAGCTACTGAAAAGATGGCTGGTTTTTGATGTCTACTGACAGAAAGATGGACATGAGCAAGTTAGGAATGTATATGAGAAATTCAAATAGACTAGTTGGTAGAATGGAGGGTCTTATGAGGAAATATTTCAAATACAAGTTTTTGGAGACAGGTAGAAACTAGATTTTGGTCAATCCTAATTGTCAATCTGAATAGTATAGTATGTTTTCACTATGCAAGCTAGTATTATTGAAAGCACAATTGTATAACTATTCTATAAAAAATATTCAACTTAATGGGAAAAAAGAAACTAAAATTAATGAGTGTTCAAAAATTTTATAAGCATAATTTTTGGGGTTTCTTACTGTTAAAATGGTCTTTTAAGATTGAAGTAACTTGGTGAAAATAAGAAAAGAGCTTATGACTTTGCGGCATAGGTTTATATGAGTCTTCTACTCTATGACAAGACTATCTATTGCCTCTTTTCATATTTTCAGCCCTTAGTGCAATTCCTGTCACATGGTAGGTGCTTAATAAATAATTGTTCCCTTCCCTAATTCCCTTCTTAATACTAGAAGCACTAGGTATTTACAGATCTGATGTGTAATGTAGGTTGAGACAACATGGTACAGAATCTGAACAAGAGAAGAATGGCTATCATACTTTTGAATAATTGATATATGTGGAATAGAATTATAACCGTTTAAGCAAATAGGATGGTAATGATACTAGTGATAACATGTAAACAAACATTTATATTCAAAGTATTCTCCTTACATTAACTGAGTTATTATAAGGCCAATCACAAGCAACTCTAATTAGCAGGTTCTAATCACATAGTATAATGAACTCTCTCTGCAGCAATAAACTAAAGCATGACATTCAAGAAACTAAAGGACAACATTCGCAATAACATAGCAAGTTATTACTAAGGTGGCCAGATAGTCTTAAACAAAGCATATAATCCAGTTTATCTTATAATCATCTTTATGGGGTATCAGGAAAACACAAATACTGTCCACCCCTGGGTCACAGTAAGTTACAATCTCCTCAGTCAATATGAAGTATCCAAGTAAAGTACTCTTTCATCTTTACTGGAGGCTGGCTTCCAATCATGCTTAAGGGATAGAAGAAGCTACAAACACCCTCCACCCCTAGGTCACAGTAAGTTAAAAATCTCATCAGTTAATATAGACTAAGTAAAAACCTCTTTATCTTTACTGGAGGCTGGCTTTCAATCACCCTTAAGCCAATCATCCTGAAGGAGTAGAAGAAACTACAAATATCATTCACCTCTAGGTCACAGTAAGTTACAATATCATCAGTCAATACAGAATATCAAAGTAATGACCTCTTTCACCTTCACTTGAAGCTGGCTTACAAACCTCAGGTCTTCTTTTCCATGGGCTGATCACTTCCAACTCTTGCCAGGATTCACACATAGGCAGCTCTCTGCTTCAGCACACATATCTCAGTTCAGCTCACAGGGACTACTCCACTCCAAGTTCTTCACAGTTTCTGTTTTCTAGGAAAACAAAGCTTAACACATTACCAGCACTATCATCTCAATTAACTTTCTCTCTGAGAAACCAATACAGAACAACAGACAGGACTTCTTTCTGAGAAAGCAACACAGAACAACAGACAAGACCTCTTTCTAATAAATAAACACAGAACAACAGATGAGACTTCTGTCTTAGAAAGTAACACAGATCAACAGACAGAGTACCAACATCACAACCATTCTGTCTCTCAGTATGCCTGCTCTCAGCTCTGCTTGTACTCATATCTGCTCCTTCCTCTTCCCACCATGGGAATGTTAATCCCATGAGATTACATTTGACCTATTACCATGTTTCCCTGATAATAAGACACTGTCTTATTATTTTTTTGGACAGAAAAACACCAGAGGGCTTATTTTCAGGGGAGGGCTTATTTTAATGAACATTGACAGCAATTTTAAAAAACAGGTAAATGTGAACAAAAAAATGTACCTTATTCAATAAACAAATCACTGGGGGAGAAGAGGATGATGCGCTCACTGCTGCAGCTCTGATTGGATGCAGCTCGGAGCGCGGTGTGCGTTTCACGGGGAGGGGGACGGTTCATACAGAGGGTACTGTAATGTAGCATGTAGCGCAGGGGATCACCTTCACTACAGTAGCAATCTCAATAGGGCTTATTTTCGGGGGAGGGATTATTTTAGAGGAATCTTACACAGTAAGGGGAGGGCTTATTTTCGGGATAGGTCTTATTATCGGGGAAACACGGTAAGAGGCAGAGGAGATCTTCAAACTCCCTTAGACCTATTAAAGGCAATACAATGTATACTGTTTCCAATAAAAGACTCTTGAAATAATCAAAGGCATGGCTCAAAGGCACTTGATTAACTAAAACTCAATCCAGGAAAACATAAAATAATCCCATTTTGCTTTCCATTACAGGTATAAAGTTCAACAATTATTATTCCCATTAGACTGATAAGGAAACTAAGTCCTGGGTACACTAACTTATCTATAGTCACACAATTAATAAGCATTGGGCTTTATGTTTTGAACATTGATCTCCTAAATCCAACATTCTTTCCACTACAATTTTCCCCAAATATATAATTGAAACACTGATTTTAAAAGTATCTTTTTTAAAAATTTATTTCTAGTTTTCAACATTCATTTCCCAAAGATTTTGAGTCACAGATTTTCTTCCCATCTCTCCCCTACCAGCCCCCAAGATGGCAAGCATACTGAATACCATTTCCCCCAATCTACCCTATCTTATATTTTGCCCCAATTATCCCCCTTACTTCTTTGTAGGGCAAGATGGATTTCTATACCCCATTGTCTGTATTTCTTATTTCCCAGTTGCATGTAAAAAACATTTTTTTAACATTTGTTTTCAAACTTTGAGTTCCAGATTCTCTCCCTTCTCCCCTCCTCACCCACCCCCACTGAGAAGACAAGCAATTCGATATAGGTTATACATGTGTAGTAAAGCAAAGTATTTCCATAGTAGTCATACTGTGAAAGACTAGCTATATTTCCTTCCATCCTATCCCATCCCTCATTTATTCTATTTTCTCCTTTTACCCTGTCCTTTTTCAAATGTGTTTGCTTCTAAATACCCTCTCCCGCAATTTTTCCTCCCTTCTATCATCCACCCTCTTATCCTCTCCCTACCCCCCACTTTCCTGTAGTGTAACATACCCAATTGAGTGTGTATATTGTTCCCTCATTAAGCCAAATCCAATGTGAGTAAGGTTGACTCGTTCCCTTTCAGATTCCTGGTCTTCCCCTCCATTGTAAAAACCCTTTCCTGTCTCCTTTATTTGAGATAATCCATCCCATTCCATTTCTCCCCCTCTCCTTATCCCAGTACATTCCTCTCACCTCTTAATTTTATTTTTTGATATCATCCCTTCACATTCAACTCACTCTGTGCCCTCTGTATATATACATATGTACATACATATAAACACATATATACATACATACCTACAGCCAACTATATATGCATATATTTATGTATTCATATTTTTATGTGTGTGTATACACACACACACACTCACATATAATCCCTTCAACTATTGTCATACTGAAAAAAGTCTCATGAGTTACAAATATTGTCTTTCCATGTAGGAATGTAAATAATTCAACTTTAATATGTTCCTTATGCTTTCTCTTTCTTATTTACCTTTTCATGCTTCTAAAAGTATCTTTTAATGTAGAAGATGTTAATAGTTTAAACCCAAGAACTTTGAAGGCTCTAAATATGTTTAGCAAAAGGACATTTATATTTGAATAAGTATTTTTTCAAAAGCATTACTCCTTTCCTCTATAGTGTCTTCTCTGGTCCTCTAAAATTAAAATAGTCTTAAAATAAAATGTAGCTACATAGCTTTAAAGACAGTGATTCTTTGGTTTATTCATCTAGGCAGATTAAAATGGTATCAGAAAATACACCAAATATTGAAGCTAACTCTGTAAATCCAGATTGAAAAAGTCTGTAAGATTGCTGTGCTATCCTGTTTTCTTCATTTGTTAGAAAACACATCTAGCACTAAAGCAAACAAACAAAAAATCAGTAAATTAGTGACCAAAGGGATAAATTCCAATGTGTGCCAGTATTTCCATAAAACTACTAGGAAGAGCAGGGAGCAGGTGGCTCCCATATCTACAATTACCTTTTCATATACTTGGCACTGATCAATTGCTATATACTACCCACTGAGCAAGGTTCTGTTCCCTTATTATTGTGCTTGGTGACACTAATATTGTGCATGAGTGCCTCTCAGTCTAAATCTTCTTTTATCTGAGAAAGCATTACTGCATCTATTCTTTTTTTTTTCTCTCAAAATACAGATTTCCCTGAATCTTGAGCTTGTAGTCCTAGAATACCTTCTATATCATTTTAATAGCACTGACTATCCCCAAGTCCCGTAGAGTTCAGTCCTATTGACATCCATCATTCTTATTTTATAGCTTGGCTCACCCCAGATTCAACTGTGTGTGTGTGTGTGTGTGTGTGTGACTATAGTGGTGATTGCATTGAGTCTGAGCTTTTCAGTAGACAGCTGCTATCCATCATTCTACTGATCTCTTCTTTCCTCACATGGGTTGCTACATGTTCAACAGGGAAATGTAATTTTACTATAATTTAGCTATATGTTTATATTCACATATGTATGCATGTTTGTATCTCCTATATTTATGTTGTCTTAGTGAATTTACATGTATTAAACATGATTAGAAAATTATGTGAATGATAAGTTCCTTCACTTTTTTTTCCCCAACATAATCTAATCTAAACCAATAAACACTTAGACACTTAGTAAGTGTCTACTATGTACTAAGCACTGTGCTAAACACCAGGGAAAAAAAGAAACTATGATCTACTAGGAAAAGACAACACACACACACAGGGGCAGGAAAACAGGGTGGGGAGGAGAATGGGACACAATTTGCTTTGTTTTATTGATTTTTTTCTATATTTGGCTTCTGATTTGAGAGAAATTATTATTAAAAATTAATGATTTGGGAAGATCCAGAGTCCTCCCCACCCTAATTTTTCTAACGTCATGTTTTTAAAAATTTAGTCTTTTGAAGGACATTGCTAATAAGTGATTGGACTAACTTTCTTGTTCAGATCCCACCCAAGCGGAGTAGCTATTGTGTTCTGCTCAGGCTTGGGTGGGGCATACTTTCATTTTTTTTTTTTTTTGGTTTTTGGAGAGGGGAAGGTAGGGCAATTGGGGTTAAGTGACTTGCCCAAGTTCACATAGCTAGTTTTGTGTTAAGTTTCTGAAGTCAGATTTAAACTGAGGTCCCCCTGACTCCAGAGCCAGTGCTCTATTCACTGTGCCACCTAGCCTCCCCAAAGGGGCATAGTTTTTTTTTAATAGACTAACCAATACTGGAGGTGGTTTGGATATATAAATAAGTCTCTTTGTCCAGGGGTGATAGGATGTCACTCTCAATCCTTCATTGAACACCTGCTCTTGGAAGGGTTTATAAACTGTGAGCCTGACAACATGATTGTCTTTGGTCCAAGAGAGAGACAGTCAGAAATGACTATCCTTTTATTAATAATGTGCTGGCCTTATTAATAAAGTGATTAAGTTACCTAGAAACTAAGTGTAGCAAACCTTTTTAATTGTCACAGATTATTTTTTTCTGTATTGATTTGAATGTCGAAGAAGTGTATACGTTGAAAAGGAGAGTTTAAACTAGAAGGGAATTTAGGGATACTCTAATTCAAACCCTTCTTTTTATGGATAATAGCATCAGTAAGGTCAGCAATTGTCCCCAAATCACTCAAGATAATAAGCTTCAGGGGTGGCTAGGTAGTGGAGTGAATAGAGCACCAGGCCTGGAGTCAGGAGGACCTGAGTTCAAATCTTGCCTCAGACACAGCACTTACTAGCCATGTGACCTTGGGCAAGTCACTTAACCCCAATTACCCTGCCCTCCCCCTCCAAAAAGAAAAAAAAAGAGATAAGCTTCGGAGAAAGAATTTAAGCCAGGCCTCCCTCTCTATGTTTCATGCTTTTGCTAGTATACCCCATGTTGCTAAAATGAATTCTCTTCCTATTAGGTATAGAATCAGCAAGAACAATCATAGCAAATTATCCTTTACCTAGCAAATCTTTTAATCAGGCCAAATTTCTCAGGGATATTTGTTTCTTCTGCCATAAAGCAGTATTATTGGGCAAAACTATGGATATCACAATTATAGGATGCTTTTAGCAGGCATTAATTTTGGTGCTCTGCACCGTCTGAAAATCAGTTGATTTTGCAATTAAAAACTCTACCCAATAGTACCTATGGGCAGCCTATTTTATTCTCAGAGAAGATAATGATGATGCTGTGGAGGCCACAGAAATACAGACAAAATACTTTTCACCTTTAAGGAGCTTATTATCTACTGGAGAAAAGGAAAGCATAACTAGGAGAGTTAAAGGATAATTAAATGTTGACTTATCTGATATGGAACCCATATGCAATGGTTCAAAGAAGGAAGATATCAAGGGGACTGAAGTACTTGAATATTGATGTGAGGAGGTTCCATTTTCATAGAATACTTAGATAATATGGTATATAAATTTTATTTTATTTACTTATTTTGTGAAGTAATTGGGGTTAAGTGACTTGCCCAGATCACCCAGCTATTAAAAGTCAACTGTCTGTGGTTGGATTTGAACTCAGGTCCTCCTTACTCCAGGGCCTGTGCTCTATCCACTGTCCCACCTTACTGTCCCATGTGTATAAATTTTGGATAGGCAAAGCATTTACATAACCTATTTGCTATTCCTTCACAGAAAACATTCTATCCCTCATCTCTTGAGTCTTTACCCTAGTTTTCCTCAATACCTGGAATGCTCTCACTACTCGCTGCTAACTCTTAGATTCCACGACTTTTTGCAAGAATCAGCTCGAATGCTACCTACTTCACAAGATACTTCTAATCCTCACAGTTGCTAAAACTTTGCCTTCTAAAGTTATTTACTATCCACTTTTATGTACTTCTTTATCTGTTATTTTACCAATTAGAATTGAGCTATTTTAAATCATGATCTATGTTTATCTTTGTATTCATATGGTTTTGGTATAGTCTCTGGCATAGTAAAATATTTGTTAATTCATCGATTGATTGGGAAGGCATTCTAAGCATAGGAAATAGTAGAAGCAAATCCTTGGAGGTGACAATAAGTATCGTGTGTGCTGGGAGTAAAATAAGGAGAATGACTTATTTGAATTGGAAAGTATGGATAGTATTGGGAAGTGTTGAGGAATAAAGTGGTATAGGTAGAGGTTAGTGTACAGAGTGCCTTCATAAGTGGGAAGAGAAAATTACGCTTGATTACCAGACAATAGCAAATTGGTTTTTTAGGAAGTGTTTTATTTTTGTTTTTGTTTTGTTTCAAGAAGGAAATGCAAGACTAGAATTGTCATTTTAAGAGTGATATGTTATTGTCATCTTTGGGCAAAGCTTATACCTTTAATTATTTCTGAAACACAACCCCTTTGAGACCTAGCATTGGAGACCATAAACCTTTCACATAGTTGGCATTCCATAATTATTTGCTGAGTGGATGAATAAATGATTAGTTTGACAACAGAATAACTGATTCATTATTAGAATGAAAGAATGGAGACAGGGACACCAATTTGGATATTATTGACATAATCCAAGAGTAAGTTGTTGAGGGCTTTTACTAATATGATGGTACAGGACATGAAGATAAAGACAAGCTTGCAAGACATATTTAAAGTAAAGAACAACATGACTTGGGGGACTAGGTGGTGCAGTGAAGAGAGCACTGGCCCTGGAGTCAGGAGGACCTAAATTCAAATCCAACCTCATACACTTAACACTTACTAGCCATGTGATCTTGAGCAAGTCACTTAACCCCAATGGCCCTGTCTTCCCCCCTCCAAAAAAAGCAAAAAAAAAAAAACAACTAAAAAGAAGACAATATTACTTAATGAGTGATTTTATATGTAAGTGATAAAGGAGAAGATAAAATTACTCCCAAGATTTCTAGCTTGGGAGAATAAAGCTTTATCAAAATTGGGTTAATTGATAGGGTATGTGGTTTGTGCAAGGACATGAATACCATTTGGAAAGTTCAGCTTGAGATCTGAGATATCCAGAGGAAATGCAATTGAAGATGACCTAGAGGCAGTTAGAAATTTAGGACAAATCTGCAACCAAAAGGGAACGGAGGTTGAGTTGGAAGAGATGGAGATGTGTGATCTCACTTTTCATGGAATAACTTCTTTCATGTTTACTCATTTATCTTGTCCATACATTTGGTACTTTAAAAGTGGCTTTTACCCTGGATATGTAGGTTAGCTTCTGTTATTTATTTATTTTTTAAACACCCATTCACAAATGTTACAAAATCCACACTAGTAACACAAATAAGTAATGATATGCTAAAAGACATGAAGAAAAAAAAGATAGAAGAACAAATACTCCACAAATAACATTCAACTTTTATGTAAAAATAACAGGGGAACATGATGCTTTATCATTGAGTCCATTTTTTTTTTTGCAATGCTGAGTCTGTTGAATGGCCACATTGCACGCAATTCATCAACTGTTATCAAGGAAAGCAAATATTTAATGAAATTGTAGCACCTCAAGCAAGTGTATATACTCTCTGAGATAACCATGATTGAATGAAGCATTCAAATTAAATTTCAAACTCATGCTAATAACATTCTCATCAACCCAGTCACTCTAGAGGATAGATAAAAGCAAATGACATTAACAAGTGATGTTAAATGCCTTGCCTTTTTTTCTATGTATTTTTTTCTTGCAAAGGTCTGAAAGCTTGATCAAGAAACAAAGTGGCCTGATTCTGCATTTAAACAGTAGGTTTGCTTTGGTTTATTAATTTTACAGACGTCCAGTTGTTTCCATGGAGAAAAAGAGCAAAGTGAGGTCCATCTGCATCCGGCCTCCAGACACGGTCAGGTGGGTTTAGAAGTCGGCCCATAATGATATCCTCAGTCTGCATGTGTAAATTTTGGCAACTTTCAGACATTTCTTTCTCCAAGGAGAGAAATACCATGGAGAGTTTTTGCCTCTATTAAACATTTCTGCTTCAGTTTTAAAAGATTCACTCTCTTGTGCATATTTCATTTTGCCAATTGTTCAATTAATTGGGCACACAGCTGCACTTGCGCAGACATTAACATTTTCAGCAGGTGTCATGTTCAAATCTAAATTTTCTCACATTCCCAAAATGATCATAGAAAAAAAATATTAATGGACAGAACTCTGAGTGTGACCTTCAATTTCTCTGTGTACTAAATTCTTATTATATGTAATTCTATGAATGTATGAAAACAATCGTTTGGCTCCTTTTTAACCAAACTAGCATTTCTTGATGCCTTTTGAAATGAGCATACTTTAAATCTAATTTCTCCACATTTCCTACAAGTCAAACAGATTAGGAAATGATGATGTTGGAATCTTAGCGTTCCCTGGAAGCTCTTTGTTCCATCTGACCTAGCTAAAGGCATCTTGTTTCCTGCTGTCCTGGCCCTGGGTAGTGAATGAAATACCACAAAGCAGAGGTCTGCTTGCATTTCAGCAAAAGGAAGAACACCATTTGGGACTTTTATTTGGCAGTTAAAAGTGAGATTGACCTTTTACATGCCATTATATGTATGTGCACACTTGGCATGACACTGAGGAAAGCTTAGTTACTCATCTCTGGTAGTTTATCAACCTCATTTACTTCTTTATGAAACATCCTCATCCCCATCCCATCCCCAATACCTACTTTGTCTTAATGGAAGGAATTGAATTGGTGAGTTTTACATTTATATTTTATTTTGTAAATTGTAACTGTTAATATGTACAACTATAATGCTATTTAGTATAAATTTCAATTATTTGTTTTTCAGAGAATTTAGAGTTTTGCAATTATTTTAAAATATAAAATGCTAGGCTCAACAATTTTCTTGAAGTTTCCCAAGGGCACTCAAAATGCATATATCTATATTTTTCTGTAACAACCACATTTATTCCTTTCATTTTTATATTTTATGGATCTGTTATTTCATCAGAGCAGGTTTCTCTTCCACTGACACAGATTCATACCCCCCAGTAGTTTCTCACCCTTTGTGATTCTGGTCTTGTTTTCTACAAATATTCCATAGACAATCTACACAGTAAGTCTAATCTACTCATTTCCACTTTTACTACCTTAATTCAGGCCCTTGTCACCAGTTTAATTCACAAAGAAATATAGCATCCCAGTTCCAGACATTTAGGTTCAAAGAGACCTTTCTAAACTGCAGGGTGAAGGTGATGCATGTATAAAGTAGTACCACTTTGCAATGCCAGGACTTTACATCAATAATCAGACATGAAACGAAAAGATATAATATGAAACATAGAAAAGTAAAAGAAAATGTCTTGTACTAGAGGAAAACTTATATTATATAACTAAATATATCCTAACATCAAAATAACAGCAATGAGCACACAATTTAAAATACAAATTCAGATGGACATATAACAATGACAACAATACCATGATTAATATGTAAAAAACCTAGAAACATACTTTTGCCACAAGCATATTTTCAAGCACTAAACTACAGTAAAGACTGACAACAGACACAATTCATTGAGTCTGTCAAATGTAACCAAAAGTTGTTTATTATCCACATTATGTTCCTATGTCCTCTAGATGGAACCTCTCCAAAAACTAAGCTCCATAAACAGAATCTAAAGACCCTTCAAGCATGACATCCATATGAACTCAGCCAATAATATGTTAACAAAGAAGCATCAAACAAATGGCTGAATCATTCATATTTGTTCATGAAAACAGAAGAGTTTATGATAGCCATTTAAGACCAGGAGGTTATGGCTACCAGGAATTATATCATGGTTATCCTAAATGAGTCTAGACTTAGTGATCAATATGGATTATGTAGAAAAAGGTAAAAATAAAAGGGGGGGCAACCCACACATTCTTACAGGTTGTAAAAAATTCTCACTGACTATCTAGAAAAATGTGAGCTGGTAGCTAGAATTATGTATCAGAAGAGTGATACCTTTCATGGACTAAGAGATGACAAATTCCCATGCTATAAATACATATTTCAAAATTTCCCAAAGGTTTCAACCAGTAAACTGTTTTGGAACCAGACCATTATCACAGAGTAAACTGTCCATAACTACCCAGATATAATACTGGTCCATACAAATGCAAAAACAAACAAATTTAAAATATGACACTAAACCAAAAACTTACTATGTCCAAGCTATGTGAAACTATATATACATACATATATATTTATATATATACATATATGTGTGTATATATATATATATATAAATATTGAGACCTAGAAGAGGAGACTGATATCATTTCAAAATAAGATAAGATGTGGGTTATTCCTATTGTCCTCCCTGATTTTGGAATTGTATCAAAGCTGATATCCATGAGCCTACAAGGTAAAAGCTCACATCCAAATATTTTTATTCACCTATAAAAGGCAAATAGCCTTTCTGCTTTTATAATTGTCTCTAGAACATTAGATATCTAGGCATAATAGCAAGATAGCAATAGGATCATTTTTATGTCAACTTCATGAAACAAAAGAGAATGAGATTGTGATAACATAATTTTCATTAATCTTGTATTTTACCCATTTCAAAAGCTCTATCGTAATGTGAGGTTCTTTCAGTTATGGCAATACTAACATGTACCTATTGTAAACATTTATAGTTATTTGGTGAGGTGATTGGAAGGGGGAGGGGCACTAGGCTACCTAAAGAATTTTGAACAGGTTCTGAATTTGAAATATACTAGATGAAGGTCTCTGGGCCAATCAGCAGTGACATCCTGCCCATGAATGTCAGTACCACTTTCAGATAAGGTGAAATAGGCAGAATAATATATATTTATAAACTTTAATTTTTTTGCCGAGTGTTCAGATATGCACTCGCTTTTTCCTCCATTAGAATATGTTTCTTATTAGTAGGGATTGTTTTATTCTTTGATTTTGGGTCTCTAGAATCTGCATAATCTGCCATTTATAAATACTTGTTGATTGAATGATTGATTGGATAGATTTGTTGACACATTGAAGAGACAAAATTGGCAAGACCAAGTAATTGCCTGCAGATGAGAGACAAATTCAATATGGAAAAATAACAAAAACCCTTGAGGATATGAAAGTGAAAGACTGGATGAATATTGACTCTTCAAGATAGAATTGTGAAGGTAAAAGGAGTATTAGATTGTGGGGAAAGGTTGGTATGCTAAGTTTGGATGTGTGCCAGCTGAGCATGTCTTATAGGTTTGATATTCCAAGTGGGCAAGTCCTATAGGAAGCTGATGTTAAGGGTTTGCAACTCAAAGAGACACCAGGATGGCAAATACAAATATGGAAGGGTTCTATATGGGCTTTCCTCACAGTAGTGCTGGAAGGAAAATCATAAGATTCAGATATCTTTAAGTTTTGCAGAGCATTTTACATATGTTATGTCATTGGGTCCTTACAACAGTTCTACATCAGGATGAAAACTATTATTTCTGTCATTTTCGAAATGAAAAGATAGTCACACAGCAAGTTTTGGAGGCAGGATTTAAACCCAGAATTTTCTTGACCACAAGTTCAATTTTCCTTTGAATGCATCAGAATTATATTTTTGTTTTATAGATGAATAAACCAAAGCTCAGAAGAGTTAAGCGACATATTAATAGTGGCTCAACTAAGAGAGTACTCAGCTTTCTTCTTGACATCCTAAGAATCAAATACTCTCTTCAATATATGGTTCTGGGTAGACTCTTTAACTAAATAGAACTGAAGGGCATGAAATGAGTAGGATTAATTCATTGCAGAGGCAGCTGCATAAGCACCATAGGCACTTAATTTGATAAATACTGATTGTGCTAAGGCAGATGTTAGCCTATATCCAAAATTTGATAATAATGTGTTTATGTTTTTTTTTTTCTTAAGTGACACTTCAGTCTCTAGGGAAGGATTCAGCTGTTGAAATATAATTTAGTCATATGCCAAAGAGATAGAAATAAGAAATAGAAATAGATAATTTCTATAACAATAATATATAATATTATATATATAATAGATGATGTAATAATAGATAATTCGAGATAGAAATAAATAATTGCTCATAGGAATTTTTAGTATTCCTTAGCATAGCAAACTATCTTAAAATGAGGAGAGGCTACATGGGGTACACCCTGTTCAAAGAAACAGGAGAAATGGGTTTGAGTTCTGTTTTTGCCACCAGGTATATAATTTTGTTAAATTTCCTTGGACCACATCAATCCCCCTGCTTAATCCCACAAGAGTTGACTGGGGCATTGGGATGGTACTTGACTTGCCCAGAATAACTGGGCTAATATGTTAGAGGTAGAATTTGAATTCAGATCTTCTAGGTTCCCAGACCAGCTCTCTATCCACTACATCATGCTTTCTCAATCCAAATTTGAAATTCAAATGACAAATAAGTTCTAATAGTAGATTGTTAGTTCTATGATCAGATACAGTGGGGATGGGGTAGTTGAATATAGGGGTAATTAGGTGGGACAGTGGATAGAGCACCCAGCCTGGAGTCAGGAAGTCTCATCTTTCTGCGTTCAAATTCAGCATCAGACATTTACTAGCTGTACAAGCCTGGACAAGTCCCATAACCTTGTTTGCCTCATTTTCTTCATCTATAAAATGAGATGGAGAAGGAAACAGTAAACTACTCTAGCATCTTTGCCAACAAAACCCCAAATAAGTACACAGAGTCAGAAAGTACTGAAAAACGACTGAACAACAGTTTGATCTAAGAGCATGCCATGATTTCTTAGTCTTAATTATAAATTCTCCTTCAGAGGAAAACACCATCCATCTCACCTGCCCCTTTCCCTGATGAATGATCTATACTATACATCCCTAAGGAGAGAATGAGGCAGGTGTGTACTGAGAGAAATTTCTTGGAGCATAATCCTAGCTGCTCAGCTATAGCAATTCTCTTCCTCCTACTGTGAATTATGCAATCCCTTGATATACAGTATTTATAAAGTACTCAAAGAGCATAGAGCAGAGGATGGGGATTTGTAGGAAAAGTTCATTCTACTATATAAATATTTTTAGGTTTACCTAGAAGCAAAAAATGAAGTTTTTAAAAATTGTCACTAAATATCATTATTATTGTAGTTTGCATTTATATAGTGCTCTAGGGCTTATAAAACACTTTACAAATATTATTTTCTTTTATCCTCACAAGAACTCAGGGAGAAAGGGGTCATTGTTATTCCCATTTTGCAGCTGTGAAAACTGGGGCAGACAAAAGTTAAGTAATCTGACCAGGGTTGCATAGCTAGTAAATGTTAGAGACCAAATTTGCACTCAGGTCTTCCTGATTCTAAGTCAAACAATATTTTCCTTTTCTATGAAAATAATATATGCAATAAAATATAACCTGTTTTCTATTGCTTGTATTATACCCTTGATAATGTTAAACAAACAGGAGGTTTAATTTGTACAGCAAATAAATAAATAGACCATGAAAATATCCTTTAAAAATTGAACCAATTCTAAGAAAACTTGAAAAATGGTATAGATTTATGGAAAAGATGAAAAATCACAGATGTAATTCACATATGTTATGAATTTGTAACAGAATGACAATTTACTTCTCTGGGACAGAAGTCTTCTAAGAAAAAGCAGTTCATGAGTTAGGTCTGACTTTATAGAACCCTCATTTAGGGGCATAGGTCTGTTTATAGTTCTAAGAGATTAAGTTACTGAAGTTGCCTGACTCAGAGTTCTGGGAAAGCAGGTGCTCAGTTTTAAATGTCACAAGCTTTTGAGTTTAGGAATGAATTTAGAACACAATATGCTTCTGTGATTTGTATATGAAGAAACAAAGAACTTATGGTTTAATAACCAGGAAAATACAGATATCAAAGCTGTTTAAAGATTATGGCACAAATGTAGTTTATTTGACTATAAACAGAAGATTAAAATTTGACCATTTCTTAAAAAAAAACCTAAGGTGGAGTTCATTCACAGAAATTATCTGGAGTCAGAATCCAAGACAATAAGAGGGATGAAAGAATAGATTTTATACTCTTATCAACTAAAATCCTGAAGCTCAAAATCATGGATACTATAGTTCCTGTTGAGGAGTAAGACCAACTGATAAAATGTACAGATTAGAAGCATATAATCAGAGAAATCACTCATCAGTTCAAATAGTTTTGAAAAGGTATGCTCAGTTAGGCATTAGTCAAGTGGAGGTTAGAATATCAGCTTAACAGTAGAAGGAAATGCTCAAAACTTAAGTTATTTTTATCAATGAATCTTTAGACAATTTCTGAGATAAAAAGAGGACTTCAGATTTTATTCTTTGATCATTGCCAGGTAACCTGAACACATTTTTTTTTCTATATTCATATTCTCCTTGTGAGTTTTGTTTAAGTATTCGTTTTCTCAACTGAGTACGTTGGTTTAAAAAAAAAATGTGACCTAGGTTTATATGTGTAGTATGTGATATGTTTATTAGTAGTTCTAAATTTTCTTCAATATATAAGTATCTGTGATGATACTATTCTTTTCCTTTATTGTTAAGTAAATAGCTATCTTTAAGACCTATATGTCTCATCATTGTTAGTGACTGGGTTCATGTAAATGGAAGTGCCTGGTAGGGGCTTGAGTACTATAGTAGTAAGTAGGAAACGTATTCCCCCACATAAAGATACTCCCATGATCCTGAGAGAGTTTGAACATAACCTAATGATGGTGGTCCTTTTCTGGGAGCCTCCTTTTGTCAGCTTAAGAACAGGTTGGAATGAGTAAGTCAACCCAGCAAGGGAATAAATGTCCATATGCCCTATGTGAAACATATGAAGCCCTATATTATATAGTAGTTATTCCATGTATACATTACTGGACCATACCTCTAGAACTTGAAGGGACCTTCATATTTATCTAGTATAACTACCTCACTGAACAAATAAGGAAATTGGACCCAATTGAGGTTAAATGACTTACCCAAAATCATACAGAAAAAAAATGGCAAAGTTGAGATTTGAATTTAGAGCTCACAAAAATAAGTTCAACACTTTGAGTTAATTCTTTTTACACTGCACCATTTTAATGTAAGGTAATTTGAAAATTTTTTAAATGATTTTTCTAATGCCAAACAGAAATATATTATTAAGAATGATCTCTTCTTATTTTGTGGGATTTATGCTTACCTACGCATTTCATTGTATTCATGAAGGTGAATGAATTAAATAATTCAGTACTTACAATTTTGTCTAGTAAGAAACCAGAGCGTATAGAACTAATTTTGTATGTATCATAATAACTCTAACAGATACAATAGTATTACTTTGTTTTATCTTGCTATAAATTGAACCAAGCGCTTTTATAAAAATTTCATTGTCTTATTTTATTATATGCATCGAATTTCTAGCTTTTAAGTTGATAACTCATAAACTTTCCTCTGCTAGCTAGGTAGTACCAAAAAGAAAACAGTAGCAGTGATCATAACATTTATTATGATAGGAGGATAATATAAATTTGCATTGGTTAAACAATGTTTGGCTCTATTTTTCATACCTGAAAGACTTTATGCTCTTATCTACCATTTGGACATTATTTTCTAGGATGTGTGGTGGATGGGAGCAGATCACTGAAAAGACACAATTACATTCCTCTGCATCTGGGGAATAGCTTAATGAAACTGGCACTGCCACTCCATGCTCTGAGGTTCTTCAAAGAAAGACAGAATTGATCATTCTGATGAGGAGCTAGGAATATTCACACACTTTTCTGGAAGGTTTCTCTTTATATGATAGGGAGATCTATTCTTCCAATGCATTAATATGCAAACATGAACCAAGTATTCATTTCAATAGATTCAATTCATTCAACAAAATGCTTCAAGTGACATGTGCTAGGTGTCGGAAATACAAAAAAAAAATAGATTCATGCCCTTAAGGCGCTTAACTTCCACTGGCAAAAAGCAACATACACAACAACCACCAAACTTATCACCACCACCATTGCTACCACCACACACACACACACACACAAACACACATACACACACACACTCACTACAGGTATACATACAAACTGTTTGGATATAGTCCACACCTGTTATTTCATGGATAGAGGAAATTTGAAAACAAAGCAAAGAGATTTTCTCTACCAGTACAGATAAGAAAGTATTTTAGAACTCTTAGAGTTGCCTTGATGGTTAAGTCACTTGTCCACGGAAACAGAGCCACTATGTATCAGAAGTGAGTTTTGAACCCAGGTTTTCCTGACTTTGAGGTCAGTTCTTGTAAAGCCAAGCATGAGCAGATTTCCACAGCACTGCTGCTGTGAACAGTTTTCAAAGTTCTGATTATGTAGTAGAGCAAACTCTATTTATTCAATAACAAATCAGAGCAAAACATTCACAGAAAATCAAGGTATGGCCTTCACAATGTTACAACATGTCACAGAAAATCAAAATACAGCATTCACCATGTCACAACTCAACAACTTATCACTAAAATGGCCACATAGTTTTCACCAAAGGGGTCACATAGTTTTCAACAAAGTACATTCATTTAGTCCATCACAAAATCCTTAATTCAATCACAAAGTACAAAAGTCAAAGTTCTCCACCCCTAGGTCACAGCAAATCATAATCTTCTCAGTCAGTACCCAGTATCCAAATAAAGTCTTCTTTCAACTTGACTCAAGGCTGCCTCTCAGCTTCCATGGTTCCTCTTCCATGGTCTCAGCTCCAACTGTCACCTGAGTTCAAAGGTAGGCAGCTCTCAGTTCCTTGTCCAGCTCATTATCCAGTTCTTCATCCTGTTCCCATTCCATACTGAAGTTCACAGTGCCCAACCCACCTCAAGTCCTTCACAGTTCCTGTTTCTGGGAAGACAAAGCTTGACAGAGCCACAATAATATTCAAACACATTGCCGGCATCATCATCAATTCACTATCTGCCTGTGAAATCAACTCAGACCGACCAACAAGGACCAAGAGGTCAGCACAATTCGTCAGTAAAGTCCCAGGACCTCCAAAACCCTCCTCTAGGACTTCTGTAAACATACAACCAGAAAATCCTCTTTCAGAGCTTCCAGTAAACTCCCAGGGCTTCTGTACAAAGTATCACAAACAAACATCAGCACAGAGAGACCAGACAAACAGAATGCCTGGATACCACAAATTTTCTCCTTCTTGACTCTGCCACCAGAAGAGTCTTCTTTTCTGTTCAGTTCTGCCTCAAGCCTCAGGGCTCTCCTTGTATTTGGTCATTAGCTTCTCCCCAGGAGTTCACAAGTTCTAGGGGTCACAAGTTGTGGGGTTCACACATTCTGTTTCTTAACAGACTTGATACTAGGCTCAAAAAAAACCTGAACTGAAACAAAATGTTAATTCAGTAGCTGAAACAAGATGTGAATTACTTCGGTGCTTACCATTACAGTCCTCTATTCCCTACTTCATGCTGCCTCACATGTAAAATTTTATAAGAAAGAAATAAAAGCTAATTCTGGGAAGAGGCACAGTTCTAGTATCTTAGGGGATACAGCCTCTTGTAGGAGATAGTACCTAAGTTGTGTTTTGAAGGAAGTTAGGGTTTTGATGAAGTAGAGGTGAGGATAAAGATGATTCCAGCCATGGTAGATGGATTGTTCAAAGGCACAGAGGCTGAAGATAATATCATGTATAAAGAACAGACACGTTTTGTTGTAACACAGAGTAATGTGTGAGAATTACAGAAAATAGATTAGAATAAGATTTTGAAGGATTGTCAAAGAAGGACATGTTTGGATTTTTCTTTCCCTAGAGGCAAGTAGGGATGAGTGAAGCTTTGAGAAAAGAGAAGGAACATAGTGTGGCCTTCAGGATTAGTTTTTTGGCAGGAGAGCAGGAGATAATGTGTTTGGTTTTTGACATGTTGAGTTTAAGACATTGTGGTATGTCAAGGTAGAAATATGCTGTACTGTTTGGGATTGGAAATCAAGACAGATATGAGGATGGGGTATGTAGATTTGGGAATAATCTGTATAGAGATGATGTTCTAAACTATGAAAGTTGAATGAGCTCCTGTTACTTCCAGGGTCAAATATAAAATCCTCTGCTGGGTTTTAAAAGCCCTTCATAACCTGGTACCTTTCAACCTTTCCCATCTTCTTACATTCTAGTCTCCTCCACATACCATCCAGTGACTGTTATTTCCTCGCTATTCTTTTTAATGTTCCTGGAACAGGACACTCTGTCTTTCCATTTTATGCCTTTTCACTAGCTTTCCCCTATGCCTGAAATACTCTCCCTTCTCCCCACTAGAGCTAAGTGACACAGTGGCTAGAGAACTGAGCCTGGAGTTAGGAAAGTCGGAGTTCAAATCCAACTTCAGATATTTACCAGTTGTGTGACCCTGGGCAAGTCACTTAATTTCTATTCGTCTCATTTTCCTTAATTGTCAAAAGAGCATAATAATAGCATCTACCTTACAAGGATTTTATAAAGATCAAATGAGATAATATTTGTAAAAGGCACTTAGTACAATGCCTTGCACGTAGTACTTGGTATATAAATGCTTCCTTCCATTACACCCCTTTGCCTCCTGGCTCTCTTGACATCTTTAAACTTAAGTTTTTGAACTTTGAATTTCTTTAACTCAAGTGCCAACTTCTTCCAGGAGTCTTTTCCATGTAGTTTCCATTAGATAACCTCCTGGTAAACATCTCTATATCTTGTCATTTTCTGGGTAGTTATTTACATGTCTCCTCCATTAGATTGTAAAGTACTTAAGAAAAAGTATTGTGTTTTTGTCTTTTTTTGAGGCCCCAAAGCTAGAAGAGTACTTTATACACAGTTAGAGCTTAATAAATTTTTCTTGACTGATTGAGATCCCTGGAAGAGTAGAGAGAAAGAACACCATAGGATCATGGGACCTAAGATTGTTAGATCACATATTTAGAGCTTTCAGAAAGGTCCACCTCCACAACACGCCCGCACCCATTTTACAGAAGACAAAACTAATGCCTCAAGGAGGATATTAAATTGTTCAGATTATAGGGTCCTGATTTAGGATTATGGCAGTGTAAATATAGAGAAGAGGACGAACACAAGAGATGTTGCTAACATAGAAATGACAAGATTTGACAAGTAATTGGGTACATGTAACAACTACTTGGTGTTGACAACCATAGTTGTGAACCTGATTCACTAGAAGATTGGTGTTGCCCTTGGCATGAATAGGGAAATTCAGAATCGGGGTGCATCTGGCAAAAATATAACCTTTTTGTTTATTTTGTCAACAGACATGTTGAGTTTGAGGTTCCCATAATGAATTAAGTCAGAAATGTGCCATAGGGATTGGAGAGGATTTCAGATAAGGAGGACTAAGACAGAATCAATAAATCTGTAAATCTTCTGCATAGAAACAATCATTAAACATGGTACTTTCTGAGATCACCAAGTAAAAGAAAGTAGAAAGAAAAAAAAAAACATGACTTAGGATAGAGTTTTCAAGCATGCTCATAATGATAGGACCTATAATGAGTGATCGTCCTGCAAAGAAGTTAGCAGCCAGACATGTATAATGATAACTAAAAGAGAGAAGTCATGAAAACCTAGAGAGGCAAGTACATTTAGGGGGTTGGGTAGCTAGGTGGCACAGTAGATAAAGCATTGGACCTGGAGTCAGGAAGACCTGAGTTCAAATCCAGGCTCAGACACTTGTAAGTTCTGTGAAGGTCAAGTAACTTAACCCTGTTTGCCTCAGTTTCTTCATCTGCAAAAAATGAGCTAAAGAAGGAAATGGCAAACTAGTATCTTTGTTCTTTGCCAACAAAATCCCAAATAGGTTCACAAAGAGTCACACAAGACTGAACAATAATAACAGATGGTAAATACTATTAAATCTTCCAGAAGGCAGTAAGGATAAGGAACAGGAAAAGAAAATTTATCAATGGCATAACCTAAGAAATTCCACTGTTCAAAAATATGTAGTGATATGTTATTAAAAAATATGGTGTGGCTCAATTAGTTACTTTAGCTAAAATGAAGTTTCAAAAAAGAGTAAGTCTGCCACTTTCTATATTTCTGTCTTAACCAATTTTTCTTGATAAAGAGATATAATGGTTAGTTGTTTCTGTGAAGCTAGGGGAATATAAGTGTTGCTACTCTTGGGCAAAGCCCCCTTTGCCCTGGCCTTTAAGGTTTTCATTAGATGAAATTAATTTAATTCTTTTAAAAATAATATATGTGTTTCTATATAGATAGATAATGTGAATGTGTGTAAACATAAATACTTGGTACCTATTATATGCATGGCCCTATATTAGGTACATAGATATATACATTGTATAAACAAATGACATAAGTATAGATGCCACATAGGCTTAATGATTAGATTACAATTCTCCATATCTAAGCAAGAAAAGTACAAACATGCAAATTATTATAATACAGAAGTAGAATGAGGAAAACTTACAAGAAGAGGCCTAAAAAAATCTGAGAGAAATCTGAGGACAGATGACTTTACTCTGGGACCAAAAGCAGGTTACAGAAAGCTTCATGAAGGTGGTAGAACCTTTACCAGATGGAGTGGTGGAGGAGGGGAAAGGGCAGTCTGTTTCAGTGTGGGGGACAGTGTGAACAAAGTCACAGAGAAAAATCTGAGTCATGCTTTATGACTAAGTTGAAAAATTCATAATTGTCTCCCGATATTTTTGAGTTCAAGGACTACTTTTAACCTAAAAATATTTTGTGGGCTGTCATGTGATTATGCTCTTACCTTCAGTACCCACTGAGTAAGACCGTACATTACTAGATAATGGAGCCTATGACATCACTCTTTAGTTCTACAGTGTTCTATGGCTCATAACCAGGGATGAGAAGAGACTGATAGCTGGAATACAGCAGCAGAAGGGAATGTTTTATGTAGAACACATGAACTAGATAAAAAAGAGTGGTAGAACAGAATTATTTTTAAAAAAGATATAACTAATTGAAGAAAACCATGAACCAGAACAGAAAGTTCTTCACACTAATGAGATTTGGGTGAAAATCAGTAGAGAGAGAAACAGAAATGGATTGTGACTATAGTATTATACAAAGGCCTAGTTAAAATGGATAAGCAGAGAATGGAAATCACCAACCTAACCTGAAAACATGAAACAGTACTATGAGAGAAGACTTCAATTAGCTTAGACATCTACTGGTACTTCCCTTGTGCCAAAAGCAGAAAGGCCAACAAAGTTTATTTGTTTGTGATGGT
Organism: Petaurus breviceps papuanus; assembly: GCF_028583685.1. Classification (NCBI taxonomy): domain Eukaryota; kingdom Metazoa; phylum Chordata; class Mammalia; order Diprotodontia; family Petauridae; genus Petaurus; species Petaurus breviceps. The sequence continues at coordinate 58,465,774 of NW_027186304.1, forward strand.
TTGTTTTGTTGTTATTTGCTTGTTTTACATTTTCCTCAATGATAAATTCAGTTTTCCCAAGGTGGAGGAAGTTATGAATGGAACTGATATAATGGGACTTGGTCTGACCAATAAACAGAAGTTCTTTCTTGAAGATGTACTGATGGAAGTCTTGGAAGGAAAGTCGTCCTGTCATTTTGAAGTTCACAATAAAGAAGGAAGAGAAAGCTAGGGACAGGCTGAGACAAAACATTAGAATTTTCAGAGAATAGATATGAAGGAATTTGTAATGAGGATAGGAAGGACCTCATAACCTAATATTCTATAGAGAAAGTCAACCAAAGACAGTTAGAATGCTCTCATGCTCACATTGAAATTGTAATGACAAAACAAAATGGCTGATGAAGAAGGAAGTTGGAAACTGTGTGACGTGGTTGATATGGGAGAATAGGGAAGTTATATACTCCACTCTCTATCCATCAACTCCAAGGAACAAGATGCTCCTCCCACAATAAGTTGATCACTTTAGATCTCATCACCAAGCTGCTAAGTCAACCTCAGAAGCTCAACTCCTCATCTCCCAAAGCTTCCTCTCCACTCATTGATAGGATGGAGGGTAGAGTACTGAACTCCCATTGCTTTCCTTCAAAGAGGCCAGAATTTGAATTTTTAAGCTCCACTTTCCATCTGTATGTCTGCTTGCTTTTAACTTAATGGAACAAGATGCCCCCAAGCTGGGAAACCCATGGTATGCCCCCACACCTGGTCTACAGCGTCCTTTTGAGTTTTCTCTTTCTCCATTGCATTGTAAGCTCCTTGAGAGCCTGTACTGTATTTCTTCTTCTTATTTACATCCCCAGTGCCTAGCATAGTATGTGGAACATAGAAGGCACTTAAAAAATACTTATTGGATTGAATATTGTTAAAAGATACATAAGAGGAGGAAATCAATGATACACAATATAATATAAAATATTTATAAAAACCATTTATACAATACTTTAAGATTTCCAAATTGTTTGACATGCATTATCTCATTTGAGTTTCACAATATCCTGTGGTGGTAGGCATCATTATTATCTGTTTTTTCTCTTTTATTATTTATTATTATTATTTTTTTATCATTTTTTTTCAAATGCTTTATTAACTTCTGATTTAAATCATTCATTTCCACCGGATTTTGAGTTACAAATTTTCTCCCCATTTTTCCCCTACCAACTGCCCCAAAATAGCGGTCCCACAGGATATCCCCTCCTCCAATCTGCTCTCTCCCATATTTTCTCCCATAACCCCTTTCTACTTTTCCAGTGGATCTCTATGCCCCAGTGCCTATATATATTATTTCCCAATTACATGTAAAATACTATTAATAATAGTGTATATATATAAATATATTATATATATATATATATAATATTTGATTTTAAAACTTTGAATTCCATATTCATTACCTTCCTCCCTTGTCACCCACCCTTACTGGGAAGATATGCAGTTTAGTATAGGTTGTATATGTGTGGCTAATGCAAAACAATAGCATAGTAGATATATTGTAAAAGACTGACTATATTTCCCTCTCTCCTATCCCACCTACTACTTGTTCTATTCTCTACTTTGATCCCACCCCTTTTCAAAAGTGGGTGCTCCCAACTTCCCTTCCCCCCAGACTGCCCTCCCTTCCATCATCCCCCCTCTCATCCCCTTCCCCCTACTCTCCTATAGGGGGAGATACCCTATTTAGTGTTTATTTCATTCTCTCCCCGAGCCAAATTCAGTGAGAATAAGGTTGACCCATTCCCTTTTGCCCTCCTATTCTTCCCCTCCATGGTAAACATTTCCCCTTGCCTCTTCTATATGAGATAGTTTACCCCATTCTGTCTCTCCCCATCTCCTGTCATAATATTCCTCTCTCACCTCTTAATTTCACCTTTTAAGTATCATCACTTCCTGTTAAATTGGTCCTGTGCCCTCTATCTATGTATACCTGTAAACATATATACACACATTCACATGTGTATTCATATGCCCATATCCCCTCATATATACACATTATATATATACCTATTGCCTTCAACTATTGAGAAAAGTTTCATAAGTTACAATTTTTTTTTCCATGTAGGAATGTTAACAGTTCAACTTTGATAAATTCCTTATGATTTCTCTCCCATGTTTACCTTCTCATGCTTCTCTTGCTTCTTGCATCTGAATGTCAAATTTTCTTTTCAACTCTGTTTTTTTCAGCAAGAATGCTAGAAAGTCCTCTATTCAACTGAATGACCATATTTTCCCCTGAAATATGATACTCAGTTTTGCTGGGTAGGTGACTCTTGGTTTTAATCCCAGCTCCTCTGACCTCTGGAATATCATATTCCAAGCCCTTCGATCTCTCCTTGTAGAAGCTGCCAGATCCTGGGTTATCCTGATTGTGTTTCCACAATATACAAATTGTTTCTTCCTGGCTTCTTGTAATATTCTCTCCTTAAACTGGGAATTCTGGAACCTGGACATAATTTTCTTAGGAGTTTTCTATTTGGGATCTTTTTCAGGAGGTGATCGGAGAATCCTTTCAACCTCTATTTTGCCCTCTGGTTCTAAAACATCAGGGCAGTTTTCTTGGAGAACTTTCTGAAGGATGATTTCTAGGTTCTTACTTTGATCATGGCTTTCAGGTAGTCCAATAATTTCTAAATTATCTTTCCTGGATCTATTTTCCAGGTCAGTGGTTTTCCCCATGAGATATTTTACATTGCCTTCTTTTCTTTCATTTGTTTGCATCTGTTTAATAGTATCTTGATTTCTCATAAAGTCATTAGCTTCCATTTGCTCTAATCTAATTCTGAAGCAATGATTCTCCTCATTGAGCTTTTGAAATTCTTTTTCCATCCAGCAAATTTGGCTTTTTAAGGCATTCTTCTCCTCATTGCCTTTTTGAGCCTCTTTTGCCATTTGAGTTAGTTTACTTTTTAAGGTATGATTTTCCTCAGTCAGGCTGTTGACTCTCATTTCATAATTTTCTTCCATTGTTCTCATTTCTCTTCCCAATTTTTCCTCCACTTCTCTTATCTGCTTCTTAAGGTCCTCTATGGACTGTAACCAGCTCGTATTTTCCTTAGAAGCTTTTGGTGCAGGAGTTCTGACTTCATTGTCTTCCTCCTCTTGCATGCTTTGCTCCTTTTTGTCCCCAAAGTAGGAGTCTAATGTTGGAATCTTCTGTCTGCTTTGTTTCCTTTGCCTGGTCATGTTGCCCCTCAGTCACTTGATCCCTGGGCTTTTTGCCACAGTAGGACTCTGCCACCAGAGAGGGGAGCTTTTGTCCTAAACGCTGGGGTTTTCTCAGCTGCCAGAGATATTAGATGGGTGCCCTCCCTGAGGTCTCCACAAGCTCTGGCAAGCTGGACACACACCCCAGGACCTCCACCCTAGACTGCAATTCAGATCCAGGAAGTTTAAAGCAAGAGCGATTGCCCCTCAGACTGGTCACTTGGTCCCCTACACTCTGCAGGTCAAGAGCTGAAGCTGCCACTTCTGTCTGGCTGTTCCAGAGCCTCAGCAGCTTCTCACCCCAGGGGCAAAAGCCAAGCACTCCCACTTACTGGCTCCCAAAGTCCAGACTGCACTGACCTCTCACTTTGTCCCTCGCATCTATGTGTTGATAAATGTGGAAATGGCCACAGCTGCTGCTGATCTGGAGTCCCTCTGGCCGGGGCTGGTCAGACCTGCCCTGGGGCTAAGGTTGGGGCTGGGCTTATATTCCAGAGCCCTGTCCTGGCCGATTCCTGCCGGTCTGCCAGGCTGTTCTCAGCAGGAGGTTAGCTTCTCTGTGTCATTTTGTGGTTTCTGCAGCTCCAAAGTTTGTTTAGAGTCCCCTTTTTACATAGATTGGGGAATTTGGGGGAGCAGTGGGGAGGTCCTGCTTCTACTCTGCCATCTTGACTCTGCCCCCCATTATTATCTGTTTTACAGATAAAAAAAGAGAGTTTAAATGACATTCCTAGGACTTCAAATGTAGCATCTCAGACCCAGTAAGTGTCAGATGTGGGTCCTGTTTACCACAAATTTAGTGCTCTTTGTGCTATGCCATGACAATGACTTTTCTGCCAGATGCTCCATTAAGGATATCATTTAGATAATAAGTCAGAAAAGGAGGTGTACAGCTCAAATGATGACTGTGTACTTAAGGTACCCATGAAATGATAAATATAATTTGATCTCTTCCATATTAGATAGATTCTTTTTGCAGGATTTATTGGAAGATATGAACGTAAACTGCAGAGATTGAGAAAGTGTGAAAGGACAGCAATATTAATGCAGTGAGTAACCATACCAAGAAACTAATCTATCATTCGAATTTGCTGAATTCTATGTATCTGAGGTGATGTGATAGACCTCAACTATAGCCAGACCATATTTGACAGATTGTGTTGTTGGTGCTACATTTTATTTTTAAAATATATTTTATTATTTCATTAAATATTTGCCAATTATATATTAAAATTAAAATATTTTTATAATTCTGAGATCCAAATTCTTCCCCCTCCTTGAGAAAGCAAGAAATTTGATGTTGATTATATATGTGAAGTTATACAAAACATATTTTCCCACCTTAGCCATGGTTCAAAATAAAACACAGACAAAAAACAGGAAAAATAAAAATTTGAAAAGTATGCTTCAATTTGCATTTAGAGTTCATCAGTTCTTTCTCTGAAGGTAGATAAAAATTTCTAGTATTTTCATCCTCCAATATTTGTCAATTTCCTCTTCTGTCATGTTTGTCAATCTAATAGGTGTGAAATGGTATCTCAGAGTTGTTTAAATATGCATTTCTCTAATCGGTTGTGATTTAGAGCCTTTTTTTCCCCATGATATAGCTATGCTTTCTCCTTCTGAAAACTTCCTGTTCGTATCCTTTGACCATTTTTCAACTGGGGGATGGCTATTGTTTATGTTTTCATTTTATAAATTTGGATCAATTGATGCCATATTTTAGAAAGAACTCGTGAATGCTAAAGGACATCCAGAAGACAGATAAGAAGGTAAGAAAACTGGAAAATAAGACATATGAGGATTGGTAGGGTAATATGATTTAGTCTGGAGAAGAAAAATCAAGAGTGATATCATTCATGTACTACACCTTTAGGCATTTGCAAGTCTGTTCTATAGATGAAATACTAGACTTTTATCATTAGATTCAGTGGGAAGAACATTGACTAACATTGAAGGTTGTAGTAAAGGAGAACTCAGGTGCATATAAAAAGGGAAAAAGCCTTCCTAACAATTAGCATTATAAAAAGATAGCATTGGCTATCTTAGAAAATGGTGAATTCTCCATAATTAGTAACCTGTAAATATAATTTGGAAGATGCTCATTTGATATGAATATTATAAAGAAGAGTCTTATTCAAGTATGTTGTTTTTCAGTTGTGTTCAATTCTTTATGACCCCATTTGGGGCTTTCTTGGCAAAGATACTGAAATGGTTTGCCATTACCTTTTCCAACTCATTTTATAAATGAAGAAACTGAGGCAAACAGGCTTAAATAATTTACCCAGGTTTACACAGCTAGTAAGTGTCTGAGGCCAGATTTGGACTCAGGAAAATGAGCCTTTGTAACTCCAGATGCACTGTTCCATCTACTGCATCACCTAGCTGTCCCTATTCAGATATATGTAGGGCTAAATAATAGTAAAGTTGATTTTTTGTAATCATTTTTAAGGAACAAAAATCCATTTTCTCTCCTTTCTACCGACATCATTTAACACAAAGTTAAATAAAAAAATTCAGCATTGTCCATGTCCAAAATACATGTTTCATTGCGGACCCTGATTTCATTATCTCTGTGTCAGGAGGGAGATAGCATGCTTTACCAGTGAAGTCTATTCTGAACACTAAGAATTCATGATTCTGTTAAAATGAGATAGAAGATAGAGTCAAATTATTGGTAGATATTTTTTTTAACTGTAAAATCTGTGTCTGGTAAGCACCGAGTTGACAGTGTACCAGAGCAATCAGATGCACGTTGAAATTCTCATAAATAAGAATAAAGAGCATGAAGCTATAGTTAACCAGAAACATAGTAGGAAGGTTCTCCTTGGCCAGGTGAATATATGATTTGGCAGAATTATTTTTTTTGCACAATTAAAATCAACAAAGCCCATCATTTCATAGACATCTTGCCTAATAAGGAGGAAAGAAAACTTTAAGTTGGAGGAATAAGAAAATGTCATCGAAGAGTTGCCACAAAACCAAAGTATAGAAAGAAGAAACCATTAAAAGTATTTTGAGTAGCATTGTGTTGTGTGAAAAATTTTGTCTTAAGGAGATTAAACTGACAGGTAGTGGATAACGTGGAAGGCTTTTATGAGAAAATGATTATAGGATAATAGATTTAAAACTGGATATGACCTTAGCAGTCATTAAATCCAAACCTTTCATTCTAAATGTGAAGAAAATAAGGCAAAAAGATATGAAGTGAAATGTCATTTACTAAAGTTGAACTCAGACTTTCATGCTTCCAAGTCAAAATCTCTATCCATATCACTAATGCATATAGTCCAGGTATGAGGTAATAATGATCTGGACCAGGATATTAACAATAAGAAGTAGGTATGGGTAAAAGAGATAAGAATGAAAAAATTATAACATGTTGTTTGTTTGACAAGATCTTCATAACCTGCAGTGGCATGGCCACTGGTGATTTACTCTGGTAATAGAAGAAAAATAGTGTCTTCTCCTCACCCCAGGAACAAATAGGAAATAGTTGGAGATAATCTTCACTGGTTATTATGGTGATGAGACTCTAAACTTCTTTGTCCATCCTTAAGTGGCAGGTAGTCGTTAAGAGTTCATGGCAAAGGCAGGGGTAAGAAGTGAGAAGATTCCAAGTAATAAAAAGGCATGGATATGGGGAATATGAGAAACAGTAAGAAGACTAGTCCATAGAGAGCATAAGAGGAATAGTATGCATTAAGGCTGAAAAGGTAGATTGGGGCTGGGTGTGAAAAAGTTTAAATGTTAAACAAGAGTTTATGTCTTAACCTAGAGGTGATAGGGAATCTCTGGAGTTGTTGTTTGGCAGGAAAGGGAGAGGAGGTCACATGGGAAGAATGGGTTTCTGGGGAAATCACTTTGCTAGCTATCTAGGAGGATCAGAATTGAAAAAAAGTCCATAGGATTGTGCAATTAAGAGTTAAGTAGGAACTTTAGAGATAGTATTTTCCATAGAGTGTTGGAGATTCAAGCCACATTACAAAAACAATTACAAATGAATTTTGGAAGGGGCAGCCAGGTGGCTCAGCGAGTGAGAGCACCGGCTCCAGTGTCGGGGTGACCTGGATCAAATCCAGGCTCGGATACTCAGCACCACATCCAGAAATAATAATAACTGGCCGTGTAACCTTGAGCAAGTTACTTAACCCCAATTGCTTTAAAAAAAAATGAATGGTGGTTGGAAAGAAGAAACAACAGATATGGAGCACACTGGAAGCTTAGGGAGGAAGAGTAGTAGAACAAAATGAAGTTAACTTGTGGGGATGGCAGGGTCAAAATTTCGTTTGTTTTATATGAGGGGGAAATGGAGTATTTCTATACAGAAGAGAAGAAAGAGAGATAGTATGGAGGAAGAGACCGTGAGTCACGGAGCAACATTGCCCCTTCTGGGGATGATGGGAAATATGATGAAGAGCATCAGTGGAGGGTTTAATGCTGCAAAGATTATCCATCGACAACGTCTTCTGAGGTGGGAAGAAAAGTGGGAGAAGATGGGTGATGACACAGAGCTGTAAAGTGTGAGGGATGGGAGATGATGGCCCATGCTGGGTGGCCTCATGAGTCAGAGAACTAAGGAGAGAGAAGATTTAGAAAAGTCACTGTGGAAAATGTGATAAAGAATCTATCAGAGATTAATAAAATCAACAGCCATAGGATGTGATAAATCCAGGTTTTCCCTAAAGTTTTTCAGCACTGGCCTGTAAATGCCAGTCCCCTTGTTCCACTAAAATTGGTCAATTTTAATGAAGACAAAGAAACTATTCATATCTATGACTGTTAGCTACAGCAACAGCTCATTGAGAGCTAAGGTGTCCTACCATGGAGAATTTTCTAGAGAACTGAATCTTAATCCTTTTAGTCCAAATATTTCTGGAAAAAAATAACATTGTAAGTAAAGTGTCAGTTGGATGAAACCTACCCTTCAAAATGCAGAGGGGTCCAAGGTGAGTTGAAAACAAAAAAGTTTTATTAGGAAGAAAATCAGACACATGCTGCAACACTCCAGTACAAAGTTACAAGGGTATCCACAGCCCAGGGGAGGCAGAGGAGATTTATGCTTGAAAGCCACAAAGGGGAGGTTCAGGAATAGTTGGGGAAAAGAATGGACAGGAACAGGTGGGATGTAGAAGCATAATGTTTTGCATTAAGAGTTGACCACAAGGTTCACTGATCAATAAAGTCAACCAGTGAAAACCAGCAAAGGCATCTGGGAGTGTACAAGACTTTGTCTCAATGCAGGCTCCTGATTGGCTCCTTTTGGCAAACGGACATACTCTGCATCTAAAGAACATGACTGGTAAGATAACATAGAAAATACACATATCAGTCTCAGAGGTATTCTTGTAAAAGCTTTCTAAATTACACTGTGTGCTATCTTGCTTTTTAAAAGCAGTCATTGAATATATTTTGATATTTTCTTGATTATCATTAAAATCTTCAGTTGTTTTATGACTCTCTGCTGTACTTAGGAACTATTAGAGGTGTGATGATTTGTTTATTGTTATGTTTCTTGAATTTTTATTTTTGCTTTTACTAGTTTTTTATAGGTGGAGTGGGAGATGGGGTTCTGTTGTCTGTGTTCATTACTTTTTTTTTATATTGTCAGTCTACTTATAGTTGACACCCCCTCTATCTATACCCACACACAGACATTTCATTTTGCTGTGGGTTAGGAATTCTCAGAACTCTGAATAACAGGGTAACCTAAGAGTAAATGGTCTATAAGTGAAGGTTTTCTTGTAGCTTGTCAATGAATAAATTAATTTAGATATAGTGAGTAGAGTTTCTGATTTCTATTTTAGTTACTTTGAGACATTTTGCTTCCTCTTTAATTCCCAGCTATTTTCCATGAAGTTAAGGTTTACACGATAATCATCATAATGACTATCATGATAATGATATTTGTATAGCACATTATAGATTATATACTGCTTTACACATATTATCTCATTTGAAAAAAATGATCTCAGTATGAAAATGCCCATTTATCAGCACATTTAAAATAAAAGCTATCTGCTTACATTGTGTTTTTATTCATTATTTTCATTGATAGAAGCAAAATAAATTTTGTAACATCTGAGTAAATCCCCTGAATACCATCAACCCTCCACCCCCAGTTCTGGATAGTAAAAGAGAAGATTAAGAACTCATATGATCATAGCCTAAAAACTGCATAGGGAATCTAGATTTGTGATTCTCTGTTCCTCCCAATGGTTGATTCTATGTAATCAAAAAAAATTGGCAGCTCAAATGTAATTGCCCATGAGATTTGCACATTAAAGGAGGGGCTCCCAAGCATCCTTAATGAAAAGTCAGTATCATCTTATAAGATTTAAGAAAAATGAAATCAAAGGTTACTCCTCTGTCTCCTAAATGAAAAGAGTGATACCCAACCCCCCTGCCCCAACATAAAAGTGCTTGTTTGGGATATTAGATGAAAAACCTGGCATGCTTATGTTGTGTTGCTGTCACTTTGCTTAATCAAATTCATCATATTCTGCTGTGATAAGACATTCCCAAGAGTTGCGCTAAGGAATATATATTAATCATTAAAGGAAACTGAAAAATAGGTTTTCTTCCTAAAAGAGTTCATATCAATAAGAAAAATTATAGCCCAAAGAGTTGTCACTGAGCAGTAATTAAAATCCCATTTCACACATTACAGCTTTGTTATCAGGTAACCGACTTAAAAAAAAAAACTCATATCTGCAATAGAAACACAGACATCAAAGGAAAACCTTCATGCTCCAGATTCTAACAGTCATTCCTTCAGATCTTTGAAAGCGGCTCAGCAGATATCTCAGAGGCACCCACTTGCCTATGACAAGTCATGGGGTTCTTTTTTAAGATGTTGTAATTCATTTTATATCATTTCTATGAAGCAACATCCAATCAATTATTGGGATTTAAAAATAATTATTTTTAATCCAGCATCAAGCAAAGAAAACAGAAATTGACCCAGAAACAGGGAGCTCGGTGACACTGTATCTTCATGGGCTTGTATTCAGAAAGATGTTCAAACCCAAGAATGGTAAAATGATTTGGCTCCTCAAAGACATTGAGAATTGAATAATTATTATGTAGATTGAGCTGAAACATATTGGGTCAAATTGAAATGCTCATTGGATCCAATTATTGAACTGACTTTTATGGAATACTGATTGGATTCAATTGAATTATCTTAAGCCTGGGCATCATGAGCAGAATCCCATGTAACATAGAAAGGCCCATGTGAACAGGTTGTTTCATAGTCTGAGCAACTAGTTGTCTCTGTTTAAACTCTTATGCCCCCAGTACTCCTGAGTTCTTTAGTTAGAATCAACTGAGGACCTCAGAATATAAAAATGATCCCTATCAGCATCTCCACTATGAGTGCTTATCTTCCTCCTGATATTGGAGATGTTCACTTTCACTACGCTAAACTCTGATGTTTTATTTTGCCAAGGAGGGACTCTAGGGTCTTGAAGTTGTACTAATTAGGCATAAACTCTTCTAGAACCTATCAAGATGAAAGACTTCAAGCATAGCATCCAGCATACACTTTTGAAGACTACCGGACATTTAAGACCAGCCAAAGAAGTTTGGAGTGGCCTCCCCACAGTGACGTACGAAGAGAGCTACTACATGAATAGAGATTTGGCCCACACAAGTGGAAGTAGTGTCTCTGCCAAGAAATGACAGATTATTGAAGTGTAAAAGAATCCAAGCAAATGGGAAGTGCATTGTTGTCATTTCTAGATGTGGGGATAAGTGCTAATGCTGCCTCACAGAATAGTGACTTAATCACATTTGCCTTTGTAATCCAGAATTATACAACACCGAAGATGCAGTTCACTAAAATATACTGGATACATAACATCATATTTAAGAAACTAATTATAACAACTATGCAAGGTAGGTGTTATTTTTATCTCCATCTTCAGATGAGGAAACTGAGTCAGGAAGCATTTAAGTGACCTGATTGAAATCACACAGCAGCTTTTGAACTCGTCTTTTTGTCTCCCAAGCAAACACTATATCCACTGCAATATGTTAAGAACAAATAATATCCTTTGATGGAAGAAACCAAAGATACCTTTGTTCTACAATCCTATGATTACTGATGCCAAGTGAAGCATAAAACTAGGAGAAGTTACATCAGGAAGGATAGTCAACACTGCTTAATTATCTCAAGCAGAGTCCAAAATAGAAGGGGAATGCTCTCTAAATGATGAAGGATTACAAATTATACTCATGATGGTATGAAACTTCAAATACAATAGGGGTTACTAAATAAGAGCCATTGCCACTAAAAAGAAATACACC
>NW_027186304.1:58477420-58532956 GCF_028583685.1 Petaurus breviceps papuanus
TCTCTCTCTCTCTCTCTCACACACACACACACACACACACACACACATACACACACAAATGGATGAAGAATGCCTATTTATAGACTATTGCTTGCACTTAGATGGGAAGATCTTTAAATTAATCCAACCATGCTTCCATCTTTGGGCAGTATTACAATTGAATTTAGAGCCCTAGAAATGAAACAAATTCTGATGTACCTAGGAGAAATTCTGGGTGGAGATAAAACAAGGTAAATACTGATATTCTCAAAGGAAATCATGAGTGGAAGAAATACCCATGGAGAGGTACTTAGTAAATGCCACCAAGTTTATAAATGCCCTCATAAATCCGTATAAATTCACAACTTGGTGGGGAGGAGTGGCGCATAGTTATATACGGCATCAGTTCTTCATTCATTGTCTCACACAATTTTTCTTCAGCAATTCACACTACTTGGTGATTTCCCTTATTCTTAAACAATGCAAAACCATTTTTAGTGCATCAAATGCATACTCAAGACATTGCTCTTTAAATCCTATCCACTACCTAATACCAATTTTCTTTTAATGTATGTAAACCTGGTCATATAGCCTATCCTACACCTAAATGAGGTGAGTGAAGCCTTCACTGATTCTTTCAGTTGCTCTCTCTGCTCAAATAATTTTGAATTACACTTATTTGTGAACATATTGTTCCTCCTAAGTAGCATAAAAATTGCTGCAGGACAGAAACCAAGAGAAATATTTCAATATGAAAAACAAACAGGTATATGAAGGAGTGTTTCGTATTTCTCCTTGGGTACACAGTGCCCAGCATAGCATCTTGCGTAAGTTAGAAATAAATGATTGTTGAATCTGCAGTGAGATCAGTCCACAATTGAAAAGGATAAAGAGAATGAACTAAATTGCATTTGGGAAATCATACTCTAATTTGAGTAATCTCGGTGAAATACAAACATAAATCTTTTTGACATCAATTTTCTCCTGGTCATACTATCTTGCAACAAAACATAGAATAATGAAACTTGAAGAGAATCAAAATTGTAACCCACAGGACAATGGTTGACTTGAATAGGTTGCATCAGATTACCAATCATGACCTGACAAACAGTCAAAGTATATGCACAAATTGTTTGCAAAAGAATAAAGAAATTCATAAAGAAACATCAACATTCATTTCAAAATCACTGATTATCAAAGGAATGCATATTTAAAACAAACCTGAAATACCATCTAACATCTCCCAAGTTAGCAAAAATGCAAATGGAAAATGCATTATTGGGCAATTTCGAGGAAGGGAGGAATGCTAATGCTGGTTGAGCTCTGAATTGGTTCAACTGTTTTAGAAAACAATTTGAAATTTTACAAGCAAAGTGAAAAAAAAAATGTTTGTAACTCTTGGCCCAGAGATTATACACACCTGGTTGGTGTGTGTTGATACTTTTAAATCTACAAAAGAGAATACCGAACTTAAAATCAAGACATCTTGTTGTTTAGTAGTTTCAGTCATGTCCAACTCTTTGTGACCCCATTTGGTATTGTCTAGCCAAATATACTGAAGTAGTTTGTCATTTCTCTCTCTAATTAATTTTACAGAAGAGGGACTGAGGTAAAGAGGATTAAGTGACTTGCCTAGGGTCAAACAGCTAGTAAGTTTCTGAGACAGGATTTGAACTCATCTTCCTGAATCCAGAATGGGTGCTCTTTCCATTGCACCAGCTACCAAGAGCTAGCATAAAATCAAATCCCACCTCAGTTACTTACTAACTGTGTGAACCTGGACAACTCATATAGCCCCTCTTAATATCCATATTCTAAATATAAAACGCAGATGATAATAACATCTAATGATCAAGGTTGTTGTAAGGATCAAATGAGACATGTCTAAGAATTTGTCTTAAAGCTCTATATGAATTTTAGTTGTTGTTTACTATTCATAGCATTGTCATCTCTGATGATAACCAAAAAAACTTGAAACAAAGTATATATTCAATGAATGAGCAATGGATAAGCAAAGATGGTATCTGTGTATATTGCCATCTTATGGAAACAAAAAAAAATGGTGAATATCAAAATTTTTGACTTTTTTCTCACAATGATGAAAATTTATTTTCTTATTGAGGGGTTTTCTCCAAATATTTGAGCAAAGGTGATTGAAAAATTTACAAAAAATCATCCAAAAAATTTACAATTAGAAGGTATACTGGTGATACAATGAGAATAAATAATATAAGAAATGGACAGCCCTAGAGATGCAGTGGTGCCCACAGAATCTACAAAGATACAGAGCCAAGTCATCTATCCTTTGGTTCAATTTTTATGGGTTGCTTTTTTGTACATGGTCAATAATCATGTTGAATTAGAGGAAAGATTATAATGCTTTTAGAGGGAATATTCACATACACAGATCCACCCATATATTAAATTGTTTTGTAGAGGAGATAGTACCATTTCTGCCACTCTTCTTATCCACTGTCAACAAAAAAAGTTTCAATACTCTGTGCTCTACTTCAATGACTAGAGACCAGGGAGACATTTTCTGAAGATATTTTATCACCTTCTTTTTAGCTTAGAGCCCAAACTGAGAGTGAGTGCTTTTAGCACCAATACAATATTCACAGTGCCGACAGCAACTGTGAATATGCCCACATAGTTCTCAATCAAAAATATATAACAGACTCTCCATACAGAAGACAGAAGCAAAATATTTATTCAGCCACCATAAAACCAAATTCCAACACCAGGAAACTAAATCCATCATAGTAACAAAGAAGTTAATACACCATAGCACAGCAGGGAACCACACCATCCTTTAGCCTTCCCACAAACACTTGCAAACCTAGTTGTGTCCCTGGGTGCATCCTCTCCTCCTTCCAGCTCTAACTGCTCTGACTCCCAGCTTCCTGTGGGTTCTGTTCCACCCTTAAGCAAATACCTCTAACTACAGGCTCCATGGGATTACATTTGGTCTATTAGGGGGCAGGGAAGATATTCCAATTGCCATTACCATTACAGTGCTTCATGACCCCTAGATTGCCGGGGTGAAGATTACAATGATGATACCAGAAACAACAGTTAACATTATTGTTTTCAAACATAAATGCTTTAAAGTTTACAAAGTGCTTTCTTCACAACACTATGAAATGTACTGCAATTATTGTTGTCCCTCTTTTACAGGTAAGGAAATTGGAGCTCTGTGATTTACCCACACTTACAGAATTAGTAATTGGCAGATCTAGATTGCAAATTCTAAAACCAAGTTTTCTAAAAAGGTTCATGCAACCTCTAGGGAATCAGGGCCTTGGATGACCATAGTACAAGCAATTACCAATATTATTGGAGAAGGACTAATTTGCTGAATATATTTTTCCAGAAAGCTCCCCTTAATCACTCTTGCCTCCTTAGCTGATTTGTAATGGTCTCATGGTTTCAGAGCTACATTTTCTAAATAAGCAGTAATGATCAAGGTTCAGGAAAATATCTAGGGATAAATGGCGAACATAAGAGTAGTCAATAGACCAGCCAGGAATCAATCTTTAGGAAATGTTCCATCTTTAGGTTATTATTTTCCTTAATGACTGAGAAGGAAATGAAAAGAGGTGCATGGATTGCTTTTATGTTGATAACTTGAGATAATTGATGACTTCTTCAGAGACCAATCAGAATTTTTAATTGCTATTTCAATGGCTCATCTACCTTAGCAATTGGACTACAATTCAGAACCCCTTTTATTATTGTATGTTTATTCACTGCATACCTTTGGTCATTTTTTCTTCTTGCATGAAAGCATTTTGTTTATGTTAGCTTCCTCCACAATTAAATGTGATGTCAGGCTGCATTATTAGAGGCATAGTGTCCAAATCAAGTCAGGGAATAGTCTAACAATTCATAGGGATGATTAGACTAATATTGGGTTGTTGAGATTTAAGAGGAACAGTGACAAATGAGCACAGCAGCAAGAGTTGATGAGAAGTGGAAATGGAGTGATATGAGAAAAAGTTGAAGGCACTAGAGATTTGAACCAAATTAGGAAAGACACAGGTGAATACAACAGCTTTTTTTATAGCTGAGACTGAGTTCTCTGGGTCTGGAGTGTTTTTCTCCATCTCTCTTCCTGTTAAAAGCAAAACTATACTTTAAAGTTTAGGTCAAATTCACTTTCTCATCCTGAAAATCCTCCCCTATAAACCCAGAAAGAAATGATTGGGTCCCCATTAAACCTCACAAGACATCATTTATTTTTCCTTTTCTTATCTAATAGTATTTTGTATCAGCATTATTTTTGGATATGCCATATCCTCCAACTGAACTGAAAGCTCCATTTAATACTGTTCTCTTCCCCAGTACCTAGCACAGCATTCTGCTCACTTCAGAAATGTTGAATTGAATTCAATTATACATATCTTCAAACAATTTAAGTGTTGCCATATGGAAGCAGAAACCACTATTGTTCCAGAAGGAAGTGTTATGCAAATGAAGGATGCCACATTTAGAACCTAATACCTTGCTTTTAAATTCTATCTTTGTCTGTTACTTCCTTGGTGACTATGGTCAAGTCACAGCACTTTGCTTGGCCTCACTTCCTTCATTTATAAAATTAGCAGCTTGGACAGATTATGGAGTATGCTTTCAAAGAGAACAAAGGAAAGGAAATTATATATGCATATATGCACAATTTTTTATATATACTAGATATAAACTATATATGGCATGTATATATAAATTAGATATAGTGTGTGTGTATATATACATATACATACATACATATATATGTATATATATATAAACATACAAAAATTTCATGGCAATTCTTTTTGCAGTGGCAAAGAACTGAAAACTAAGGGGGTGCCAATCTATTGGAGAATGGCTGGACAAATTATGTTGTAGAAAGGTAAAGGCATATTATTTTATCATAAGAAATGATGAAATGAACAGTTTCAGAAAACCTAGGAGCACTTGTATGAACTAATGCAAACTAAGTGAGAAGAATCAGGATAACAATTTATACAAAAACAAAACCATTGTAAAAACAAGCAAATTTGAAAGACTTAAAAATTCTGATCTATGCAATGATCAACCATAATTCTAGAAGACTAATGCTAAACTATGTTATTCACCTCCTGACAAAGAGTTCATGGACTCAAAATTCAGAAAGAGGCTCACATTTTTCAGTATGTCCAATGGGGATTTGTTTTTTTTTTCTGTTTATGAATATTTATCATGAGGATTTTCTTTTTCTTTTTTAATGGAAAGAGATGAGAGTGAGGAAATAAAATCTTGCTCATAGAAAAAAAAATAAAAAGAAAGTAAAAAAGAAACATTTAAATGAAGGGTTGGATTAGTTAATCAACAGTTAATAAGAATTTATGAAGTACCTTCTGTGTTCCAGCTACTGTGATAAAAAACTGGGAATTCAAAAAAAGGTAAAAAAAAAAGTTCCTCTTCTCAAGGTTTTTACAGTCTAATGGAGGAGGGGCTGTGGAAAATGCAATCAACAATATATAAACAGGAAATATACAGGATAAATAGAAGATAATTTCAGGGGGAAGACCTTAAAATTAAGGAGGATTAGGAAAAGCTTCTTGTAGAAGGTAACATTTTAGATGAGACTTGAAGGAAATTGGCAAGGCCAGAAGACAGAAAGGAGGGAGAGAATTCCATGTGTGGGAGAGAACCGGTGAAAATGTCCTTAGTGGACAGACATAATTTCCTGTTCAAGAAATAGCAAGGAGAACAGTGTCACTTTAGAGTGTGTAGTCAGGTTGGAAGAGATATAACATGTAATAAGACTAGAAAAGTAGAAAGGGGCCAGATTAAGAAGGGCTTTACAAGTCAAACAGAAGATTTTACTTTTGATCCTGGAAGTGGTAGGGAGCACTTGGAGTTGAATGATTAAGAGTATAGCATGGTCAGACATGCGTGTTTAGGGAGATCAATTTGACAATTTAGTGGAGGAGGATTGTAGTTGAGTATACACTTGAGACATGGAGACGAATAATTAGATTATCCTAACAATTCAGGTGTGAGGTGATGAGGGCTTGTATTCTGTGGCAGAATAGACAAGGCAGCCTATATGAGAGATGTACAAAGAGAAGGGCCTGGCAACTGGGAAGGCAAGAGAGAGCAGGGAGCTGAGGATGACACCCAGGCTTTCAGAGTAGGAGGAAGGTAATACCCTCATTAATAGTAGTGCAGTTAGAGAGAAGGGATGGGGACAAGGGGAATGAAATAATAATTTCCACTTTGGACATTTAGAGATGTTTAATAGGCAGTTGAAAAGTTGGAGAGTGTTTAGAGCTGGACCAATAGATATGAGAATCAGCTGCATAAAGATGACCATTGAATACATGAGCTGTTGAAACCAGGTGGAATAGTATTAGAAGAGAAGAAAGACCCCATGAGAGAACACTGTGTGACCTGGATGGAGATACAGCAAAGGAGACTGAGAGGAGCATATATACAAAGATATAGGTAGG
Source organism: Petaurus breviceps papuanus (assembly GCF_028583685.1). Taxonomy (NCBI): domain Eukaryota; kingdom Metazoa; phylum Chordata; class Mammalia; order Diprotodontia; family Petauridae; genus Petaurus; species Petaurus breviceps. The sequence continues at coordinate 58,483,876 of NW_027186304.1, forward strand.
AGACAGGTAGGAGAACCAGGAGAAAGTAGGTCACCTGCCAAAATAAATAGGCATATCAAGGAGACGAAGGTGAGCCAAAAGCTGCAGGAGAGGTCAGGACGGATGGATGAAAACTGAGAAGAGGCCGTTAGCTTTGGTGATTAAAAGATCATTGCGTGATTTGGACAGAGAAATTTCAGTTGAATGATGAGATCAGACGCTAGACCATAGAGAGTTAAAAAAAAGACAACCCACCAGGTCCCTTTTGTCTTTAAATATATGAGTCTAATGCAGAATAAGGCACAGTAGACAAAAGGTATTGCACAAACAGGCACAGTCCCACCCTGTACCTTCTATAAGTTAGATTTTTTTTTGTTTGCTTTTTGGAAGGGGGAAGGCAGGACAATTGGGGTTAAATGACTTGCCCAAGGTCACACGGCTAGTAAGTGTTAAGCATCTGAGACTGAATTTGAACTCAGATCCTCCTGATTCCAGGGACAGTGCTCTATTCACTATGCCATGTAGCTGACCCTAAGCTAGATGTCTTATAAATTATTACGTATGTAATACTTATTTTTGAGGTTTGTTCTGTTTAATAAGTTAATACTAATTTCTATACGGATGATTTTGAAATATATATGCATTTTTTATTATGAACTGAACAAGCATTAACAATAATATAAATATGTATGTAATAAATATAAATAACAAAATATAAGCAATACAGGAATATATTAAAAAGAAATAAGGAATACTTTTTTCATTAGGGGATGATAAGGAAGTTTGCCTGAATTTACTATTCAATACAGATATTGCACATTTCTTTTACATTAAAGTTGAAGAAATTAAATCCTTCTAGCTTTGCAAAAAGTTGCCAGTTAATTTTTAGTGACAAAATATGAAGAATGAGAAATTGTGTTATCATTATAGCAATCTACTCGTCATCTCCTGACGATAAAAACCTTAAATTTTATTTGCTTCAGGTGCAGCTGAAAGTGACATGCATTTTATTTGGTTGAAGTTTTTATGCCCTAAATGTAACTGATTGTTTAGATTTTGGAGTTTCTTAACTTGTCATCTGACTTTAAGAGAAAGAATTAGAAGATGGGCAGGAAGTGACAGATCTATTTAAATCCCATTCATTGCTTTCATCCCTTTCATTCACAAAGAAATGAAGAGAAATAGGTATGGGGAAATGCCACTAACCTGTCAAGTGGCTGATCAGCAATGGAGTCCCATGTAATATTACTTGGGTGTCTTCGTAAGGATTTTTTGCATTTTTAATTGTTTCTCTCTTAAATATTCAAATGATCAGTTTTAAGTTGCTTCAGAAAAGGGGCCATGTCCATCCTTCAGGGTTTTTGTTGATATTGTTGCTGGGATTTTTTTAGGGGGTGGAGCTAGAAAAGAAGAAAACCTATCATATTTTTTGTGAAAGTTCTGGTAGTAGGAATGTGAGTTTTGGAATGTGGTAGAAACAAGTTTTGTTAATTATTGACAGCAGCTATGGATTAGAGAGAACTTCTCCCTTCAAAGAACAAATGAGAAAATAAATTCATTTGCATTTTCAAAGAGGCCTTATGAAAAATGTATTCAACCTCTTTATGCTCAACTGGGTTCTTAGTTCAGACAGCAAGAAGATGGAAAGGAACCAAACTTTTTTTCTCATGAAAATGTATGCATTTTGTTATTCATCCTAAATAGTTTTAACCAACCATTTTTTTACAGTTAAGGGGCAAATTATCAAAATGGTTTCCAGATTTATACCTTCACTGATATATGTATATGATTAGTTTATTGCTAAAATGCTACATCTAGCTCTAGATCTGTTTCTAAAATATATAACAGAACCATATGTGCTTATATTTGATATTTATGAACACACAAAGAATATTTTGGGGAAACTAACCTGTGATTTCATTGGCATAATGCTGAAGTCCTGCTGAGGAATCCATTCAGCTAGCATGTAGATGGATACCTGCTCTAAGACCTTCCTAGGGTATTGAAAAGTTAAGTGAATTGCCCAGAGTCATATCAATATGTGTCAGAAAAGTAAGGATTGTTTCCTTTATTGTATTTTTATTCCTATTTCTCAGCACCACATGTGACACTTAGAAGGCTCTTAATATAAGCTTGTTGATTGACTGGTTCCTGAATTTGAGGTCACTTCTCTCTGACATACAAGGATAAATATTAATTAGATGAACTGAGCAAATAGAGTAGTTGCTATTTGTCCCTATACATCCCAAAGTTCCTTATTACATGGTCCTGCTGCTGTGTACAATTAAATTTTGAAGGACTCATTTTGAAGGTTTATTTTTTATACATTTCTAATGTGGAAACAGAAGAGTTATTTAAATTATTCTAGATAAGCTGATTATCCATGCCTAGTAATGTAGTCAGAATTTATAATTGAATATCATGCAGTTGTAAGATACCAACATTTTGAGGATCCTGACTGAGAAATTTGAAGTATGATAATGCCATGAACATCTATGATGATACTTTTATTTCTGACTGTTCCTAGAATATTAAATTTTTCAAAAGGAAAATTTTAAAATATGATTTGTATGTTACATTTGTATTCTTATAAGAGTAAATATGATGAATTAGAGAAGGAAGAGATTGAGTGAAAGAAGACAAATTCAGAGTCTACTAGTTTGAGCAAGAAATTTAAATGGGTCTATGTGGTATCTGTGTGAGGAGAGAGAAGAGGAAAGATAAGAAAAATGATGCAGGGATAGACCTGACAAAATCTGGCAACTGATTGAATATGAGGTATGGAATGGGGGGAGGAGAGGCAAGAATTCCATAAAAATTGCAAACCTGACTGATAGACAATAAGGCTCCTAACAGAAGCTGGGAAGTCAAAAAGATCATTTAGAATTCTTAGGAGTAGGGGGAAAGATAATGAATTACATTTAGATATGTTGAGTTTGATGTTGTCTAGACATCCTGATGGAAATGTCCAGCAGGAAATTGAATACTAAATGATGGCATTCACAAGAGATTTGAGCTAGATATGGAGAATTGGGAGTTTTCTGTCTAGGGACGATAGTCTAATCAGTGAGAGCTATTGGGAACACCAAGACAGATGGTATACAGTAAGCAAAGAAAACAACCTGGGGCTCCTGGACTTTGGGGGCACAGTCCAAGTTGAGCTGGATCCAGCTTGAAATATCTGGAAAGAGCTAATTATTAAATTTTCAAAATTTGCAACTTGGAAATTGGAAAACACTACAGGATTTGATTTATTATTTTGTTGATTGGCTAGACCTATGAAAGTAATGGAGAAAATGTCAGTAAAGCAGATTAAATATTAAATGTGTTGTGTGTACATCCTTCCCCTCCACCAAGAGTTGGGTGTTAAACTAGCTCACTATAGGAGGAGATGCACAATTAGAGAACTCAATGTAGATTAGACTGAGAAGGAGGACAAGTGGGATGCAAGCTTTTCGATTCTGGCCACGATGCCTCTCCTGTGTTGAAGAATTTATGAGAGAGCATGGCACAGTAGACAGAGAGCTAATGTGGAATCCAGGAAGACTGAATCCAAGCTTTGTTTCTGAAACAAATCTCCTATATGACCTTGGACATATCATTTGACCTTTGGATGTTCTAAGCAACTTCCTAATACTAACTCACAGTTTTAAGTTGCAGAAAAGGTTCAGAATTGCATTGGCAGAGGGAGCATTGATAGGAGTATCTTCCCCTGGGAGTTACATGAAATCCAGTGAAATCACAGAACCAGTTGCCATTCCTATCCATGAACAAACCATATCTTTTCCAGAGGAGTCTAGTTAGGATAGTGAAGAGATTGATACATTCCATTTAAGGATTGACTGGAGCAACTGGAGAGATTTAATATGAAATAGACAGAATTAGTTAGGATATGAGAGCTGTACTACAAAAAAGGACTACCATGTGGAAAACGGATTTGATCTACTTTATCTATTGCCATGGAGGAGAAGGAGAAATGACTGGAAATTACACCAGCAGATTCCCACTCATTATAAAGAAAAAAAAACTTTTAAAAATTAGAATTATTCCAAAATGGAATGGTTTGCCTTGGGAGACAGTGAGCTCTCTGAGTATGCAGATAAGAAAAACAATGAGAATAACAAAAAGAACAAACAAATCCTCCTAGAGGCACTATTGAGATCTGCTTGATTTTCTGCATATGGGTACAGACACATAAATATAATTAAACAGAACCAAGCCTGGGACCAGGAGCAGGTGGAAAATTGGCCCTGGCCCTGTAAAGGATGATTATAGGAGAGCTCTCCTATTTGTCTTCATTACATAAGGGATGGGTTAAATGAAAGATAACAGGACAAATGCCATAACTCTTCACTTCACATGATAGTGCTTTCTAAATTGTTTAACTTCAGTTCTTCCTCTCACCCATTAATATAGCTAGATTCTATTTGCTAGATTAAAAAAAAACCTTCAGTATCCTGTTTCAAATTCCTCCTTTTCTTCATATAACATATTCATTGAAATGGAAAACACCAACAAACCAAATGGAAGAAAGAGAATCACAAAGCTTAGCATGATGTGGAATTCATTCTTATGGGGGAAATGGCATTGTCAGTAACTTCGGATTTAGCATTATCTGAAGTCAGTGATTTACAATCATAAAAATGAAGTAACAGCAGGCTTGTGTGGGCTGAATGGAAAGTTGGGTGTAATGGATGAGGATGGTTAGGAGGTTTGGCAATGCTATCAGGCACTGGCTAAAATAAAACAACATGTTCACTTGGATTTCAAACAAAATCTATTTTAAAGAGCTTGAAAGTTTTCTTATTTTTGACTTTCATGAGTTTTCCCACTTCATCAGCTCAGTGATGTGAATATCAAGCATATCTTATTTTTTTTTAAACGTGCCTATGAAGTATTTCCAAAAGGCAGTTTAACATTTTCTGTCAGATTTTCTTAGCTACAAATCTCAGATGTATCCTTGGTTAAAGCTGTCCTTGCTTAGATGCAGAATAGCCACTTAAGACTTTTCAAAGACATGTTTCCAGATCTTGACAGATGTTATAGTTGATGACTTATTTGTGATTAACCATGACCCTTTGGAACCCAAAGCATTTGAAGCTCTTGTTCCAAAACTACCTATTTATCTTTGAGGAGTTGCATATTATATTTTTATGGAAAGTGCAGAGGATATAAATATTTCTCAGCTGGGCATGTCACCTTTACAAAAATTAATAATGTCTTAGGACATAAAAACCTTGAAACCTAATGTAGAAAAACAGAAATATATACATAGTTTTGTGATTACAAAGCAATAAAAATTATATTAAATAAAGGGCTACTAAATAGTAAAAATGAAAGAAGGACCAGAAGGATAATTTATAAAATAAATGCTGTAAAAACAAATAATTTTTAAACCTGTAAGAGCTATTGCATAATTGCAAAGGAGAGATGCTGAAACATGCTATCCATTATAGATATGTGACAAAGGCCACAAAATAAGAAATTCACAGAATCACATGCATATAGAAATAGATACATACACATGTATGCATATATTTGTGCATATTATAAACACCTAACTTTGTATACAACTATTGAGAGAATTTGTTTTCCTTCACAATGCATATTTGTTACAAGAAATTTGTTTTTCTTTCTTTCCAATAGAGTAGAAGGTGGAAGGAAAAGAAAATTGTTTTCTATTAATTTAAAAATAATAGAGGGTGATTTGTGTGAATGGGGGAGAATGTTACAGATTTAAAATGATTCATGTACTTTCAGAAGAAGTCCCTGTATTATTTGTTTTTCTTTAGCTGTTTTACTTTGTTATGAGACCTCTCATGATTTAGAAGTGAGTTGTATATATCTGTAATATAAAAACAAAATACTAAGCAAAACTTTTTTTTAGAAAGACACAGAACTAAACAGACATCCAGAGGCATGGCTTCAAAGTTTTGGCTCCAATACTTCCTAGCTCAGGGTTCCTGACTACATCACTTTGACTTCCTGAGTCCCAATTTCCTAAAAGGTAATTTAGAGAGAATAATCTTCCCTCTGCCTCCTTGTCTGAGTCATTGTGAGATGGGCATTTTGTAAAATGTAAAATAATATGCAAATAAAAATTACAATGCTATTCATATAAACTGTGATTTCAATGTGAAATGCCATGTAAAAGCAAATGACTATTAATACTAATCCTTTGAATAATCTAAGATTGTATTAACATTGTAATTAGGGACAATTGAAGAGCTAGGAAAAGTGAGTAAATGATATTGCAAATTCATCTTTCCAGTATTCAGAGGCAGGGTTTAATTGATGATATTTAAGGAGAAGGAAAAAGTATGGCATCAGTAAATGTAAAACTCACTATAAAGTCTTTGTTGTCCTTGGGGAGAAGCAGGAGGTTGGCACATGAGTGAACACACACACGCCAGCACACACTGAACCTGAAGGTAGAAAGACTCGAGGCTGGCTCTGTGATCCCCTTTGGTGTTAAGATACTGGAGTGGTTTGTAATTTCCTTCTCCAGCTCATTTTACAGAGGAGGGAACTGAGGCTGCAAACAGGGTTAAATTGTTTGCCCGGAGTAACACAACTAGTAAATGTGTGAGGCAGGATTTGAACTCCTGAGTTCAGTTCTGGCACTCCATCCACTGTACCGATGAGCCTCGCTTTGTTTATTAGTAAAATAGGAAGATTATCTGTCTAGCTATTTCTAGCATATAAAGTGAAAGAATGATACAAAGAGATAGTTCCTCTTTTTTTTCTGATTCCCAACCTAAAGTGGGTGCTGTTGCTGTTCCCAAGCTCCTCCTTTAGTACCATGACTTACTCTCTAATCAACACCCTTGGCTTGAAAGTACTTCCAGGGTTGGGGTGGGGATGGTAATAGATCTTTCAAAAGTCCATGGGTAAAGAACAAGGGCAATGGAGAGAAAGCAGAAGGGTCAGTTCATATACCAGACATAAATCTCCTTTAACCAAAGTTGCTATTAATGTATATGTAAGGCATATCTGGAATGTTTTTTTTTAATTTATGCTTTTGTGAAGCTATAAAATATGTATTAATAAATTTCTTCTGCTCACATAAAGCTCTTCCTATTTGGAAACATCTCAGAAATGAGTCCCTCTCCCTCTCTTTCTCTCTTCCTTTTTTTCTGTCCCTCTCTCCTTTTCCCTCTTCCTTTCCCTCTTACTCTTCCTTCTTCTCCCTTCTCTCCCTTCCCCTCCCCTTCTCTCTCTTTCTCCCCTTCCTCCTGATTCTCCCTAAGCTTTTCCCTCTCTCCTTCCCTCTCCTTCCCTCACTCTCCCTCTTTCCATTTCCCTTCTCCTCTCCCACTCTCTCCTCCTTCCCTTTCTTTCTCCCTCCTCTTCTCCCCCTTTCCATCTCCTTCCTCCTTTCCTTTTCCCCCTCTCCCTGTTTTTATCTCCCCTTCCCTTTCTCTCACCCTCTTTCAGTCCTCTCCCTTTCCCTCCTCTTCACCCTCTCTTTTTCCTAACCCACCTCCGTCTTCCCACTCCCTTATAGCACTGTAATCTCTGGAGTGTTTATCCCATAAACTTTACTCTCCCAGGAAATAATCCTAGATCCTACAGTAAACTTGGTGCCTTAATTCTTGTAACTCAGACACTAGGGAAGTGAAACTAGTGAATTTATCTTTTCTCAGAATTTAGACAAGTTCCCTTACAAAACTGTCTATTGACTTTAAAGGTGTTTTTTTTTCCCCAACACAAAGGGAGAAATATCAAAGTATAGTATGGATTAAGGGGAAAGGAAAGAGGGCACAGATGAGGAGAGAATAAGCATTTATATAGTTCCTGTTATTTTCCAGGCACTGTGCTAAGTGATTTAATAAATATCATTTCATGGGATCCTCATAGTAACCTTGTGAGGTAGATGTTGTTATCCCCATTTTACAGTTTAGGAAACTGAGGCAGACAAGGGTTAAGTGACTGCCGAGGTGTAACAGAAATCACCTTAGCATACCCAGGATGGCTGCTAGCACATGTTATTTGATTTGTTTTTCTAAAGGAAAGCAACTCAAAAAGGATTAACAATCTTACTTTAATCAAACAATATATCATTTACCTAGTTCAGGGAAAAAGTCATCACCCTGAACTTCAGAGAAAATACAAAGAGAAGTTACAAGTAGACAGAAAATACAGACAGAGAAAATAACACAATTCAGCAGACAGGGCTTCCAGCTGTCTGACCATTATATCCATACCTGGTTAGTCACCAGAGAGAGAAGCACCAACATCTGGGTTTTCAAAGCCAGGGGGCTCAACGGCTGCCCAGAGTCTCATCTGGCCAAATCACACAACTCTTCTCAAAGTGAGCCCTAAAATAAAACCTCACCTCAGAGGTATAGATAGGCTTCTCCAGGGTCAAAGAACATCACAACCCTCATGCCCCACTGACCAATCACAAAGTAACAAGTGTGGGTGTTCCTGAAAAAGAAGCCTCCCACCACAGGCTCCACGCAACCACATTCAGCCTATTAGGGCCAGAGTTTTATTTTCAAATCAGGGAAGTTCCTCAAATTCACTTAAACCTATCAAGGGGCAGTGATGATCTTCAAATTCCCATTCCCAGTACAGCAGGGTCACACAGCTAATCTATCTCTGAGGCTATATGTGAATTCAGGGCTTTCTGATCCCAGGTCCAGCATTCTGTCCACTGAACCACCTAGCTAACTCAAAACACTGGATCCAAACACTGAATTCAGCCACTCCATGTAAACATCCTTGACAGCTTGATACTAGAGGGTTTAAAAGAAATGGGCTTAAATTTGTGACACAAGGATGGCAATAAGAATTGTCAGTTCACCCCAATATACATTTATTATGTGCCAGGCACTGTGCTATGTGATGAAGAGAGAAAAAAAAAATATAACAAAGATTTCCTCCCCAAAGGAGTGGTCAAACACTGGCACATGTTCTAAAAAAATAAAGGTTTCAAATGCCATCCTTGCAGATCATTTTCCTTATTTTTAATTAATCACCTGCTTAATTAGTTAATTAATTGATTAGGGGCCTAAAAATGACATAGGATTAGGGACTGAATGTATTATTTCATTGGTGTAGGGAACCCCTGAATGAGAAAACTTCCAAGTATATGTCAGCCCTTGTTTGCAACATATGAATCTTGCAGAGTTGTCTGGCTAAAAGAAGAGGCTGAATTAGGGGGTCCAGTTAAGTTGATTTTTCTCTTATTTTTCTCCTTCCTTAACTCTGACCTTCAAAAAAGAGTTATTAGTTATTTTATCTGAATTCACTCAAGAACTGTACCAGAGAATATGGGATAGCTTTCTCCTCCCTTCATCATATATTCAAACAGGAGTCATGGGAAAGAAGAAGAAGGTTGCTGTCAGATGAATTTTTTAGAATAGAATGAATCAATTGTATTTAACCATTTTGTAAGAATAGTATTGGGAAATGAGTAGTTAATTAGTATTACATTAAGTTAACTGTTTCACCATGTTCCTTGCAGTTGATTCATCTACCTTACAAAAGAACATGTACTCTAATTACATTTGGTAAAAGGGAATTTTCTAGGAGGAAATTTATCTCTTTCTCTTTTATTCTTGTGGGCCAACTTTGTTTAATGTGTATTTGAGGTATAAGATAGCAGGGTTCTGTAATGTAATACCAAGCAAAGGCAACTTCCCAGGTTCAAAATACCAGCATAGGTGCTCTCTATTTTATTTCAGTAACAAACCCAGAACAGAGAAGATCAAAACATGACATCATTCAAAATACAGCATTTACTAAGTGTGATTAAATCATCTCCAAGGCCTACCCCACCCCAGGACTTTCCAATCATTCAATCAATTACAAAGTCTCTGTTCCAAATACTTCTCCACCCCTAGGCTATACCTTAATTAAGTCCACCACAAAGCCCCTCTTCTCAAATGGAGATTAGTTTCCAAACGTAAGTAAAATACATTCATTTGCTCAACCATAGAACACAAAAAGGTCAAAAGTTCCCCACCCCTGGATCACAATTGAATCTACCCCAGAGTTACATCAAGTTTAAGCACAGCACTTAATACCCAAATGGAGGTCTTTTCTTCATCTTGACACGAGGCAAGTTCTCAGCAATCTTAGTTCCTGGGGAGACAAGGCTTAGCAAGGCCATAAGATACATTGCCAGTCCCTTCATGAATTTATCCTCTGTCTGTAGAACAGTCCTAGAACCCCTGAACACATTAGCAAAGCCCTCTCCCAGGATTTCTGTAAACATACAACAAGAAAATCCTTCTTCAGGGCTTCTAAACCAACAGAAAGGCTCCCAGACCCCTGCAACAACAGCACTGTCCTTCACCAGTGGACAGTATTCATTCTGTCTGCCGGACAGTCTCCAGACCCCTGCAACAACAGTACTGTCCCTCACCAGTGGACAGTATTCACTCTCTGTCAGCAGGACAGTCTCAGGCCTTCTTAACCAAATGCCAGGTTCCAGGACTTCTTCAACAGGACAGTCTTTCACCAGTGGACAAATCTGGCAAAATAACATCAAAACAGACAGACAAAGTACCAGCAAAACAGCCATGTCTCCTCAGTCCTTGGCAGCTCAGGGGGCAGGTCTCAAAAGTCCAGGGCAATTCAAAGCGGCCACCAGCAATCTCTTAGTCTCTCCCTCTCCACGAGGTGCTGCTCCCAAAAAGAACTTCCGCCTCTCTCTTGTCTCTCCAAATCTACGTCACCAGCTCCTCCCAGTCAGGACTTTTTTTTCACATCAAAAAGTCCATCCCACAGGTGGGATTAACAAGCTCTGGGTTTTAATACAATCAATTTGAAAACCAAGCCAATACAGGGGAATCTTTAATTGCCATTACTATCACAGGTTCCTTTAAAGAGACTGATGTTTCTAAATCACTGAATTATTCACCTGGTGACTTTCTGAAGGGCAAACTCAAAACAGATAGGTCAGGGCAATTTTAGGAAAACATTGAAAGTCAGATAACTCAACAAGAAAGGTTGTTTACCGAACAGAGAAAGAATCAGAACAGGTGAATACAAAATAGGTGGTATATGTAGAAAAATGATGTCAACCTGAAATTTACACACTGACAAGCAACTCAAAAAAGGGTGACTATATTCATGTCAAAATAGAGTTATCACAGTCAATTTTAAGAAGCAATGTATCATAGCTTTTATATAAACCATAGTTATTTTCCCCTCTTTGGTCTTATTTTCTTTGTGTGGTATTTTCTCTTTTGTGTATTAATATCATGTCCTAATATTAACACATTTTGTTTTTCTTTGTTACTATGAAGAGATGTCTTTAGAAATAAGAAATAAGGCAGTGTGGTACAGTGGCATCAGAAGACTTAGTTTTCCAATCCTTTCTCTGTCAAGTACTGCTTGTTCCTTTAGTTAACTCTTTGGGACCACATGAATTTTCTCTGTAAAATGACAGTAGGAGCAACTGATGGCTTAGTGGATAGAGCACTGGCCTAGGATCAGAAAGACCTGAGTTCAAATCCAGCTTGAAACACTGTGTGACCCTGGGCAAATAACTTAACCTCTGATAGCTTGACAAAATGTATCCACTGGGCAAGGAAATGGCAGACCACTCCAGCATCTTTGCCAAGGAAACCCCAAATGGGATCCCAAATGGTCGGACATGACTGAAACAACCAAACAACAAGAACTAACGACAGAATTGGAGTAGATGGTGTCTAAAGGTCCTTCTAGCTATAAACAGAGGATCCTATGTAAGGTGGAATATACATTGTACTTTTAGCTTTCTACCTCAAATGTGCCTTTGCCTAAAACTACTGGGACACCTACACTGCACAGAATATACATTGTCCTGGTGGTGTAAGATTGACAAGAAATAACTAAGGAGCAAAATAATAGCAGCTTCTGTAGGGTGAGTTCAAAGCTCTCAATGCTTCTGGGATGATGGAAACCCACAATCACACTGTCTTTTTCTTTCGGGACCTATTTTTCTCCCAAATTTTCAATACATCTGCATTTGCAAACTAAAAGTAGTAGCTATATCTTGCTTAATCATGGGCATGAAGTAGTTCCTACTGATCTCAAAGAGACGGTAGGATTTCCTTAATGAACTCTGAGGGAAAAACTCAGAGACTGGCGAGACTATAATCTAAAGTTAACCAGATAAATGTTAGAATTCAAAAATTAGCACATACAGCAGGTAAATTCACTCATTTAAAGTGCTAGGATTCCATTTGCTAAAACACAGGTAGGATACAAAAGGTGACAAGAATAACTATACTTACTGACATCATCATCATCATCATCATTGTCATCATCAAAATTGTCATTTTCTCTGACTGTCCCCCATGTCTGGAAAACTGTTCCTCTTCCTTTCTGATAACTGACCTCCCTGCATTCCATTAAGTCACAACTAAAATCCCACCCACCTTCAACAGTCAACCTTTGCCAACCCCTCTTAATTCCAGTGCCTTGTCTCTATGAATTATTTATTTTCCTATATATAGCCTGCTTTGCATAAATGTGGTCTCTTCTGTTAGATTTTAAGTTCCTTGAGGGCAGGGGCTATCATGTATATATATATATATATTTATCCTTGAAGTTTAGTATCATACCTGGTAATAAATATTGATGGATTATCATCATTTTGATGCTGTGCTGTGCTTAGAATGCTAGACTTACAGTCAAGGAAGATCTGAGTTCAAATACTACTCTAAATACTTTACCAGCTGTGTGACCTTGAGCAAGTCACATCCTCATCTAGAATCAATTTCCCAATCTATAAAATAAGAAGAATAATAGCATTTTCCTTATAGGTTTGTTACACGAACAGTTATTTCTGGGTGTGGTGGTAAGTATCTGAGCCCGGATTCTATCCCAGGTCATCCCGACTCTGGGGCCAGTGCTCTTACTCACTGTGCTACCTGGCCGCCCCTAACATTTTTTATTTTTATTTTTAAGCTTACCTTTTATCATATCTGGTTAGAGTTTCATTCTTAATAACTCATAATGGAGCTTACAGAGAGTTCATATTAAAACTGGAAATGTAAAATCTGTCATTTTTTTTGTATTTATCTTCAATTTTCAGGGGTTTTGTTTGTTCTGGTTGGAATCTTTTTAAGCCACTAGTCAATTTTGTTAGCTTAATTGTTAATTGTGAAGTTAATTGTTGTTCATTTGTTCAGTCCTGTCTGACTCCTCAGAACCCCATGGACCAAAGCCCTTCTATCCTTCACATCTCCCAAAGTCAGTTGACTATCCATTTCATCCTCTACCATCCTCCTCTCCTATTGCCTTCAATTTTTCCTAACATCAAGGTATTTCCAATGAGACCTGTCTTCACGTTTTGTGGCTGAGGTATTTAAGTTTTAGCTTCTGTATTTGTCTTTGTAATAAGTAGTATGAATTAGTTTCTTTAAGTATTTATGGAGTCGATCCCCTTGTTGTCCAAAAGACTCTCAAAAGTCTTCTCCAGCACCACAATTCAAAAGTGTCAATTAAGCGGCCCTCAGCTTTCCTTACAATCCAACTCTCACAGCCATGCATTACTATAAAAAACCCATAGCTTTGAGTTCAAAGACCTTTGTTGGCAAGGTGTTGTCTCTGCTTTTAAGTATGCTGTTTAGATTCACATTGCTTTCCCTCCATGGAACAAGCATCTTTTAATTTCATGGCTACTTATGTGTAAACGATACATGTAATCAGGCTAACAACTTCAATATGGCACAATGTACTCAACACATAAAAAAGTAACAGCCCCACCGTCAACACATTTACACTGTTGAACTCCTCTTCTTCCCTTCATGAAATGTTATATTTTGTATTACAGGTGAGTAGTTTTAATTTGTATAACAAGAATTAGTAAGGTTAATTCCTTTCTGTCTTTTTCACATAAAATATAAAAAGGAGTTATAATATTTTTCCCATATCCTCAAGATCATTTTACCCTGGGGTGAGTATCCCCACTTTGGAGACCCATGCTACAAGGAACTCTTGTTGCTAAAACTCCCTCTAGCAATTCAGATCAACAATTGCTCTGCCATCTAAAGTCTTGAGGATTTTCTTTGGAAAATAAGAGGTTAGTGATTGCTCAGAGTCATACTTCATCAGGGGTTCAGAATATTAGAGAGGCGAAATTTGAATTCAGGTTTTCCCAACTTAATTGCCAGCCCTTATACCTTTCAGCTTGTTGCTTCTCAGTTCGTTAATAATAGGGAGCATTTGGAGAGGCCTAGTATTCCACACTTTCTATTTCATGATTCAATTATTCTTAATTTTTTTTTTCTTTTTGGAGGGCAATTGGGGTTGTGACTTGCCCAAGGTTACACGGCTAGTTTTTGGGTTAAGTGTCTGAGGCCGGATTTGAACTTACGTCCTCCTGATTTCAGGGCTGGTGCTCTATTCACTGTGCCACCTAGCCTCCCCAAAATTCAATTATTCTTGTGATTCGGTGAACCATTCTACTTTTTCCCCCTTTTTAATTAATTAATTCTCCATTTAATTAACAATTTGATTTTCCTTTTTAGTGTTGAAAGTAATAACATTTTCCTTGGTCCAGTTCTGACGTCTGGGAAGTTCAGGTCAAACTAGAAAAAACAGATAATATTTTATAGCTAGAAAACTTTTTGTAGCAGGGTTGTGCTGGAGTCAATACTAATTGGCACTGGAGAGCTGACTGTTAAATTTTCAGTGCAAGCATTTACAACTCAGGAATTGGCAAATGCTATAAATCGGGGGTGATTTATTGTTTTGTTGATTTCTAGACTCATGAAAATATAGAAAAATGTTAATAATGTAGATTAAATTTAAAAGTATGCCATGCTTATAATTTTGGGGAGAGCTAGTTGTTAAATAACAACCTTGTTTTTACAAGCACGCCCTTGCTCAACAGCATTATCTTATCTGAGCTTCACAATACTGCTATGAACACATTGCACTTCTTATCATCCCTATATTAAGGTAAAGAAAGGTATGTAGAAGGAACTTTCCCAATACCAAGCAATTATGAAATGGCAGAGTCATTGAAGAACATTACTTCTAGCCAACTGAAATGGTAATTCCAAATGAGCTTTGTGCTAGTAGTTTACAACTGAAGGAAAACTAACAGCTTCGTAACTTATATTACTTTTTTATTCATATTCTTACAGCTGAATATTCAGCATTTTCTCTCAAATCCTTTGTAAACTTACTGCCTCAGCCAACACTTTTCCTTCCTTCTTTTTTTGTAAGAAATTTATTTTTCTGAACTGCTTTTCTCCCTAAACATTAGACATTAGTATCTAAAGCATAAAGTCAAAAGCAAAAAGCAAACACTACTAGAAGCTTTTCTTATTACCCTACCATCTATACATCTATAACATGATCTAAAAACTAAAAGAATATATGAGCAATATTGCAAATTGCTGTTGAATTCTATTGCAGTTGTTCAGTCCTTTCAGTGGTGTCTGAATCTTCATGACCCCATGTGGGGTTTTCTTGGCAAAGATACTAGAGTGGTTTCCTGTTCCTTACCAAACTCAGATGAGGAAACTGAGGAAACCAAGGTTAAGTGACTTCCCCAGGGTCACACAAATAACAAGTGTCTGAAGTTGGATTTAGACTCAGGTTTTCCTGACTCCAGGCCCAACATTCTACACACTGTGTCACCTAGATGCCACCTCTGTAAGCCTTGCTCAGAGACAAAATAAATGAATTCCTTTAGCTTTATTTTGGTTTCCTTTTCATATAAAAGAAGTAAAATTATCAAGAGGCATAAGGGCCTAGATCTCCAAGAAGAAGACCAGAGAATGAATATGAAGATGTGATGGAAATATACAATCTGACTAGCAATGCTTTTATTATTAGAGAGAAATAGTTCCTCGGCTTTTGTAGGACATGTAAGTATTAGAATAATCTGTCTTACAACTCCCTTATCAACATGATATCATTAATATTAACCTGAATTGCTCTTTCCCTGACGTGGCCTACATAAGAAAATCAACCTGGTACAGTAGAGCTATGATGTACTTAAGCCCTCTCACAAAGAAATAGCTCTGTTGAATGAAAGGATTACAAATTGACTTGTCTAAAGTTCATTGGCTTCTGTTTCATCAGGCCCAAGTGCATCCACCTTTGTTGTTGTTGCTGTTATTTGTTCAGGTTTGCTATGATTTTATTGCATTGAAGAACTTTTAATGCTTGATTCCAAATATTCTGTAATAGTTGCCTTGTGGAACCGAAAAGTCAAATGATTTACCAAGTATGGCACAGTCAGTATTTGTCAGAGGCAGGACGGGAACCAAGGTCTTCTTAATACTGAGGCCGCCTCTCTATTTGCTACGTCATGCTTCCTTCTCTTCTTTCTCTCCCTTCAATAAGGATCCTTGCCCACATCGTTATTAGCTGCCTCTTTTTTTTCTCCCCTACGTAACCTCATTCACTACCATCTCTCTCTCCAGCCTAATTGGATCAAGGCAATCTACATGAAACAAAGTAATCTTTCTAAATTTGCTTTTTATCATGAAAATCCCCACACTCAAATTTGGTGTTTCTCTGAGACCTACAAGATGAAATATCAACTCTAACTCAGCCTTGCCTTTGGAGGCCTAATTCATAAAGGACTGATTCAGGCTCTCGGGTACTGATTTTTAAAGTATTTGTTACATCAGTATTCTAATTAAAACTTTGAGGCTTATGCATTCTATAAACTTCTGTCTAGTTCTATTCTTGCTCCATGATTAGTGAATCCTTCTCACTTACTGTACAGTCTTAACTCCTGTTTTATCCTTTTCATCCCAATTTTCAACACCTGAAGTGTAAACTTTTCTTTTACCTCTACCCATCTTGGAATTCACATCTGTAATTGGAACTTGAATTGACCTCTGGGGCTGTTTTATCTGTGGTAGCCACACCTGGGTCCTTTCTTCCATGCCCCTTAACTCAGCCTTGGCTTCCTAGCACTTTATACTAGTGTGATTAGAATGGGATCATGGAAGGTTATTGTAAATCTTTGCCTGAGCTCCAACTGCCTGAAAGTTGTTTTCTTAAGTTTCTGACTCAACAGGAATTTTATTTTATATCCTTTACATTCCTACATTATGTGATTTTAAACTTTAGTTATTAACATAGTTTAATTGGATTTTATGGTTAACTAGTACCTGATGCATTTTTTCAAAGAAAAAAAACCTTATGGACAAGGCCCAATTTAGTTTTAATATTATCTATTTCTGCTCTATCCCTCCTTATCCCTAATCCCTTTCCACACATTAATAGCAACTTTTGGAAAACCTTCCAAACTGTCCACATACTCCCTTTTGTTATTGATCTCTTCCTCTTATGCCCTCAACTTTTTGGCATAAATTAAATTCTTGCTGTCATCTGACGATACCATATGTCTTTGTACCATCCCAATGCTAACCATTCTCATAACCCTAGCTATGTAGGTGTAAGGGTTATGGGATTTAAAGATCTTCCATGCCCCGTTGGACTTGCTGATGTAGCAGGAAGGGGCGGAGCAAGAGGAAGCGGAAGCCAAGCTAGCGTTCCTGCATTGGCTGGCGGTGGTGGTGACGGCGGCAGCAGCAGAGGCAGTGGCAGCGCGAAGCCCTTTTTGAGTTAGGACTGCTAAGGACTTTCTGCTAAGGACTCCTGCTGAGAACTGCCAGGGGCCGGAGCTGCTGGGAGCGCGCTTCCAGGACGCTGGGTGGTTGCTGTGTGTGGGGAGAGGAGGACCTTTGCCTGAGGTAGCCTGTTCTGTTTTAAAGGCTTGAAAATGTGGGTGCTTCCTACTTTATCTACCTGTGCCAATATCATAACTACTCTGATGGCTTTCACTTTCTGGTTTTGGGACTCAGTCTTTTGGTATCTTAATAAATTTTCTAGTTTATTTCCTCATATGGCAAACATGACGTATTTTGTAATGGATAATTATATCAGCATATTTGTAATCTCTATAGGCATTGTGAATATGGCATTGCTGATACAGTAGGTCAAGAGGAAGAATTAGTATACTCTATGCTACCTCCTTCCAGTTCCAAGTTCTTTTTCTGCCACCATATATTGTTTTTTGTTTTTTTGTTTTTTGGAGAGGGGAAGGTAGGGCAATTGGGGTTAAGTGACTTGCCCAAGGTCACACTGCTAATTTTTATGTGTTAAGTGTCTGAGGCCAGATTTTATCTTAATCCTCCTGACTCCAGGGCTGGTGCTCTATTCACTGCGCCACCTAGCCGCCCCTCACCACCATGTATTGTTAGTGGAATGGGAAAATTGTTCTTGCCTATTAATAGGCCTATGCAACCTGCTTTGAGCTTGAGTAACATGGAAATCTGAGTCACATGAGCCTGGAAGAGTTTGCCAAATGGGTGGAACAGGAACATGTGAAACAGGAAGTAGGAGTGTGATGTGGAGCTGGGGGGGAAGGGGAGGCAGAGAGAGGCAGGGTGGCTAGTGGGGTGAGAGAGGGGATTTTTGCCTAAGGGAGCTTGTTTGTGGGGAGGCCTAATAGAGGGAAGACTTGGGGATGGCTGTGCTTCCTGCATTGGTAATATGTATCAGCTTCTTTATTATCATGGTGGATCTGGATTTCTGGTATCTGAATAAATTCTTGGTTTCATCTTTGAGGAAGAGAGTTTATTATATTTTGCATTTCAACCCTGGAAATACATCTGCATATTAATAGCAGCCGCTATGGGTATCACATTGGTGATATACACCATCAATCCACCTCTTCTCCTTTGAGGTTAATGCTGACCAACTGTACCATCTTCACCTAATTCCTATTGTCACCAGCCAATCAAACCTCCAAGATACTTTCTACTTCATACAATGACTTTAATACCTGGCTTACAAATTTCTTCTCTTCTCTATTTCATTCTACCACCCTTGGAAAACTGAATATTAACAAAAATGATCATCTAATGAGTGGATCTCTTTCCTTAATCTGCTCATTTAATCTATTCATCTCTCATGTTCTTCCTCTATTTCATAGCTACTCACCTGGGTTGATTACAAGTTAGGCCTCACTATCATTCTAAACTCCTAAAATTCAAAGACCTTCAAGTGTGAAATTCTCTACTCTAACAATCCTCTTTTGTTCTGTCTCACTTACATTCCAATGGAGGTTATTGTGCATCCTTATTATGAATTTCCACATTAACTTTACCTCCCCCCATCCATCATCCCTGTTCTGGCTTTACCTCTCTCTCTTCATAGGATCAAGCTTGGCAACAATCTTGTTGGCAGCAGTTAATTGGCAACAGTTTACACAATCTAATTGAACAATTATCTGTTAAGGGTTTACTTTGTATGAGTGCAAAGAGCTGGGGATGTTCTTGAGCTTATACTATTCAAAACTTTTTATCAATAATTTAGATGAAGGCATAGATAGGAAGGCCATCAAATCTGTAAAGGACAGGAAATTTGAAAGGATTGTTAACATATTAGATATCAGAGTTAGGTCTTTAAAAAAAAAGATCCTGAGATACTAAAATGATAGGCAATCAAAGAAAATGAAATATTATAGTAATTAATGTAAAGGCTTACAGTTGGGGAAAACAAAATCAAATTTCCCAATCCAGAGTAGTGGAGGCATATATCAGAAATAGGTAGTTTGATGAAAATCTGGGCATTTTATCAGACTGTAGTCTCGAAATAAATTGACAATATAGCATCCTCAGATGACAGTGTATGGAGAGTCAGAGTAACCAGAATCAGTGAAATAATACCCCTTTAGCCTTCTGCCTAGGACAGCCTATGACTTCAGTGTTATGCCTATCTTTTCTGGGTACCACATTTTAACAATACTGACAAATGGAACTTTTACAGGAAAAAGTGACTATAAGAGCCTGAGAAAGCCTACATACAGGGACATATGGGAGTAATGGGGTACACAATTCCTAGTTATGTCCTGAATTTATTTAGGAAGCATTAGGACAGTCAGTTGTGTTTGATAATGGTTCTAGAGTTCAACCCCTGGATGTGTGAAAGAAGGAGCATGAAGAGTTTTGTCTTAAAATCGGAGTAAAGAAGTATAGCAGTGACAGAAAGAAGGAAAATAAAATGAAACAAAACAGGCTATGAATGAGAGCCAGCTTGATGGTTGTGAGGGAGTCTTATGAGCTTGGGAACCATGGTAGTTTTCCTGTGGATCTAGAATATTATCAGGGAGCCTGTGAATACACATTCCCTATGGTCAAGGACCATATTTTTCATCATCCCCTCCAGTATTTGTCATTTCTGATAGGTGTGAGGTGGTACATCAGAGTTGTTTTAATTTGCATTTCTCTAATCAATAGTGATTTAGATCATTTTTTCATAGGACTATAGATAGCTTTGATTTCTCCTGAAAATGGCCTCTTCATATCCTTTCACCATTTTTCATTCATTGTTGTCTTTTTCAGACAGACAGCTCAGGGCCTGGAAGTTAGTAAACATTTAATAAATGTGTGTTGAATTGAGAAAAGAAATCTTGAGGGGAATGAAGGGAAGATGATAGTTGTCTTCAACTGTTTGAAGGTTGCACATAGAGAAGAGGGATTAAACATGTCTGCTAGGGCCCAGAGTGCATAAAATTTCATTCAATGGGTCGGAGGTTCAGAGATGCAGATTTCAAATCAATGTAAGGAAAAGCTTCTTTATCTATCTCAAAGTGGAATACCATAGAAGTCAGTTAGTCAACAAGCATCTATGAAGTGTTTACTATGTGTTAGGTAGGGTGTGATGCTTTGGGAATTCAAAGAAAGGGAATAGCATGACCCCTATTCTCCAGAAGTTCACATTCTAACAGATGAGACAATATTCAAGTAATTTTGTACATAATTTTGTATATATAAAAGGTACATACATTATAAATAGGAAGATAAAAGGGGTGCCATCAGGCAAAGTTCTCATACAGAGATGAGTTGTCCACTTCTCAGTAATGTTAGAGAAAGTATTTGTTGGAGTTTTATTTGGATCATAGGAACTTTGGGATCTCTTCCTACTTTGAGGTTTAAGGAGACTATGATTTTTTGGGATGCAAAGACAGAAAATAATGCATGACTTTGTAGAATTTATAGTTTAGTGACAAGGAGAAATATACCATGGGGAATTATAGGCAGAGGTATTGGGAAGGTAGAATATTGACTCTTCCTTCCATCTCTATAAGACTGCAATTCAATTTCCCTCAATAGACATTGTCTCAAACTTTACTGAGAAGACAGCAAACACAAGTCATAATTTGCCTTTTCTTCCCTGTGATTTCCCACAAATATTATCTTCCATCCTTTGCTCCTTATCTTCTTGTATCAGAGGAAGATATGTACTTTCAATTTAGCAAAACTAACTTTGTGACCTATGCTATTAAAAGTATGCCTTTGCAAATATGACCCAGAACTTATTTGATCACTCCATATTTCTTTTCATCTTCAAACTCTCTATTAACTCCCTTTCCTCTGCCAAGTAAGGTCATGTCTCTGTTATCTAAAAACCAGGCCAATCAAATAGAAAATCAAACCAAAAACAGCTTTTGGGATAACAAGGGCAATTCCATCAAATATGTGTGTTTTGCCCGATTCTGTCCAACCATGTGTATTGACTTAGTTAAGGTTGTACATATGACTCAGCAATGAAGGCTATGGTCTTTTTAAAATGATGAAATAATCTTCTCATTGGCTTCTAAGCCTGAGCTACTGATGGGTTAGGAGGACTTTTAAAAAGAGGATAGAGTTTAAGGAGTGGAACCAAGATGGCAGATTAAGGTCTAGCTGAAAAGGAGGGGTCATAAAAAGAAGAGCAGATTAAGGGAGGAAGTGGTTAAAAGCAAAATAGACTTTTGAGAAGGGACAGGATAAAAAGAGAAAAAGGGGAAGAAACAGAAGTTAATGAGTTAGAGGGAAATACAAAGTTAGTTATAATTATGAATAGGATGGATTCACCCATAAAACAGAAGCAGATAGCAGAATGGATTAGAAACCAGAATCCAACAATATGCTGTTTCCAAGAGAGAAACTTGAAACAGAAAGACACAGTTCAAATGAAGACCTGGAGCTGAATCTAATATGCTTCAGGCGAAGTTAAAAAAAAAAGCAAGGCTAGCCATTATGATCTCAGAAAAAGAAAAATAAAAAAAAAACGTGATTAAACAACTATCAGGAAAGCTACATTTTGCTAAAAAGCAACATAGACAATGAAATAATATCAAAATATTTTTTACAGCAAATATCTCTGATAAAGACCATTTTTCAATTATATAATGAACATCAGATGGAATCAAATTTATAAAAATAAGAGCCATTCCACAGTTGAAAAATGGTGAAAGGATATGAAGAGGCCATTTTCAGAAGAAATCAAAGCTATCTATAGTCCTATGAAAAAATGATCTAAATCACTATTGATTAGAGAAATGCAAATTAAAACAACTCTGATATACCACCTCACACCTATCAGAAATGACAAATACTGGAGGGGATGATGAAAAAATAAGTACACTAAAGAACTATTGGTAGAGTTGTGAATTGCATTAACCATTCTGGAAAACAATTTGGAACTATGCCCAAAAGGCTATCAAATTGTGTATACCTTTTGACCCAGCAATACCCCTATTAAGTCTATATCCCAAAGAGATCAAGGCAAAGGAAAACAAATTATACAAAAATATCTATAGCAGCTCTTTTTTGTGGTGGCAAAGATTGGAAAATGAAGAGATGCTTATCAACTAGGGAATAATTGAACAAGCTGTGGCATGTGATTGCATCGGAGTACTATTTTGCAACAAGAAATTATGAAGGTGGGGGGAGCGGAGCCAAGAAGGCAGCATAGAAGTAGGAAAATTCCATTTCCTCACCCCATAACCACCTAAAATACCTATAAAAAATGACCCTAAACAAACTTAAGGGCTACAGAATGAACAAAGTGACAGACAGAAACAAATCTCCCACTAAAGGAAGCCCAGCAGGTGGACAGCAAGTATTCATCAGAGCATGCTGGGATCAGAGCCTGTAGTTTTAGCCTCAGGATGGCCCAAACAGCAGTGGCTGGAGGGGCTTTAGGGAAGTAGATCACCAGCAGTTGTGGCGGTTTCCAGAATTATCAACCCATAAATGCCAAAGACAAAATAAGAGGTCAGTGTGGACTTAGGCAACAGAGAGTGTGGGAGTGTGGTCTGGCCTCTGCCCCCAGAGGGAGAAGCAGCTGAGGTTGATTATAGAGAATAGAACAAGTGGGAGGCAGGATAGGATGGAGGGAAATATAGTCAGTCTTTCACAATATATCCAGTATGGAAATGTTTTGTGTAACTATACATGTACAACCTATATTGAATGGCTTATCTTCCCAGTAAGGGTGGGTGACAAGGGAGGAAAGGAAAGAATCTGGAATTCAAAGTTGTAAAATCAAATGTTAAAAATTTTTTGTTATTTTTATATTTTTTACATGCAACTGGGAAATAAGATATACAGGCACTGGGTTATGGAGATTCATCTTGCCCTACTGGAAAGTTGGAGGGAGTATGGGGGAGGATATAGGAGAGAGCATATTGGGGGAGAGGGTATAGAGTGGGATCACTGTTTTGGGGTGGTGGGTAGGTGAAAGACAGGGAGAAAATTTGTAACAAAATCTTGTGGAAATGAATGATGTTAACTAAAAATAAACATAAAATTTAATTAAAAAAAAGAATTTATGAAGGGGTGATAGGTGTGGTTTCAGGAAAAAGAAAAAAAAAACATGTTAAGACCTAAATGAACTGATTCAAAGTGAAGTGAGACAAATTGGGAGATAATTGTAAACAGTAATAGCAATGTTATAATGGTGAACAGCTATGAAAAACTTGACTAGTCTGGTCAATAAAATGACCCCAGTCAATTTCAAAGGACTCATGATGAAAAATTCCATCCACCTCCACAGAGAGAACTGAGGAACTCTGAGTGCAAATTGAAGTATAATTTTCTCATTTTCTTGTTTATTTTGAAATATGACTAATATGGAAATATTTTACATGATTTCACATGTATAATTGATATTATTTTGCTTGCCTTCTCAGTGGGTGAGAGAGGAGAAAGAGGAAGATAGGGAGGGAATTTGAAAGTCAAAATTTGAAAAGAAAATAATATTAAAAATAAGTAAGTAATACATTTTAAAATAAAGAAAAAAGGAGCAAGAGCTTCACTCCCTTGCTTCAACTTAACCTTTCGTCAATCAATGTTCTGTTTTTAGACTTTCCATGAAGTGAAAGTGGCTTAGGCATTGCTCTTTTTTTTTTTGGAGGTGATTGGGGTTAAGTGACTTGCCCAAAATCACAAGGCTAGTGTGTGAAGCATCTAAGGCCAGATTTGAACTCAGGTCCTCCTGTCTCCAGGGCCAGTGCTCTATTCACTGGGCCACCTAGTCACCTCATGGGTATTGTTCTTTTCTCCTTCATGATAGCTACTCCCATGTGAAGTGGGGAATCATATAGGTAAGCTTTTATCTAGACCACTGGCTGTTTTATTTTGCTTTTTTCTAGTTTGTTTCCTTTCTGGAGCAGGTGACCAAACAAGGTTCAGAAGGTAAACATAGTCAGCCTTGGAGCTCACCTGGTAAATTCAAGAGATCCAAAAGGCCCAGATCTAATTAACTGACCTGAGCAGTGAAACGAAACCTCCTGAATTGCAGTAGGCAGTAACCAAGAAGAGGAGTACAAGCCCTGTGCCTGTCATGCCAGAAAACATTGACTTAATGGAGAAGATGCAGATGCAGTTTGAAAGGTAAAGTGCCAAATTAACAATCCTTCAAAGTGCTTTGTACTCTAATGAGATTTAAGTATCAGTCTCCCAAGAGATTAGAATTGAAGTTTTATGTTAAGGTACTGGATCCAGTTTAAAGTCATCTTTTCAAGTGTGGGTCTTTATATATATATATATATATATATATATATATATATGTATATATATATATGCATGCATGTATATATGTGTATATGTATGTTATGTGTGCATATCTATATCTATACATCTATCTCTCTATCTTTCCAATTTTTTAGCGTGTGTCTATGTGTCTGTGTCTGTGTGTAGGAAATTCCAGTACCATACCTGATTTACATTGCACATCTAGTACCTTTCTGTTCTCCACTTTTTTTCCAATTTATTTATTTATTTTTAGTTTTCAACATTCGTTTCCACAAGATTTTGAGTTACAAATTTTTTTCTCCCCATCTTTCCCCTACCCCCACCCCAAAATACTGATCCTACTGAATACCCCTTCCCCCAATCTGTTCTCCTTTATTTCCTCTCTCATCCCCCCCCTCCCTAAATTACTAATAAGGCAAAGTGGATTTCTATACCCCAATGTCTATATATCTTATTTCCCAGTTGCATGTAAAAAAAGCAACTTTTTAAACATTAGTTTTTAAAACTTTGAGTTCTAGATTTTTCCCTTCTTCCCTTCTCATCCACCCCAACTGGGAAGATAAGCAATTCAATATAGGTTGTACATGTGTAGTTACACAAAACATTTCCATAGTAGTTACATTGTGAAAGACTAATTATAATTCCCTCCATCCTATACCACCCCCCACTTATTCTATTTTCTCCTTTGACCCTGTCTCTTTTCAAAGGTGTTTACTTCTATCTACCTGCTCCCCCAATCTTCCCTGCCTTCTATCACCTGCCTCTTATCCCCTTCACCCCTATTTTCCTGTAAGATACCCAATTGAGTTTGTATGTTATTCCCTTCTTAAGCCAAATTCAATGGGAGTAAGGTTGACCCATTCCCTTTCACCTTCCTGCTCTTCCCCTCCATTGTAACTGTTTTCTCTTGCCTCTTTTATATGAGAAAATTTACCCTAATCTATCTCTCCCTTTTTCCTTTTCCCAATATATTCCTCTCTCACCCCTTAATTTTATTTTTGTAGATATCACCCTTTCATATTCAACTCATCCTGTTCCCTGTGTCTATGTACATACACATGCACACACTCATATGTATATTTATACACACATAAACCCTCCTATACATACATATATATTTATGTACAGACATACACACACACATATATACCTATATATTCCTTTCAACTATCCTCATACTGAGAAAAGTCTTATGAGCTACAATTATCATTTTTCCATATAGGAATGTAAATACTTCAACTTTAATAAATTTCTAATAATTTATTTTTCTTGTTTACCTTCTCATGCTTCTCTTGCCTCTTGTATTTGAAAGTCAAATTTTCTGTTCAGCTCCGTTTTTTTTCATGAAAATTCTCTATTTCATTGAATGACCATATTTTCCCTTGCAGTATTATACTCAGTTGTTCTGGGAAGGTGATTCTTTGTTTTAGTCCTAGCTCCTTTGACCTCCAGAATATATTCCAAACCCTTTAATCCCATAAGGTAGAAGCTGCTAGGTCTTGTGTTATATCCTGATTGTATTCCCACAATACTCAAATTGTTTCTTCCTGACTGTTTTCAGTATTTTCTCCTTGACCTGGGAATTCTGGGATTTCACTATATTATTCCTAGGAATTTTCTTTTGGGGATATTTTTCAGGAGGTAATACATGAATTCTTTCGATTTCTATTTTGCCCTCTGGTTCTACAACATCAGGATAATTTGCTTGATAATTTCTTGGAAGATGGTGTCTAGGCTCTTTTTTTTCATGGTTTCAGGCAGTCCAATAATTTTAAAATTATCTCTTCTGGATCTATTTTCCAGGTCAGTGTTTTTTTCTTTTTTTTTCTTTTTTTTTTTTTTTAGTTTATTGTGTTTTATTTTTATTTTACGTCCATCCCTTAGTGTAGAAGCTGCCAGATCCTGTGTTTTCCTGATTGTGTTTCCACAGTATTCACATTGTGTATTCCTGGCTGCTTGTAATATTTTCTCCTTGATCTGGAAACTCCAGAACATGGCTATAATATTCCTAGGAGTTTTCTTTTGGGGATCTTTCTCAGGAGGTGATCAGTAGATTCTTTCAACCTCTATTTTCCCCTCTGGTTCTAAACATCAGGGCAATTTCCTTTGAGAATTTCTTGGAGGATAATTTCTAGATTCTTTTTGTTTTGATCATGGCTTTCAGGTAGTCCAATAATTTTTAAATCATCTCTCCTGGATCCATTTTCCAGGTCAGTGGTTTTTCCAATGCGATATTTCCTTTGAAGGCATTGCCTTCTATTTTTCATTTGTTTGGATCTGTTTCCCAGTATTTGATTTCTCATAAAGTCACTAGCTTCCATTTGCTCCAATCTAATTCTGAAGGAATGATTCTCTTCAGTGAGCTTTTGATATTCTTTTTCCATCTGGCAAATTCTGCTTTGTAAGGCATTCTTCTCCTCGTTGCCTTTTTGAGCCTCTTTTGCCATCTGTATTAGTCTATTTTTTAAGGTGTTATTTTCTTCAGTCAGGTTGTTGACTCTCATTTTATAATTTTATAATTTTCTTACATCAGTTGACTCATTTTATAATTTAGTGCTTTTTTAATGAGATATTTCACATTGCCTTCTATTTTTTCATTTGTTTCGATCTGTTTTATAGTATCTTGATTTCTCATAAAGTCATCAGCTTCCATTTGCTCCAATCTAATTTTGAAGGTATTTTTCTCTTAATTGAGTTTTTGAAATTCCTTTTTCATCTGGCAAATTTGTCTTTTTAAGGCATTCCTCTCTTCATTGGCTTTTTGAGCCTCTTTTTCCATTTTGGGGTTAGTCTAAGGTGTTATTTTCTTTTGTATTTTGTGGGTCTCCTTTAGCAATGTGTTGACTAACTTTTCATGATTTTTTTGCATCATTCTTATTTCTCTTCCCAATTTTTCTCCACTTCTTTTGCTTGATTTTCAGAATCGTTCTTGAGCTCCTCCATGGCCTGTAACCAATTCTTATTTTTCTTGGAAGCTTTTGATGCAGGAGTTCTGACTTCATTGTCTTCCTCCTGCTCCATGCTTTGATCATTTTTCCCCCAAAAAAGCATTCTATGATCTCTTTTTGCTTCCTCTGCTTGCTCATATTAACAGCCTATTACTTGAATTTGAGCTCTTTGCCACAATAGAACTCTGCTTCCATATTGCAGAGAGCTATGTCCCAAATTGCTAGTGTTTTAGCAGCTGCCAGAGCTATTAGGAGGGTGCCCTCTCTGCAGCCCTCACAATCTCTGGCTCACTGACCACACACCCCAGGACCACCACCCAAGACTGTGATCCAGATCCAAGCAGGTTAAAGCAAGATTGATTACCCCCTAAACACTCACTTCATCCCCCTGCGTTCTGGAGCCCAGGAGCTCTGGAAGCAGCCATGCTGCAGCCACTGCACCTCTGCCACTTCTCACCCCAGGGGCAAGAGCTAGATTGTGCTCTTTTCCAAACAGCTCCAACAGGGGTTCTGACTGACCTTTTACTTTATTTTTGGTGTTTATGTGTTGATCAGTATGGAAACCACCACAGGTGCTGGTGATTCACTCTCCTGGAGTCTCTTCCCTACCCTCCACTTTTTCAGATATGAGCCAAAGCCTAAGTTTTTCAGAATATTTCATCAGGGCATCAGGGTAGGAATTTAATGAGTTGAAGAGGACCATCTCAGTAGAGCTAAGGCCTTCATGGGCCAAACCCAACCCCAATTGCACATACACCCATGGGGCAACTATACAAAGGACTCAACATAATTCTGTGTCTAGATTCCTGGATGCATTTTCTATTTTGTGTATCCTTTTCTGAGTATGTGGCAAAACATTATCCTCAAGATGACATAATCAAGCTTAGAGGTGATCTTGTGATTTTGACAGTGCAGGAGTCCATGAGGTCCATGGATTGGAATCTATTGGCTGACAGGGAAGTTTTTCCATTAAAGAAGATGGCTCCAGGCAGGATGAATTGAAGTTATTCAGAAAGTAGAAAGTTGACTGAAAAATGGCCATTCTTATTAGCAGTCCAAAAACCTGTTGTGTTTGTTTTTCTTGATGAGGTTTAAATATCTAGCATATTGAGAGTTCATAATGGGTCATTAGTCAAGTATTGAAATCTATCTTAAGCTGTGCTGTAAATCCACTTGGTGAATCCTTGTTTCTGTGTCCATTATCATTTTGTTTCTGTGTAGGAAAGAATGCCTTTTCCACACCTAATTCACTGTGTATGTTCAACATCTTTATACTCCCCTCTCTTGAGGATCCTAGATATGAATGAAAGTTTAATTTTTTTGAATGATTTTTTTCCCTTCAGGGCTCTAGGGTAGGAGTTGAATAAATTAGAGTGTGAGGAAGAGGAATCTAGACCCTATCTCATTAAGTACTAAGCTTTCTTAGGACTGAACCCATCCTAGAAACATGCAAGAGTCCAAAACAGAGAGGACTCTTGTAAGAGGTAGTAGGCACAGTGTCGCTGTAATAGTGAAGCCAGCAGTGGTTTCTCTGTGTTACACATAGATTTTGTATTTGTTTTCCTAGAGTTGAGCATAGTTCCTGATTCATAGTAAGCATTTAATAAATGCTTGTTGACTTGAATTGACTTCAAGCCTACCCTTCACCCTTTAACCTACCCCAGTGATGGGGAACCTGTGGCTCTCTAGGTTTGCAAGTGCAGCCCTTTGACTGAATATAAACTTCACAGAACATACCCTTGATAAAATGAATTTTTTTTTCTGTAAAACGTGGACTATCAAAAGACTATACCCAAGAAGCTAAAAGGCCACAGGTTCCCTAGCCCTGCTCTGCCCTATACTCTTCCTATTCCTACTCTGCTCTTATTAACTACAGAATTAAACTCCTAAAAACATAATCTAGCTTTGATGTCTTGACTTCCTTAAGATTCAGTCATTCCAAAAATTCTGCTACCTGACTTTTATTCCCCTTTTAATTATTCTCTCTGATATCATGAATAACTGCCCGATTATTATCTGTGTTAGCTTCTTCTTGTATTTTTCTCCCCCATCTTTCTATAGTATTTGACACTGACTATTCCCCATTTCTGAATTTTTTTTCCTCTGTTAGTTGCCATAATACTTCTCCACTGTGGTTCTTTTACATTTCTAATAATTTTTTTCTAAACTTCATTCGCTGTGTTACTCTTCTTCATTCTACCCCATTAGTATAGACATTCCTTGAGGTTCTTTTTTTTTAAGCCCCCATTTATTGCTATATTTTCTCCCTTTTGGGACATCATCCATTCCCTTGGTTTCAAAGAACAGATGAATGCAGATAAATACTAAATGTATATCTCCAGCTTTGACTCCTATCTAGAGCTCGAATCATACATTTCTTACTTCCTAATGAATTTTCTCACCTTGATATCCTCTTATAACCTCTAATTTAACATATCGAAGAATGAACTTCTTATTGTCAACTCAACTCCTACCCCTTCTCCCAATTTCCCAATTTTTCTTGACGGTTCTACTGATTTCCCAATCACTTAGATTTCAAAGCTCTTGGTCATTTATATGAATGCATACTCTGTAAGTCATATAACTTTGAAAGACCTCTGCATATATCATAGTGTTCAAAGGCAGTATGAACTTAGTTAATTCTATTGAAATAAAGCTTTGATGTTTTCCCTTTACACTCTTGCCTCTTCTTAGCTGCCAGCTATTTTTGTTTCTCCCTCCCCAAGTATCTCCATCATATATCTTATTTTAATTGATGTCACCCTCATTCAGATTGTATTACTATAACACCCTACCTTCTGAATTGTTGTGATGAAATTGTCATGATACAAAAATCTGATCATGTCATTCAACTAATCATATCTTTCAATGATATCTATTACCTACCAAACTCCTGTTATCTGAATGAAGGGCTTTTCAACATATCAAATGAAAAAAGATTTGTCCAGCCTTCATCTTTTTATAACACTTTAATTTTTTTTGTTGCTTATTTTTGTATTATAGTGATATGTGGACATGTCTTATGTTTCTTGGTAGAGGATAAGCTTTTGAAGGGAACAGATTATTGTTTTATTAACCTTGAGTTCCAAGTTAGGCTGCCATTTTATGCACTTACCCACAGAGTATGGTAGAGTATATATTAGTTTAATGACTTTAATTCTTTGATTCAGTAGAGGAGTTCTCACCTTATAAAGGTATCAAGACTCAAGTGAATTAATTTAAGTGGGGTAGATCAACTCAATTGCTTCCCACGCCCTTTAGCTTTATTCCCCGCAGAGCTAGTATAATGACTTATACATAAGAATACAATAAATGTGTGCTGAATTGAGAAAATTCAAGTTACTCAAGATATTTCATTTTTCATCACTTTAGAGAAGATTTGCACACAAACGGCCACAAATATAAAATTCAGTTAACCAGAAATAACTGCTACCATTAGTAACAGCTATGGTATGATAATGAATATATTCATACAGTCTGTGTCCTATATAACATCTACTTCTATACTCTAAACTAATCTATGGAAGTAGTACCTTTCACTCTTCTGTGACCTACTCTTTGAAAGGTTTTGAGCTCTGCTATCCAAATTTGAAATTACTTTATACCAATGTCCAATATAAGAGGCTTCTGATATATTATCACAATCATGTAGTATATTAGTGGGGTTCTAAAGGAATAACTTAAATTGGAGGAATTTCAGAGTAAATATTTGGTTCATAATGATCCTTTTGAGTACCCATCAACATTTAACATAAAGAACCCTTCTCATTCTAGTTGTAAAGGGCTAAATCTAGTGATGATTACCAATAAGTAATGTAAATTTTCTAGGTTATGTAAAACTCCTCAGCTTATAAACCACTTGTTTCCTACTAGGCCTCCTTCCCTATTAAAAAATTGAGAGCTCTTTGATAAATCTTTAACTTATTGATAAATCTTCCAAAGAGTCTGAAAATTAAGTTATGATTTAAATGCTGGGAGAATTTGACTGAATGGTCCATATTTCCAATTAACCAATTCTACCTCCCTGCCTTTCCCCAACTGGAATGCTTTCCCTGCCTCACTTCTGCTTATAGAATACCTTACTTTATTCAAAGCACAACTCAGGAGCCACCTCTTACAGGAAACTTTTCCGGATAACCACAATTATTTTGTATTTACATTTCTTCATACGCATTGTTTTCTTCATGTAATATCTAAGTTTTCTGCTGTTAGGGACAATTTCATTTTTTGTCTTTATATTTTCAGCACTTAGCAGAGTAAATTGAACAAAGCTGACTCTCAATCAATATGTGGTACATTATAACCAATAGAAAATTTCCTTTGTATTATTAAAGTAAATATTTTCTTACTTGGTATGACAGATTCTATTCAAAAGTTATTTTTTGCTAGCATTATATGCACTAAGGTACTAGTGATGTACACACTCACCAAAGTAATTGAAATTACTTAAGGGAACAAATGGTTTCATTTCTCTTTGAACAATAGCAAAAATACACAAGGATTTACCAGATCGTATATAAGAAAATTTTAGTAGAACAATAAGACAGATTTGGAATGGGTATCAAAGGTCATCTCATGAAATCCCTCTCCCTACTATGCACAAAAGTAAAGTGAAATCAAGCAGTAAAGGGATTTGTCCAAACTCTAACAGGTAGTAAATATTGGAACTTGGATTTGAACATGGGTACTGTTCTGACTTTAAATCAAATTCCCTCTCTACCCAATTTCATCCTGAGTAGGAAGTACATTGTGTCCATTAGAACTAAATAATAAGGAGGAGGAAGAGGAAAGGAAAGAAGCTGAAAATGAAAACAAAATGTAATTAAAAATAAAAGTGAAAAACGCTCTTAAATAACAGGGTAATTATAACTTTGGAGCTCTGCTTAGGAATCTACACAATAGACCATACAGATTCTTTTTGGTCTCACTGTCTTTATTTTACAGTTTATGGCTTATACTAATGACTACTTTCTACCCAACTGTATTTCTATCCCCTCATGCTCTCACCTGCTGCTTCTGCCTGTTCTGCCTGAAGGCACAGCTGCAGCATTGGCTGAGGAGAGAACCTTCAGGAAGTTTGATCTAATTGAT
Organism: Petaurus breviceps papuanus; assembly: GCF_028583685.1. Classification (NCBI taxonomy): domain Eukaryota; kingdom Metazoa; phylum Chordata; class Mammalia; order Diprotodontia; family Petauridae; genus Petaurus; species Petaurus breviceps. Next base: position 58,516,679 of record NW_027186304.1, read on the forward strand.
GGCTTTCCAGTGATTAAAACCCCTAAAATAGAGTGGACATCTGCCCATTTGGCCAGGTTTTACACAAGATTTCCCTACCCCCAAACATCTCTATACTACCTACTCAGCTAATGACAAAAATCCTTTAATAGAAGATTTGTAACTTCACAATGAGAAACAAGGCTGATCTAACTTAAATGACATTAATATATAAATGCCTGATAACAGATTTTATTTTCTGAGATCAGGTTGGAAATAAGAAAGAGGTTCTAGACAAGTTAATGAAAGGAGAAGGACCAGTGGAAGGAAAACCGGCTGAAAGGCAATGAGTAATTGTAATTTGGGCTGTGACTTTGCCTGTGGTGAGCCCTGAAGATGAGAGATTTTTTTCAACAGGAGCCAAAAGAATTTGAACAGAGGTGAATTTACCTGGACTAATGTTTTAGAAATATTCTTTTCAGGTTCAATTTCTAGACTGACCTACTTTGCTGATGAGGTGATGGCTAGAAAATTTGGAAGTGATATCCCCTAAGATGTGGAGAAATGAGAAGTCATACATCCCTGTCTCCCCACTTTCCACCAGAGATAGCATCATAAAAATCACATAATTTGAGAGTTGGAAGAAACTTTAGTAACCACTTAGTCTGACATATGCACAGAAGGAAACCTTACTATAATATATCTAATAAGTTTTTATCTAGCAGGGGTGGGGAACCTGCTACATTGAGGCTACATGTGGTCCTCTAGATCCTCAAGTGTGGCCATTTGACATAGGGCTGGTAAAAATTCTGTGGACATTCCCCTCTTTTTAATGTCCCTCTGAAATGTGGAACCAGGTACTGAACGTTATTCTAAACGTAACCTGATGAAGGTTCATCACCTTTTCCAAGAAAGTATGCCTCTCAGACCAAGACTGCATTATCTCTTTTTTGACCATCACAACTTACTGCCTATTTATATTGAGCTTCTTGTTCACTGAAACCCTAGATCTTTTCCAGAACAACTGTTAAACTGTGTCTTCCTTATTTTGTATATATGAGGTAGATTGTTTTTGCACCCAAGTCAAACACTTTATACTCTTCATTATTCAATTTCCCCTTATTGGATTCAACCTGGCCTCCAGTCTGTTAACTGTCTTTCCCAGAGTTGTTCCATCTGCAAATTTAATCAATATACCATCTATGCCTTTGTCCAAGACATCAATAAATTTGTTAAATAGCACAAGGCCAAGCATAGATCCCTGTGGTCTTCCATACAGACTTCCTGACATGACTTTGAACTATTGACAACTACTCTTTGAGTCTGATCATTAGTATTGAAACCATTTAATTCTATTATTTTCTGGTTCCTGTCTCTTAATATTCCCACAAAAGAAGAACATAAAATGCTTAATCAAAAGCTTTCCTAAAATCTAGGTAAACTATGTACAAATCATTCTCATAATCTTTTTAAGACATCCAATAAAAACTTTTGATCTAGTATGACCTGTTCTTAATGAAGCCATTCTGGGTCTTTGTAATTATGGCTTCCATTTCCAGATATTTCTGATCATCTCTTTAATGCTCAATCTAGAATCTTCTCAGGAATTGAATTCAGGTTTACTGGTGTAAATTTTTGTAAATGCTGTTTTCTTATCTTTTTTTTTAAATGGAGCACCTACCCTTCTCCAATCTTGTGGCTCCTCTCTCATTTTCCATACATTTGCAAATATCCCTGACATTGTCTTAGCAAATATATCTGCCAATTCTTTTGGGACTCAGGGATGTGGATCCTCTGGCCCAGGTGACCTGAATTCATCAATGACAGATTCATACTTTCTTATGAATTGTTTACTCATCTCTGAATGTCAAATCTCTTTTAGCCATTTTTCCCCTATAAATTCCAATGTAGAGGTCATTCTCTTTGGCAAAGAAAACAGAATCAAAATAAGACTTGCACATCTCTCACTTCTGTTGTTGATATTATTGTCTCATCCAGCTCAAGAAATGGTCATATACCTCCCTTGATTGCCCTTGTACCTTTTCTTATACATGTCCCTTCTCTCCTGAGAATAGCCAACCATCCTGGTGCAGGCCCTTATCATCTGCTGAATTATTGCAATAGCCTGATGGCAGGTTTCCCTTCTTTAAATTTCTCCCTACTCCAGTCCCTCAAATCATCTGTCAACATGATCTTCATAAAGCAGATCTGACATGTTGCCCTCCTATGCAATCAACTTCAGTGGTCACTACAACCCAAATAATGTAAAATAAATATAAAATCCTCTCATTTTAAAAAATCCTCCATAAATGGCCACCTCCTACCTTTCCAGTCTTCCTGTGTCTCATACTCAGTGACACTGGCTTTATTCTATTTGCACATGACCCTCTATCTCCCAACTCTGGGCATTTTTCACTGGCTATAGCTATGCCTGCAGTGTATTCCCCCCTGAAATCTGTCCCCTGGTACCCTGGCTTCCTTCTCAGCTAAAAGGTTTCCATCAGAAGCCTTTCCCAGTCCTCCTTAAACTTACTGCCTTCCCTCTGAGACATCTTCCTATTTATCCTGTGTGTATTTTATTTGTGCATGATTGTTGCAAAGTTATCTCCCCTGTTAGACTGTGAGCTCTTTGGGGACATGGACTAGATTTTGTTTTGTTTTGTTTTTTGGCCTTTCTTCATATCCCTGATGCTTAGCATAGTGTCTGAGATATAGCAGGTGTTTAAAAAAACACTTGTTGATAATAACTATTAATTGTTCTTCCTTCATAATTAAAACAAAGTTGTTTTTTGTTTTCAACTTCCCTTGCTAGTCTCAGCTTAATCTAATCTTTAGTTTTCCTGAAACTATTTTAATAGGTGATTGTCACTGTGTTATAATCAACCTCTGTAACTTGGTCATGCTTCCATCTTATATACCTCTTTTAAAAAACTCTAAGTTAACAAAGTCTCTGTACATCCACATTGGTCTATTTAGATAAATCAGATTTTTCTTTCTCACAGGAATTCCTTTTCTCTATTTCTCCAGAATTTTATTCTTAACTATCTCATACCCCTTCTGGTCCAATTTCTTCCATTGCATTTTAGTGCATAGGATCCCAACAAAATTTTCTCTGAATTTTTTTCAAATTTGCTTTCCCCAAATCTAAGGTGCATGTCAGACAACACCTAGATTTCTTCTTCTATATCACAAATTCTAGGAGATAATAGTGACTTACTTTAGTGTTCCTATTATTTACACCTCAACATCCCCATCCTAAGAATCAGGTACAGAATATAATTTCTATTTATTCTTGCCACTTCAAGAGAATGTAATTACCACTAAGGGAAGGCAATAGTTATTAATTCCTCCGCTTTTTTTCATTCCAAGGTTCCAGTATATATCTGGATAACTGAAACCACTTACTATTATATCATAGCTCTATGTGAGACTCATGATGTATTTCCCATATTCTTCACCTAGTTCCTTTCATCCTGACAGTCTGTAGTTTACTTGAACAATAAAATCACTTTTGTTTTTCCTTCCATTGACATTTATCCACATATTTTCTATATGGGTTTCCCTATTCTTGTTCCCAAATTTCCTCAAAAAAGCGTAATTTCTTATTAAAAGCTATTTTTCAGGGGGTGGCTAGGTGGCACAGTGAGTAGAGCACTGGCCCTGGAGTCAGGAGAACCTGAGTTCAAATCCGACTTCAGACACTTAACACAAAAACTAGTCATGTGACCTTGGGCAAGTCACTTAACCCGAACTGTCCTCCCCCCCAATAAAAGCAAAAAAAAAAAACCTATTTTTAAGGGGCGGTTCCAAAAAACAAAACCAAAAAATTAAAAAAATATATATTTTGGGGGGCAGCTATGTGACGCAGTGAATAGAGCACCAGCCCTGGAATCAGAGAATCTGAGTTCAAATATGGACATTTTACACTTACTAACTGTGTGACCTTGGGCAAGTCACAACCTCAATTGTCCTGCCTTCCCACTTCCAAAAAGTAAAAAAAATATAGATAGATAGATAGATAGATAGATAGATAGATAGATAGATAGATAGAGATATAGATATATATTTACATGTAAAATTTTTTTAACATTTATTTCTTTTTAAATTTTGATTTCCAAATGCTCTCCTTCCTATTCTCCTCTACTGCCTCATTGAGAAGGCAAGCAATTTCATATAGGCTATATGGGTACAAGTCAAGCAAACATGTTTCCATATAAGTCATGTTGTGAAATAAAACACAGATCAAAAAGATGAAACAAACAAGAAAAATTAAAACCAAAAAAGTATGCTTCTATGTGAAGTCATATTCCATCAATTCTTTCTCTGGAGGCAGATAGCATATTTCATCATAAATCCTTTGAAATTGTCTTAGATCACTGCATTGCCAAGAATAACTAAATCATTCCAGTTGATAATTGTATAATATTGCTGTTACTGTGTACAATGTCCTCCTGGTTCTGCTCACTTCATTTTGCAACAGTTCATGTAAGTCTGCCCAGGTTTTTCTGAAAGCATTCTACTTATCATTTCTTAGAGTATCTCATCACAATCATATACAACAGCTTTTTCATTAATTCCTCATTTGATGGACATCTCAATTTCTAATTCTTTGCTACCACAAAAAGGAGCTACTATAAACATTTTTGTACATTTAGGTTCTTCCCCCCTCCTCCTTTTTTAAAAATATCTGATATACAGATGTAGTAATGATATATCTGGGTCAAAGGGTATATAGAAATTTACAGCCCTTTGGACATCGTTCCAAATTGGTATCGAGAATGTTTGAATCACTTCAAAATTCCACATTAGTGTTAGTGTGCCGATTTTTCCACATCCCTTCCAAAATTTATCATATTTCTTTTCTTTTTCATTAGCTAACCTGATAGGTGTGAGGTGGTATCTTAGATCTGTTTTAATTTGCATTTCAGAGCTGTTTTAATTTACATTTCTCTAATCAATAGTGATTTAGATAATTTTTTATAACTATTAATAGCTTTGATTTCTTTACCTGAAAACTACTTATTCATATCCTTTGACTATTTATCAATTGGGGAATGACTTGTATTCTTATAAGTTTCTTTATAAAGTTCTCTACATATTTGAGAAATTTTTTATCAGAAAAACTTGTCTGAATTTTTTTTCACAGTTATGATTACTGTGAATTCCACCCCCCCCCATCTAATTTACCTCCCTGTCCCTTCTCACAAGTATTTTGCTTCTGACTTACTGCCTCTCCCAATCTGTTCTCCCTTCTATCACCACACACACTTATCTCATCCTCTTCCTCTCCTGTTTACCTGATGGGTAAGATATATTTCTATACCCAACTGAGTGTGCATGGTATCTCCTCTTTCAGTCAATTCCAATGAGAGTAACATTTAAGCATGTGAAAGGTCTTCTGTGATTCTTTATTATTTATGTGAGATAATTTACCTTACTCTGTGTTTCCCTTCCCCCTTCTCCTAGTCTATACCTATTTCTCTCATATCATCCCATCATAGTCATCCTTCTTTCTCACACTTTTAATTTTATTTTTAGACATCATTCCATCATAGTCAACTCACACTGTACCCTCTGTTTATGTATACTACTTCTGACTGCCCTAATAATGTTAAAGGAATTAAAATCTTCCCATTTAAAAAAGCAAAAAGTTTTACTGTAATTAATCACTTTTTATTTTTCTTTCCTGTTTACTAGTTTGTGCTTCACCGGAGTCTTATATTTGAAAGTCAAATCTTCTATTCCATTCTGATCTTTTCATCAGGAATGCTTGAAAGTCCTCCATTTCATTGAATACCCATTTTCCCTGGAAGGATTATACTCAAATTTGTTGTGTAGGTAATTCTTGGTTGTAATTCTATCTTCCTTGTCTTCCAGAATATCATATTCAAATCACTCTGAACCTTTCATATAAAAGCTGCCATATCTTGTGCTATCCTGATTGTGGCTCCACAAATTTGTTGTTGTGTTTTTTTTTTTCTGACTTGCAGCATTTTCTCCTTGACTGGGAGCTCCAAAATTTGGCTATGATATTCCTGAGAGTTTTCCTTTTGAATTCTCTTCCAGGAGATGATCAGTGAATTCTCTCCATTTCTATTTTTCCCTCTGGTTCTAGGATATCGGGGCAGTTTTACTTGATAATTTCTGGAAAGATGACATCTAGGCTCTTTTTTTTGATCATGGTTTTCATATAGTCCAATAATGCTTAAATTATTTCCCCTGGATTTACTTTCTAGGTCAGTTGTTTTCCCATGAGATATTTAACATCATTCCACTTTGTCATTCCTTTCCTGTTTTTTGATGTCTCATGGAGTCATTAGCTCTTCCTTTCCCAATTCTAGTTTTTAAGGAGCTATTTTCTTTGGTTAGCTTTCTACCTCCTTTTGCATTTGACCAATCTTACTTTTTAAGGAGATCTTTTTTCATTATATTTTTGTACATCTTTTATTTCCATTTTTCAAATTCTGATTTTTTTAAGAGTTTCTTCACTGGATTTTTGTACCTATTTAGCCATTTGCCCTATTCAGTTTTTAAGGGACTATTCAGGTTTTGTTTTGTTTTCTGTGTGTGTGTACCTCCTTTACCAAGTTGTTGTCTCTTTTCCCATAACTATCTTGCATCATTCTCATTTCTTTTCAAAAATTTTTCCTCTACCTTGCTTATTTGATTTTGAAAATCCTTTTTGACTTCTTCCAGGTATTCCTTTTCAATCTTGAGACCATTTCACATTTTTCTTTGAGGCCTTAGATATAGCTGTTTTGACATTTTGTATTCTTCTGAGTTTGTGTTTTACTCTTTCCCTGTCACTATAGTAACATTCTATGAACACTCTGTGTGTGTGTGTGTCTATGTCTGTATGTCTGTGTGTGTGAGAGAGAATGAGAGATGTGTGTGCATGCTCTTTTGTCTAATTTTTTTATGACATTTAACTTTATGCTAAAGTTGGGATCTGCTCTGGAGGTAGACAGGACACTGTCCCAAGCTTCAGGATTTTCATGCTGCTAAATTCTGATCTAATTCTTCAGTACTTCCAAGGTGGTATGGTCTAAAGAGAGTGGTGGTCATTCCCTTCCTGGTCTTTGCTCTTGTCCTTGAAGTGATCACAAGCACTTTTTTCTGCTCTAGCATAGTGACCAGGATGACTGTACCACTGGGACTGTTTTTATGTGATAGTGTTCCTCCTTGCCTTAGGACTTTAATCCAGAACTTTGTATGGGCAATATAGCAGAGTCCTGTACCAAATGCCAGAAGACATCCCCCGACACCTCCTTCTGACCAGTTGTCCATCCCCCTTTCTGTCTTTGGGTTGAGAATTCTGGAAAGCCCTGCTGCTGATTCAGTTGCCCCCAAAGCCTTTTGCAAGCTTGCTAGGGTGCAGTCTACACTGAACTGTTTTCCACTCTCACCTCAGGGCAACAGACCTTTCCTACTGACCTAAATTATCTTGGCCTGGAAGATTGTTTTATCTCATTCTTTTGCTGCTTCTGCCACTCCAGAATGCATTTGGTGACATTATTTTAAAGTTGTTTGGAGGGGAATTTGGGATAGCTCAAGTGAGCTACAGCATGTTGGCTCTTCCCCCATAAGTACAATTGTTTTTATGTAAAATGTTAGCCCATCTTCTTAACTTTTGTGGTTTCTTTCAAGCAGGGTTCCAAACCATGACTTAGTCATGGATGCCATCCTACCAAATCTCAATAATACCTACTAGTTCACATTTATCTTCTTGCATTATAACTTCTATTTCCTCCTGATTATTGCCTAAACTCTGGGAATTCATATAGAAAACATAGGTTTTACTACACGCTTCTTTTGTGTATTTTGTCTTCTTTAAACTTCTGGGTATCTCAATGACTATTCTCTGTTTTTTTAACTTGGGTTATACACATAGTCTGTCTTCTGATTCCAGACTCCTAAATTCAACATTCTTTGGATTAGATTTGAAAGACACCCAATTACAACATTTCCAGGTTTTCATAGGTACACTCCATCACTTTCCAGTAATCTGTTGTCCTTAAGTTTTACATTGTGGCCACTGAACCCAAGTCTGATTCTCAGATATCACCTTTTAGACAGTTGTCTATTTCCCAAATTAATTTTTCTCTTCTTCATTTCTTGCCTTCAATGGATAACAATGAGGAAAATACGACGTGTGCCCCTGGTTCTTCAGTTTCATATTGGAAATTTATAATTGTTGGAAATGCCTTTTACATTCTTTCTAAAAGTGTCATTTATGCCATGTAAGTAAACAGAAATGGGTTAAGATTTATTTTTATATATTTGGGTTGTTTCTTTGTGATGTCTTCAACATGCCTGCTCTGATACTACAACATATTTCTATACTGTTGTGACAAAATTGACAAGATATTACTTTACTCTCCTCAGCAGGGAATCACCAAGTGATTGTGATGATAAAACTTTAATGACTGTTCACTTAATGCTCTCTTCTAGTCCCAAAAGGCAATTCATATAAAATGCACACAGGTGTGTTTCCAAATTCTTTCTTAAGTAAATGCTAATTAAGCATAAAAACACAATGTAAAAATAGGCAACACACCATGTACCTAATAACATAAACTAGATTATCTCTTCTTTTGGAACTCCAGAAAGAAATCACATCATCTCAGAACTTTATTTGAGCAATATCTTTTCTTTAAAGAAACTTTGAAGTAGTTTTTTTGTTATTGTTTAGTTGTTTTAATCATGTCCAACTCTTCATGACTACATTTTTTATTTTCTTTGCAAAGATACTGCAGTGGTTTGCCATTTCCTTCTCCAGCTCATTTTACAGATGAGGAACTGAGACTAACAGGGTTAAGTGACTTGTCACACAGCTAGTAAGCATCTGAAGCAAGATTTGAACTCTTACCAATTTCAGGCCCAGCACTCTATCCATTGCACCACCTAACTTTTCAAAGGTTGCTTTTATTTCCTTCTTCAAGGAATTGTCCAGTATACAAAATAGCTCTACCACTTTCCTGAGTAATTCCTTCCAGATTTTTTTCCATAACAAAGTAATCTCAAGAATACTTTTGTTGGTGGTAAACTTTAAGAATAAAATCAGAGTGGTGCTGATTGTGACTTTCTCAACTGTCAGAAGTTGTTTTGTTATGAATACATACAGTGTCCACCTTTTTTGTTCTTTTCTATAATTGACTGTCAATTTTTACTTTTTCTCTAACCAGTTGATGATCCAACTGGATACAAATGGTTCAAAAATGACTTTGAATTCATATACCAGTTACTTTTTTCTGTTAATAAATAATAGTTTCATGTTTTGCAATGATGGTTTCCGTGTACAAAGTCTTGTTTTTCCTTGAATAAAGCTTTCATACTCTTCAAAAAAGAAAAGAAATCTCACTGTCATGTTTAGCTACGTTTCCTTCAAAAACTGGTTCCACCCTGGGAGGTGATCTCTTAAGGCAATTCAATCCTCTTTTATCACCATTTCTCCCACATGGACATTTTTTTTCTGGTTTGCAATATTTTCTCCTTGACTGGGAGCACAGTAATATGTCTATAATATTCCAGAGAGTTTTCATTTTGGAATCTCTTTCAGGAGATGTTCAGTGAATTCTCTCCATTTCTATTCTACCCTCTGGTTCTAAAATATCAGGGCAGTATAATTTGATAATTTCTTGAAAGATGACATCTAAGGTCTTTTTTTTTTTATCATGATTTCCAGATAGTCCATTTATGTTTAAATTATTCCCCCCTGGATTTACTTTCTAGGTTAGTTGTTTTCTCCAACATTGCAATATCACTAAGCTCCAGAACTCCTCAGCTTCCTAGTAAATTTGTGGGGCCAATGCAATGCCCTTGGAGTAGCAGAAAATAAAAACGAAGCCCAACATTCCACAGACCACACTCAGAGTCTTGAATAGGTCTCTAAGCATGCATTTTTAGCACCATTCAATGTTCTACTTAGAGATCAATGATATTCCAGCTAAAACAAAGGCTAATATTTTCTCCCCATTAACAAATGATAGAAGATATTGTTAATTTTCCTAAAATTGTAAGTCTCAGTAAAAAGCTGAATTGACTACTGTATAATTTTCCCCCAAAAGATTCTTTCTAATAGGAGTGCTTCTCATGGAAACAGACTCATGAAAGGGATTTTCTTTCTTAAAAGGAATGCTCTCCTTATCTGCTATTCAAGCCCTCCTCACCTCTAGTCTTTGAAGTGTCTATCTAGTTTCACTTTGTTTTAGGAGATCTCTCATCTAGTCTTCAGTTTGAACCTGAAGTTCATTTAAAAACAGACTTTCTGAAGTCTGAGAAATGCTTTCCCTGTGTTAGAAAGTTCAAAAGGATTTTCCTCTTCCAATTAGGAACACAGTGGCTTATAAAGGAGTCAGTATTCTTTTAAAATATTTTGGCTTGATAAGCAGCAAACAAGCAATTTGACAGCCCTTCAGGAGAAGAAAAGTGTCTAATCATGCCAGGAGCTTCCCCTCAGGGCCTTTCCACAAAGTTTGGAGAATTCAACAGCACTTACCAACTTCATTTCTCAATTCTGTCTGCTTTTCACTGGACCTGATATACTGATATATCAGGCACTCTTTTATTTTATATTTGATAAGCAAGACAACAATTTACAAGAAAATAAGAGGAATCAAAAATTGCCTTTGAGTTTATAGGCTGCCTATTTGCTTTGACATTTGGTGTCAGTCATGGAAATTATCAGATGAATGTTTCATCTGTGTGTGCCATGACTGAAAGTGATTGCATTTCAAGAATGCAAATATCTATACAGCAGCCGCTGTCTCTTCCATTTATTAGTTTAGCACTTAACTCTTTTGAGAAAAATAGAAGATACACTAAAAAAGAAAGTGTGTGTGTGTGTGAGCAATTCTGTTGTTCATGTGTTTCAGTCATGTCTGACTCTTGATTACTTCATTTGGAGTTTTCTTAGCTAAGATGCTGGAGTGGTTTGCCATTTCTTTCTCCGGTTCATTTTACAGATGAGGAACTGAGGCAAACATGATTAAGTGACTTGGCCAGAGTAACATAGCTAGTAAGTGTCTGAGGCCAGATTTGAACTCAGAAAGTTGAGTCTTCTTGACTTCAGACCTGGTAGTCTATCCACTGCACCACCTTGCTGCTCTGAGTAATTCTGGTCCACAGTATTGATATTACAGAACTAATTAAAACATGTAAATAATATAAGACATGCATATTACTGGTCGATTATATTTTAAAAATAATTTTTAGAACAAAATAACGACTTTATTCTCTTTTCCAATAAGGTATCTTGCACACACATGAAATTTTTTAAAAGATAAAACAACAAAGAATTTCTCTTAGTTGTTAAATGCTTTTTTTTTAAGACTCCTCATGAGAAAGAGAGAGCAGGATGCTTTGAGGAAGAAGCTGCTGCTTTTCCTTTAAGGTACAATACAATCAAATTACAATGGAGAAGAAAGTGACCAGTAAGGGACAAAAGAAGAAAAGAATTGTAGAGGGCTATTGGTAACTCCCTGCTGAAATGTGATGAGCCAGCTATCTGATAACAACAAAAAAAGGTACGTATTTTCCCAGAATGAATAGCCAAGATGTAACAGAGATTTCATATTTGTGAAAAGAGATGACTACCATCCTCTTCCAGTAATTCACTATGGTGATGGGTAACACTACTTTAAAAAACCTCAGAAATCTTTGTCAAAGGTAATAATGAGATAAGCAAAAGAAAGAAAAAGAAAACCATGGGGCCACAGGTGATGTTTTCATTACTCTGACACATTGAAGGCAAGGGATACCACAAAGAAAAGTTATTTGGGAAATTGAACACCTTAATCAAAGGATGATGGCTGGGAATCAGTTTTAAAATTCTAGACCATAACTTAAAATATATTAGCTATATGCTCTCAGTCATTAATGAACAATACCAAACAAAGACAGGTGTGAGTATAGTTGCCTGGTATCTCAAAAATTTAATCAAAAGGAAATTAATCTGAAAAGAGCAGGAGAGGAGTGAAACAACCTGACCTGTTTTTGTTACTGTTTTGGTTTTAGAAAACTATCTAAACTACATAAATAGATAGATAAAGAGTAGTTGTTGAGCTATTCAGAATTTCTTAGGTGACAAAATCAAAGAAATGAGTTAGTGGTAAAACCTATGATCTCAAATGTATACATGCAAATATACAGATTTTAGACAAGTCCTAAAGCATCAAGTTCTCATAATGTGGTCTGAATATACCTGGGGGTACTTGAGATTTGTTCAAAGGAGCTATGATACCAAAATTATTTTATTAATAATGATAATAAATCATTTTAAATTCCAATATATATATACATAGATACATATAATCCACATAAACAATTCCTTTTAATTTTTAAGCGTATGAAGGGGTACTGATAACAAAAAGTTTGAAAACCACTGTTCTAGAGTTCCTAACACTAGGAAAATCATTTGACCCAGGAGGTATCACTGATAAATGGTTGGATAAGATTTATGCCTAGAATAGGGCTTTAGATTAGATGTGCATATGTTAGGCAAAATAAATAGGATTGGTAAAAGAGAGAGAGAGAGAGAGAGAGAGAGAGAGAGAGAGAGACTTGGAGTATCATTTCATTTTGAGGGGGTATAGCCATGGGAGGAAATCTGAGAAGAAGCAGGGGAGGTTGAGGATATTTAGGAGATGAATGGAGGAACAGAAATGAATTTATCATCCAAATATGTTACAGATCTGTGAACAGAAAAAAGAAATGGATCAAGTTTGGGAAGGAGATCATAAGCCTGGCATAGAACCAGTATATAGTATTAATGGAGAACTTCAATTATCCAGATATCTTAAGTATTTGTCAAAATAAAAAAAAAGAACAGATAATCATTTCTTGACTTTTTCATGATTGCTTCATACTTCATTCAAAAGGTGGAGGAATGAAGATATAGGTATGATCTTTATTTGCAGGAAAGAAAAGGTTGTTGTGGGAGAAAATGATAGAAACCTCATAGTAATGTAACTACTCCCCTTAGTTTTTGATAGAAACAAGCATAGCATATTCTGATATACAATCTAGATTTTGCAAAAGCAGATTTCAAAGAATTCAGAAGAAAAAGAAAAAGAAAAAGCATCCCATGGACTAAAATACTACAAGATGTCCCACCAAGAAGAATGAGAATCTTTTATAATTTAATTTTAAACTTAAATACACAATAGATAAAAGAAAAGGAAACATATTATAAACTTAATATTGAAACTTAAATACAAAGAAAAGGAAAAAAAGCATCTCATGTGCACAGCAAAAAATGAGAAGATTCAAAATATATAGCAATAAATTTCCATTTCAAGAAAGCCTATATAATAGATACTATGTATTGTGCTGAGAATTGTCCATCTTTTCTTTGATTCCTTATAATCTTTCAACAATTAAAGATAGAACATGTGAAAGTGAATAATTTTGATAAAGATGAAAACAAGAGTTGTTTGAAGGGGAAAATATTTTTTAAGTCACCAACAAACTTAGATTTTAAAAAGATAAGTACAGTAGACTGAAGGAAAATCAAGTAACATAGCCTGAAGGTTGTTCAGTTCCAGATGAATAGAAATTCTGATGCCTAGAATGAGATGAGGATAGTAAAAAAAATAGACAGAAAAAAAGAGTTTTTAATGTTATATTGAGTGAAATAAGAGAAGGAAAGAAGGGACTCAACCATTGCACATACTCCTTGAGACCAAAGGCATTTTTTCCTATATCTTTATGTCCCTAGCAATTAGCATAGTACCTGCCACATTGAAAGTACTTAATAATTGTTGGTTGAATAACTAATTGTTATAACTGACAACAAATAGAAGACAGGTGTTCAAATTTTATTTTTCATCTATTGTTTTCCATGTACTGTATTTGCCAAAGTCAATGGCTTTTGGGCTGGAAAGGATAGAGCAAAAAGGGCTAATAGGAAGGTGATACCTAATATAAATGAGATATTATTAAGGGGAAATCTAGCTTCTTTTGAAGAATTCGAGTCATTAGACCTAAGTGAATTTTATCTTTAGATACTCAAAAAGCTATAGGATGGCACTGTCATTGCCAATGATATTTGAGAGATCATAGAGAAATGAAAAGGTACTCCAAGGCTAGAAAAGTATAAATGTCAAAAATTTCACATAAAGGAGAAAGAGTGGAGTCTGTAGCTTACCATGACTTGTATTTCTGTGAAATTTCTAAAATATGCTATTAAAGGGATGGTGAGTAAACATCTGGAAAAGGAAGCAGTGATTTTTAAGAGCCACAATGACTTTCTTAAAAACATGTTGTGGCAGAATAAAATTATTTACTTTTATTTTTTATTGGATTAGCTACATTGGAAGATCACATATATGCTGTAGATATAGTTTGCCTATATTTTCTTTATTTTTTAAATTCTATTTTATTTTAAGTAACAAATTCTGTCCCTCATCTATCCCCTACTCCACTCATTGAGAGAGAGAAAAAAAACCTTATTACAAATATGTATATTTAAACAAAAAAAATTCCCACATTTTCCATGTCCAAATAAAGATATGCTTCAGTCTGTACTCTGAGTCCATCAGGTATCTATAAGAAGGTGGACAGAATTTTCATAATAAATTCTCTGGAGTTGTGTTGGGCATTATGTTGATCTGAGTTATATCTTTCAAAGTTTTTTACTTTGTATTCCAATTGTTATTGTATAAATTGTTCTCCTGGTTCTGTTTACTTTAGCTTGCATCGATTCATGCACGTCCTTCCAGGTGTTTCTGAAACCATGCCTCTTATCATTTTTGTAGTACAATAGTATTCCATCTCATTCAGATAGCATAACTTGGTCAGTCATTTCCCAATTGATGGGCACCTCCTCGGTTTCTTGTTCTTGTTCCAAAAAAAAAGAAGTAGTATAAATATTTTTTTTTACATAAGGATCCTTTTCGTCTTCCTTTGATTTCTTTGGTGTATAGACCACATAGCAATATTGAGTAGTATTGCTTTGTCAAAGCTATGCACTATGTAGTTAATAGCTTTGGGGGGCATAGTACCAAACTGCTTTCCAGAATAGTTGAACAACTTCACAACTCCAAAAGCTGTGCATCAATATGCCTGTTTTCCTATAGCCCTTTCAGCATTTGGCACTTTCTCTTCTTTGTCAACTTTGCCAGTCTGATGGGTATAAGGTGATGTCTGTACTGTTTTAATTTGCATTTCTCTAATTTTTGGCAATTGGGGGGTGAGTTCATATGGCTATTGATAGCTTTAATTTCTTCTTCTGAGAACTATCTATTTATATCCTATGATTTATCAGTTGGAGGAATAGATCTTATTCTAATAAATTTGACTCAATTTTCTTCAAATCTTAGAAATGAGACTCTATCACATAAAGTTATAGAATTTTTTTCTATCTACATTCCTCTTTCCCTTCTAATTTTAATTGTATTTGCTTTGCGTAAATTTTTTTTTATTTTCATGTAATCAGAATTATTACATATTCAATTTATATTGAATAAATTTCATAATTGAATAAATATAATTTATATTAAAATTACATATTCAAAAACCAGAATAATTACATATTCAAAATATATAACAATCAAATAATACTCATGTTGAAAATTGTCCATCTTTTCTTTGCTTTCTTGTGAGTTTTCTTTTGTTCTCTATGTACTTTTACCTTTGTTCTTCTTTCCTTCCCCCCAAATGCCCCCCCAGGCCACAATAAAGTTTAGATAAGTTTTTATATAGCTATAAATATATACATTAAAGTGTTTTTAAACTTGTGAAGGACTCTGACATAGAAGAGAGATTAGACTTATTTTGTTTTATCTGAGAGGGCAATATTAGAAGCAATGTGAGGAAATTGCACAGAAGAGAGTGTACAATTACTGCCAAAGAAACCTTCCTAACCATTAGGACTGTTGAAAAGTGGAATGAGTCACAAGAGTTCTACTTTAGTAGGGTTTATTACTATATATGAATTATTTAAAAGATTGTCAAAAGATGAGATTTTGAATGTACCACCAGTTGTGTTAGGGAAAAAACAGACACCTCCACTTTCTGTCTTTTCACTCTCTTCATAACCCCCCACAATCTGACTTCTGACTTCATAACTCCACCAAAACTGTCCTCTCCAAAATTATTAATAATCTTTTAATTGACAAATGCAATGACTTTTTCTCAGTCCTCATTTTCTCTGACCTTTTTGTAGCCTTTGATACTCTTGGTCACCCTCTCCTCCTTTATACTTTTTTGTCTAGCTTTCCTTCGTTCATTCGTTTGTTCCTTCCTCCCTTCCTTCCTCCCTTCCTCCCTTCCTTCCTTCCTTCCTCCCTTCCTTCCTTCCTTCCTTCCTTCCTTCATTCC
>NW_027186304.1:58533056-58643245 GCF_028583685.1 Petaurus breviceps papuanus
CCTCCCTTCCTTCCTTCCTTCCTTCCTTCCTTCCTTCCTTCCTTCCTTCCTTCCTTCCTTCCCCCTTTTCATTTGGAAATAATTAACATTCTACCTGAAGAACAACATTGGGTCTTCCCCTTAGGGAATTAAAATATCTTTATGGCACTGCCTGCCTTGGAAGGAAGTGGCAAATGTGTGGGGGAAACAGAACAACCCTAGAAACCAGAGTATTGGGCATAGAGCACTGGATTTGTTACTTGAGAGTTTTAGAACTTTTGGCAAGTCTTTTTTACTTCTTTGGGTTTCAGATTTCCATATAAAATGAGTCAGGGCATGTGGTCTGAATCAAAGGTGTAGAAGAGATGATGTAGGGCCACATGTGGCCCATAATGCCCCAAGTAAAACCTGAATCAGATTAAAATAAAAATGGAAAGTATTTAATGAAATAATTAAAATTACCATAATAATATAGATAATACGACCTTTTAAAAGTAAGTCAGTATACCACCTGCAGGGATCCTTATATACAGACCAGTGTCCCTCTCTCTATTGGAGTCACTCTTCATCTAGATGAATTCAGAATTTCCTTCTGCATTGAAGCCATAAGTCTTGTTTAGGCTGTTTAAAATACAATTTAAAAGGTTTAATACTTTACAACTACCAACTTGAACTTAATACACACAAATGAATAATTTGAAGATTGTGTTGAAAATAATTGTAAGTGTATTGATGCAGGGTTTTTATGTCTTTAAAAGCAAGCTCGATTTTTAATATATTTGAATATCAGACATTGGTCACCCTGTATAGAGTGCTCAAAAAAACTGATTCTTAGAAGTACCTTCCTGTGCTGGCAGTTTTCTCTACTCACTGGAACATGCGCTCATATGTTTCAAACTTGCCATAAGAAGCAAGCTGTGCAAAAATGTGCTGGGGGAAGCCAAATACTGCATATTAAGTAGTTGTTCAGTTTGCTTGCATTTGGGGACCCATCAAATTGATTATCATTCTACAGAAAATTCAACTGGGGAAAGCTCTTTTGAGGACAGTGCAAATCATAAACCTCTGGCATTCAAAGAATCACATCCTTCTGTCATTAAGGTGATACTTTATAACTCTTTCAGATGGTGTTATATAAAAGTAAGATCTCTTTGGGGCACAAGAGAATATGGATAAATATCATGACATCTGGTAGCAATTTCTTTGCTCTGGGAAATCTTTAATTTCTTTCCTAAAGTATGTTTATCTTGAAGCTTTTTAAAGCCCAAGTTGTTGTAATTGCTGGTTCAAAAACAAAACAAAATAAAACAACAAAAACTCAGAAACTACTGCCCAGGTCACTAACTTTTTTGGGACAGGTGATATGGGAACCAATGTGACCTAGAAAATACTAGACATGTTCTTAACAACTCATATTTTGTAATTTGGTTTCATTTTCAGTTCATCAATGTAGGCTTTCCTTCTACTGACACAGAGCAGTAGATGAAAGTAGACTTTCAAATTTAGTCTGGTCAGGTACTTTGACAATAGGCTCATATCATGTTGAGTCAATCAAGTAGTGTTTGACTGTAAAATGTATACATACAAACACATGTATGGACACACATAAATGAGAAACACAAGCATTACATAGTGGATAGGGAACTAGCCATGAAGCCAGAAGGACCAGTATTCAAATCTTAACTCTGATACATGCTAGATGTGTGACCTTGGGCAAGTCAAAACTTCTCAAGTAACTCTCTTGGATCAAAGGTGGCAGAGAAGATGCTAACCTTCACTTATATAGGCAGTTTCCTCATTTCAGAGTTCATACACCAATGAAATTGCAGATATCTATCCCTATCCCTATACATCTCTCTATCTATCTCTAGATACATAGATACACTCAGAGAGGTGTGTGTATGTGTGTAATCATTGAACTTTTACTAAGTGTATTCCATGTTCAATTCAAGAAATTAAAAGTGAAACTCTGCCATCAAGGACAATTTAGATATATACACAAAACCAATACATATGACAACAATATAATAAGCAAATAAAAGATTTACAAAGTACAATAAAAATAAGAGTATGGTAGTTCACATATAGCATTCTAATATGTAAAGCACTTTATATACCTCATTTTATTTGATCCTTACAATAAACTTATGAGGGAGGTAAGTGCCTTTATTTTCCCCTTTTATTGATGGAGGAAAAGGAAGATAGGGTCCTGTCCTTGGAGCATGTTCAGAGATGTGTTTCTTGCTGGATTATAGAGAAAACACTGAACACTCTCTATCTGTGACCATTCCAACACCTGACATTCCAGAAACTGATTTTAGGCATGATGACTCATGGTTAATATGATGGGAAAATGAAGTTTTCTAGTTGATTGAATAGCTAGAAATTCTGATAACTGAGTAGAGGTTGAACCAGATTTAAGTGATTGAACAAATGATTCAAAACATCACCTTTCATTTTATTCCCTAGTAGCTTTTGAGTGAGGAAGCCAGCTCTAGGCCACCAGGTTGTGGTGTTGGGAGGAGACAGGTAGTAGCTGCCCTGACTCCCATCTGATGTCTGTGAAAACATGGTACCTCTTTTTTGGTATCTTTTGTATTTATTTTTTTCTTATGTAAAATGAATGAGTATCTGGAGAGATAATTTACCAAGTTAATTGTGAGCTTTAAAAGGCCAAAAGAAGCATCATGAGGGCCCCTTAGCAACCAGTCTTATCCTAAAATAAGTCAACCTACTAAATGAGCAAGGGAGTGATTAATATAGTCAGTCAGTCAAGCATTCTTTAAGTGCTTGCAATGTATAATGACACCTTTTCTCAGAGGCTA
The DNA here is from genome assembly GCF_028583685.1 of Petaurus breviceps papuanus. Taxonomy (NCBI): domain Eukaryota; kingdom Metazoa; phylum Chordata; class Mammalia; order Diprotodontia; family Petauridae; genus Petaurus; species Petaurus breviceps. The sequence goes on from NW_027186304.1 coordinate 58,535,861, forward strand.
ATTGATGGCTATTCTGGGAAGGAAGTAATGTATGCCCAGAATCAGGAGATATGTAGTCTGCCTTGGCTTTCTGGTTCCATACATGTGTGCCTCACTGCTATGGTACTGAAGTTCATCCTCACTCTTACCTTGGGGGCAGGGCATGCCCCCAAGTTGGGAGAAATATTTTATGTCTTTAATGTTGAGTCCATTAAACCTAGGGGAGTGTGTGTGTGTGTGTGTGAGTGTATGTGTGTTTGTAATCAGAGAATGCACCTGCTATGTTGGGGAGATGTATTGTTATTTATGTCCTTCCCATGTCTTCTCAATAATTTTTCATTCGTAAAAACTAATTAATAGGCAGAACCAAGACCAGACCAGCAGAGCCAGAGTGAGCCTTGGCCAGAAGATTCACCCACCACAGGGGCAATTCTCAGAACAGATTGGAGGGTCTGTCAGAGCTAGGTAAGAAACAAACACAGGACCCATAGTAGCAACAGCAGCTTCTCCTGGGGCTATTAACACACAGCTTGTATGTTTTAAAAATCACCTACCTGAACTTCTGGGAGTCAACATGGTGGAGTAAACTCTAACTTCTCCAATCCCCCATTCTGACCCTGAAACCCCAGAGATTATTGCCCCAGTGTAAAATCCTGAAATAGTGGAATCAGTGGCAGGCTTAGGAGACCTAGAGGAAGGGTATGACTGAGTCTGTGCCAAACCTGAAGTGAGAGGCAGGAGGCATCCCAACAAGCCCTATCTCAGCTGACCAACTGGAGATACCAAAACCTGGGGGGTGGAATAAGCACGCACTAACACCAGAAGCCCTGGGGTGTCTTAGCACAATCAGGGAAATCTGCAGACACCAGCACAGCTGGCCATGGATCACCAGTTGCTGAGCCTGCCCGAGCTCTGGCCCAGGGAAACAGAGGAAGAAATCTGAAGTATCCAGACAACCCCTCCCCCACATCTTACTCTGTGATCCTCAGGGTAACCCAGGGGAAACACTGAAAGTCCTAGCCCTAGCCTCAGTCTAGACACCCAGAGGCTACAGCACACAAAGTCAACAACCAGGCCCCAAGCTCCCAGCTTGAGAAGCATGGGTAAGAGCCCTTTCTACCCTAGAAGCAGAAATCCACTTTAAAAGCCAGGAAATAGGCAGTCACAATGGACAGGAAGCAAGTTGGAAACGCAAAAGGAAAGATGATTGAATTATTGTGAGCAAGAAGAACCAATTCTACAAGGGGACAGCATGGACTCTATACCCACACCTGATACCACAGAAGGAAATGTGAACTGGTCTCAAGCCCATAAAGCATTCTTGGAAAAGCTCAGGAAGGATTTTACAAGCTGAATTAGAGAGTTAGAAGATAAATTGACCAGTTCTTTTAAAATTACAATTGCCAAAGAGGAAAAAAATCTCACTGAAGGAAAAAAATCTTTAAAAGCAAAATCTGTTAATTGGGAAGGCAAGTTTAAAATCTACCTGGAGAAAATGCCTCCCTAAAAATGAAATCTGAATATATAGGGAAAAGGAGCTTCAAAAATTAAATGAGAAAAATTATTTGCTAAAAAATTGTAATCAGTCAAATTGAAGCTAATGACTCTATGAGGCATCAAGAATCAGTCAAAAAAAAACCTAAAGACCGAAAAATCAGAAGAAAATGAAAAATATTTCATTGGAAAAACAACTGACTTGGAGAATAGATCCAGGAGAGATACTCTAAGAATTATTGGTCTACCAGATATCCATGATGGAAAAATAAAAGCCCAGACAACATCCTCCAAGAAATTATCAAAGAAAATTGCCCTTAGGTCTTAGAACCAAAGGAAAAAATAGTTATCATAACAATTTACTGGAAATCTCCTGAAAGAGATTCCAAATTGAAAACTCCAAGAAATATTGTAGCCAAATACCAGAATTATCAGATGAAGGCAAAAATGCTGCAAGCATTCAGAAAGAAACAATACAAATATTGTGGAACTACAATCAGGATCACACAGGACCTAGCAGCTTCTACATTAAAAGATAAGAGGGATTAGTATATGATACTTTGTAAGGCAAAAGTTCTTGGACTGCAACCAAAACTGAGCATAACCTTTCAGGCAAAGAGATAGTTATTCAATGAAATAAGGGACATCCAGACCTTGCTGATGAAAAAGCCAGAGTTCAATGGAAAATTTGATTTCCAAATATAACACTCAAGAGAAACATAAAAAGGGAAATAACACACACACACACACACACACTACATAACTTGTGATTCAATAAAAGCAAACAGTTTCTATCCCTATATGGGAAACTGATACTTGTCAATATTGAGAATTGTATAATGACATTTAAAAAGGATATATGTTGATAGAGGGTGTGAGTATAAATTAACTAATCTAATGATAAAAATCCTTATTAAAGAGTCTGAAAAGATTTTAATGGGAGAAAAGGAAAGGAGACATAAAAGGGTGAATTATGCCACACAAAGAGGCATAAAATCATACTATAGCAAAGGGAAAGAAGGGATGGGTATGAATGTTATATGAACTTTACCCTCATTGGTTTTGGTCCAAGGAAGGAATAACATAATCAGTTAAATATAGGATTCTAACATTAAGAGAGACAAAAATTCATCATAGTAGAGGGAAAGGAGAAAGGGAGAGGAGCACTGTATGAAATTTACTCTCATTGCACTGGTCTCAAGGAGGGAGTAACATATTTTCTTAAGTATAAAAATCTATCATGCCCTACAGTGAGTAAGAGGGGAAAGGGGGGAAATGTGGATGGTAGAAGGTAGGAAATAAGTAGTAAGGGAGAAGGGTAAGTAAAGGGAGGGGGGTGTATAGGGAGGGAATACTGAGGGAGGCAGTGGTCAAAAGGAAAACTCAAGGAGGGTAAGGGAGAAGGGAGAAATCAAAGCATAAATAAGGGAGGAAATAGGATGGAAAGAAAGACACACATAGTAATCCTAACTGCCAATGTGAATGGGATGAATTCTCCCATAAAATGGAGGTATAGAAGAATGGATTAAAAACCATAATTCTACATTATGCTGTCTACAAGAAACACATCTGAAACAGGGGGACACACACAGGGTAAAAGTAAATGTCTGGAGTAGAATATATTATGCTCCAGATAAAGTGCAAAAAAAGCAGGGGCAGCAATCTTATCTCAGATAAAGCAAAAGAAAAAATAGATCTAATTTAAAGAGATAAGGAAGGAAAGTACATCCTGCTAAAAGGCACCATTGAAAATGAAGCAATGTTGCTAAACATATATGCACCAAGCGGTATAGCATCCAAATTCCTAGAGGAGAAGTTAAGGGAGTTAGAGGAAGAAATAGACAGCAAAACTATACTAGTGAGGGACCTCAATCTCCCCCTCTCTGAAATTGATAAATCTACCCCCAAAGTAAACAATAAAGAAGCTAAGAAAGCAAATAGAATTTTAAAAAAGGAAGCTATGACAGACCTCTGGAGAAAATTGAATGAGGATAAAAAGGAATATACCTTCTTCTCAGGATACATTACACATACACAAAAGTTGACCATATATTAGGGCTTTAAAACCTCACAATTTAGTGAAGAAAGGCAGAAATATTAAATGTATCCTTCTTGGATCATGATGCAATAAAATTTATATGTAATAAAGGGCCATGGAAAGATACACTAAAAACTAATTAGTAACTAACTAATTTAATCCTAGAGAATAGGTGGGTCAAACAAGAAATTATAGAAACAATCAGTAACTTCATTGAAGAGAATGACAATAATAAGACAACATACCAAAACTTGTGGGATGCAGCAAAAGCAGTTCTTAGGGGAAGTTTTACATCTTTGAATGCATACATGAGTAAAATTGAGAAAATGGAGATCAAAAAATTGGGCAGGCAACTGAAAAAAAAAACTAGAAAAAGAACAAATAGAAAATTTCCAAATAAATGCTAAATTAGAAATATTGAAAACCAAAGTAGAGATTAATAAAATTGAAATTAAGAAAACTATTGAATTAATACATAAAACTAAGAGCTGGGTTTATGAAAAAAAATGATAAAATTGATAGACCTTTAGTCAATATGATAAAAAAAAGAAAAAAGAAAACCAAATTATGAGTATCAAAAAATGAAAAGGATGGATCTACCTCCAATGAAGAGGAAATGAAAACAATAATTGGTAATTATTTTGCCCAATTGTATGCACATAAATTTGACAATCAGTGAAATGGGTGAATGTTAAAGAAATATAAGTTCTCCAGATTAACTGAAGAGGAAGTAAATTACTTAAATAACCCCATCTCAGAAAAAGAAATTGAACAAGCTATCAATGAACTCCTAGGAAAAACATCTCTAGGGCCAGATGGACTTACTTGTGAATTCTATCAAACATTTAAAGAACAATATATGCCAATACTTTAGAAAAAAAATAATTTGGGAAAATTGGAGGAGTCCTACCAAATTCTTTTTATGATACAAATATGGTGCTGATACCTAAATCAGGAAGAGACAAAAGAGAGAAAGAAAATTATAGACCAATTACCCTCATGAATATGGATGCAAACATTTTAAATGAAACATTAGAAAAAAAGACTACAGCAACTTATCATGAGAATAATACATTTTGCTCAGGAAGGATTTATTCCAGGAATGCAAGAATGGTTCAATATTAGGAAAACTATCAGTATAATTGATCATATCAACAACAAAACTAGGAGAAACAATATGTTTATCTCAATAGATGCAGAAAATTCTTTTGAGAAAATACTACACTCATTCCTATTAAAAACTTTAGAAAGTATAGGAATAAATGAAGTCTTCCTTAAAATAATAAGTAGCATCTATCCAGACTCATCAGCAAGTATTATATGTAATGGGGAAAAGCTAGAAGCATTTCTAGTAAGATCAGAGGTGAAACAGGGATGTTCACTATCACCCCTCTCATTCAATTTCCTTCTAGAAATGTTAGCAGTAGCAATAAGAGAAGAAAAATAAATTGAATTAATCAAATTAGGCAAAGAAGAGACTGTTTCACTTTTTGCAGATAATATGATGATATAGGTAGAGAATCAAGTAAAAAAACTACTTGAGATAATAAATAAATTTAACTAAGTTGCAGGATATAAAACAAACCCACATACAACCTTAGAATTCCTATATATTTCTAATGAAATCCAACAGCAAGAGATAGAAAGAGAAATTCCATTTAAAATTACTGTAGACATAAAATATTTGGGAATATACCTGCCAAAACAAACCCATGACCCATATGAGCACAGTTACACAACACTTTTCTCACAAATGAAGTCACATCTAAATAATTAGAAAAACATCATTTGTTCATACCTAGGTGGAGCTAATATAATAAAAATGACAATTTTACCTAAATTAATTTACATATTTAGCAACATACCAATCAATCTACCAAACAAAATTATTTTATAGAGCTAGAAAAAGTAGTGACAAAATTCATTTGGAAGAACAAAAGGTCCAGTATATCAAGGGAATTAATGAAAAGAAACACTAGGCAAGGTGGCCTATAAAGCCACAGTCTTCAAAACTACTTAATACTACCTAAAGAATAGAGTGATAGATCAGTGGAATAGATTAGGTACATGAGACAATGACAATAGTAATCTACTGTTTTATAAACCCAAAGACCCCAGCTTTTGGGATAAGAACTTATTATTTGACAAAATCTTCCTGGAAGACAGTATGGGCAGAAATGGAGCATAGACCAGTATATTACAACATATACCAAAATAAAGTCACAATGTGCAATGGGTGCACAATCTAGGTATAATGACTGATATTGTAAGCAATCTGGGAGAGCAAGGAATAGCTTACCTATCATATTTATGGAGAAGGGAAGATTTTATGACCAAACAAGAGTTAGAGAGAATTATGAAATGCAAAATTGATAATTTTGATTACTTTAAATTCAAAAGATTTTGTACAAATAAAGCCAATGCAACCAAGATCAAGAGGGAAGCAGAAAATTGGGAAACAATTTTTACAACAGGTGTCTCTGATAAAAGCTTCATTTCTAAAATATACAGAGAACTGAGTCTAATCTATAAGAATACATGTCATTTCCCAATTGATAAATGGTTAAAGGATATAAATAGGCAATTTTTAAAGGAAGAAATTAAAGATATCTATAAGCCTATGAAAAATGCTCCAAATCACTATATTTAAATTGTTTTAATCTTGATGCATTTAATATTTTTTCCTTGAGCTGGGAGTTTCAGAATTTGACTATGATATTCCTATAAGTTTTCCTTTTAGGCTCTCTTTTAAGTGGTGACTGATGGATTATTTTCCATTTCTACTTTCCCCCCTTGTTCTAATGCTTAAAAACAATTTTTAAAAAAATTATTTCTTGTATTATTGTATCAAGATTCTTTTTTTGATAGTAACTTTCAGTTAGTCCAATTATTTTTATATTTTTTCTTCTTGATCTATTCTCCAAATCTGTTGTCTTTCTTATAAGATGTTTCACTTTCTCTTTTATTTTTTCATATTTCATATTTTGTTTAATTCTTTCTTGATCTCTTATAATTTCACTGGCTTCACTTTGCCGGGTTCTAATTGTCAAGGTTTCATTTTCTTCCTTAAGGCTCTGGATCTCCTTTTCTTATTAATTGACTTTCCTTTCATACCCTTCTTGTTATTCTTGGATTATTATATATTTTTTAGTTTTTCTTCCATCTCTGTCGTTTGATTTTTAGTCTTTTTTAAGATCTTTAATTAATTGGGAAGGGGGAGGGCAGGTGTCCAATTTATGTTACTTTTGGGGGGTTTGTTTACTTCAATATCCTTCAATGGATGTGAATCACAGTCATCTTTACTTCCATACTAGCTTTCTATGGTTTTGTTCTTTCTCCTTTGCCTGTATATATATATATATATATATATATTTGGTAATAGCTTAATTTTTTGCAATCACTTCTAGTCCTCGGGTGTAGGAAATAATGCCTCTTCCCCTAGATCTTCAGCTCTCCCCTCTAGCCTGGTATCAAAGCCAAACCTCCGACCTCCTTTAAGTGCCCACAGCCAGGGGCTTTCTGCCCCACTGCTTCTGTACTCCCCGGAAGTGTGTTGGTTCCTTCTTGTCCCTGCTGCTCTTTGCAGCACAACTGGTTCTGGTGTTCTTTATCAGCAGAGGTTCCTTCAATCTTCCCTGGCTCAAATGCCCAACTCCCCTTTGTAATGGTACTTTGAAGACCCCTTTTTGTATTGTCACGTAAGCAGATACTTAGCACTTAATAACTAATCAAACCTCTGTGAAAGAAACAAAAGGTATGAACCCCTGTTCCTGACATAACAGGAAGGGGTTGGCTGAAACAGGAAGATAGGGTTGTGTGTATATAAGAAAAGCCTAAGAGAGGCACAGTCAGAATTTCTTGCAGCACCATGGAGGCAGAAGCAGCTACCAGGAGGAGGCTGAAAAGGAGCCCAGGAACCCAGGCTGGATAAGGTGATACTGATTTTTTTGAATGAGCTGCAGAAGACTGAGGAAGCATGACCAGGATGACTTGGTTGAGCCTTGAATTCCCAGGAACAGAAATTGTGAAGGATTTGAGATGGATTAGACCCTGTGAACTTCAGTGTAGAGCAGGACCTACCCAGAGAGCTGGACAAGGAACTGGGAGATGTCTGCCATTGAACCCAGGTGACAGTCTGGTGAATCCAGGTAGAATCTGGGACCATGGAAGGGGATCCAGGGAATATGAGAACTGGTCCCAAGTCAAGACGAAAAGACCTCTCTGTCGGTACTGAGTACTGACAAAATTGTAGTTTTCTAGTGATCTAGAGGTGGAGGGTCTGTGTATTTTCTAATGATTGTACTGATTAATAATACTTAATATTGTACTGATTAATGATACTTAATAATTGATTGCTGAATAAGTGACTGATTGAGTTAACTTAGTATGCCCCATGAGTGGAAGACTTTGACTATTGTGCTTTGAGATGATTGTTCTTTGTTCAAAGCTTTGTGGCCACTATGGTGGAAACTATGTGGCCATTTTAATGATAAACTGTTGTGAATAGTATATTGTGATTTTCTGTGATAAGTTGGCAGAACAGGATTGTTGTCCTTGTCTGGATCCTAATTTCCTGTTTGACCTCAAGAAAATCATTCGTTGAACTTTAACATCCTAATATGAAAAATAAAGTACCAGACTTTAAAATTTTGGTACTAACCTGAAAAACAGAGTATGAAACTTGTACTGCATTCTCTAATACTAGTATTATAGTACTAGGCTAAAGTAGTTGACTTCTAGTTCTAAAATTCTACAGCTCTTATTCTATAGATGTGAAAATATAGCACAGTGGGGCGTCTAGGTGGTGCAGTGAATAGAGCACTGGCCTTGGAGTCAGGAGGACCTGAGTTCAAATCCTGCCTCAGGCACTTAACACAAAAACTAGCCATGTGACCATGGGAAAGTCACTTAATCCCAATTGCTCTCCAAAAAAAAAGCAAAAAAAAAAAGAGAGAAAATAAAGCAGAGATATGATTACAGAAAACCCCATTATTAGATGATACTGCTTTATGATTAGTACTTGCATATGCCTGAGCCTGGAATGGACAGAGAAGCAATTTCTTTTTCTTCTATCAACTTATCCCTTATTGTCATTAACTGCCTTTTACTGTTGCAAATTTCAAGTTACATTTACTTGAAGCTTACTTCAGTGAATTAGACTTCACTATTTTGAGGCTGCCTTTATTTCTAACCTGTTTTTAGTATTTTAAATTAAGGTTCTAACAGCAATTAACCTCAACCCATTTATCTAAATAACTGACTTTAAGCTATCTACTATCATTAGTATTGGGTCAGAAAAGACAATATGGGAATCTATCAGATTATAGTTATCTGAGCTTGGCACAAAATGCAATATACTATTGGAAATTCAAAGATAGTAATAAAAAAGTATGTGTACGATCAATCTGGGACAATAGCCTTAATCAAGGAAGAAAATCTTAAGTAAATCAAGTAAATTATTATTATTAACAATAGGAGCACAAGTAGATATCCTAACAGGTGATTCTGTTGATTTTTTTTTTTTTGCTGCTGTGGACAATAGCCAATGTAGGATGTTTATGACACATACATAATCTGTTCGAAATTTTCCCTGTTAATGGATAGGGGAAGGAAAACTAACACAACGATAATTCAAAATAATGACTAATTTAAAAGTTGGTTTTTATTTGAGTTTGGAATAGTCAGATACATGTATTGTGTATAGATTTATCCTATGGTGGCAAGGGAAACTATATAGCATGGTGTAAAAAACACTGGAAAGAAGTTGAGGAAAAAACAAATTTAGACATTATTTAAAAAAACTTTTTAAAATTAAAATTATCACAAAATGGAAGAGACTACCTTGATGTTGGGAAGGCAGGTTTCCCTCTCTCATTCAAAAGATTTCACAGTCTTTTATAATTTGTTTTGTTTATGATGTGACCTCTAATATTCCCCTTTAAGTAAAATCTACATAATGGACTATTCATCTTTATATCTGCAAACTCTGTTACTAACTCACTCTCACTTTATGAGCTTTAGCAAGTCAATGAAATTTTCTGGGCTTAAATATCCTCAACTGCAAAATTAGAATGTAAGTTAGATTATCCCTAAGGTCTCTTCTAACTTTTAAGCTATGATTCTACATTGTTTACAAGTCTTTTGTATTATAAAAAGTGCTACTAGGAATGTTTTGGTCAATATGAAATCTACTTTTCTTTTTTTTTTCACTTTATTATCTGAGTCAATGGAGTATGAACATTTTGTCACTTTCTTATCATAATTATAAATTGTTTTCCAAAATGATCAGTCCAATTCATGGCTTTGAAAACAGTATATTAACATATCTATCTTTCTACGGATCTTCAAGCATTAATTATTCCCATCTTTTGTCGTATCCAATTTGTTCTTTATGAGTTGAAATCTTAGATTGCTTGGTTTGCATTTTTGCATGTATTTTATTACACAAGCTTTTGAGTAATTTTTATATGATTGTTATTTTAAAATTCTTTTGAGAGTTGTTTATTACTTTTGAATACATCCATTGTGAAATATACTTTGCTCTTACATACGTATACATGTTCCATTTGTCTTATATATCAGACTCTATCCAATTGACCAACTTTTTTTCTTATCCCAGTTGTGTTGATATTGTTGTTGCAGTTTTTTTTTTGTAAACAAGATAATCTATTTTATATTTTGTGACAATTTCCCTCACTTGGCTAGTTAAGAACCTTTCCTAGTCTTAGCTATACAAGGTGCCTGATCTGAGTCTTTTCTAATTTATTTTCTCCACACAATTGACAAAGTAATTTTCTTAAATCATAGATCTGACTTCATCTCCTCTCAGTACAATAAATTCCTATTTACCTATTACCTCTAGTATCTAATACAAATACCTTCATTTGTAACTTAAATGTTTATATAATTATTTGTTACCTGACACATGTAGTAACCATTTAATAATTGCTTGATGACTGATTGATGTACAATCCTTCACAATTTGGCTAAAGTCTATCAGAGTAATGGCATATTCCTCTTCATTCACTCTCTAGGAGAAAAAAAATGGATGTTCCTCTTACAGCAATCAATTTCACATTTCCATGCTTCTGCAAAGTCAGTCCTCCATGGTGAGAATGTCCTCACCTTTATGTCTTAAAATCCCTAGCTTCCTTTAAATCTTAACTCTAACACCACCTTCTTCAGGAGATCTTTCCTATCTTCCCCATCTGTTAATACCCCCCCCCATAAAAAATTCATCCTGTTCTAAATGTATTCCGTATATATTTACATAGGTATATTTTGTCCCCCCTGATAGAATGAAAAATGTTTGGGGGCAAGGAATTTTTCATTTTTATCTATGTGACTCCTATGTCTAACATACTGCCTTTCTCACAAAAAAGTACTTAATAAAGAATGTTCTTTTATGACCAGCACAATATTCTTTCCATTAGGAGAAGAACATGGCCCAAGTTTTCTAGGACATCATCACCAAAATTGAATAACTTTGCCAGAAACTTTTATTCTCTTTGGCTGTTACTTTGTTCAGATGTAAAACAAGACAATTGAATTATGTAATTGAGGCCCCTTACACTCCATGAGCCCAAGTATAATGTTTCCCTGTGTCAGCTTCATGTTGGTGGCCTGTCACCATTTTTTCCATTGTCTTTTGTCATAGAAAGCCTTTTCCTATATTTTCACTTTTGTCATACAATCTGCTCCAAAGGGTTATAATTTAACGTATTTTGGACCTATCTGCCATTTTCTACAGTCTTCTTCAGGGTTCTTTTTCCATGTTTAACAACTTTCTCATAAAGACTTTCTTCCTTTATATTAGCCTAAATTCTCCTGATGTTATTTTAAAATAGATGTCCTTGTTTTGTCCTCCACACAGATGGAGAACAGCTGGGTATCATCTTCTATATAATAACACTTCATGTATTTATAGATATTATGCCAACACTCAATCTTGCTTTGTCCGGCCTAAATAATCCTAATTCCTCTAGTTTTTTGTTTTTTTTTTCCATATAAATGTTTCTACTCTCCTCCCAACTTATTAACTATTTTCATGCTTCCCTTAGCTCTACTCCTGGTTATGAATGTCCTTCTTAAGGAGTAAAGACTTGAGCAGTGAAAACTCTTTGAAGAAGATTAATTAACCTGGAAATAAGAGAGGTATAACACAAAGGCAGTATTTTAGAACTTTCTCTTCTGCCAAAAAAATTCTTCACCATCCTGCTATTGAATTCATTTTTTACATGATCTTTTTTTCATGTTTTTCACACAATAAAGGAACATTGGATAGAACAATGGATTAGGAGAGAAGGAAAACTTGAGTTCAAATCCAGCCTCAGATAAAATAAACACTTCAATGGACTAGAAGACAAGGAAAACTTGAGTTCAAATCCAGCCTCAGATAAAATAAACTTATAATCATATTGACCCTGGATAAGTCATTTAACTTCTTTCTACCTCAGCATTAAAAATATGACTAATTTCCTAGGGTTGCTATAAGGATAAAATAATGTATTTATAAATTTCTTTGGAAGCCCTTAAAACTTTCTATAGATGCTATGTAGATATAATAAGGGGGAAAGGTCACCGAAAAGATTATACTAAACAATAAGGCATGAGTCTCTAATTTGTTTTAATTTTTTCTCCCTTCAGAGAATCAACATTACAACATTAGTACTCTCCCATCATTGCATGAAATAATAAACCTATCTTGAATTGCACTTTATAATACCAGAATTTATTTTTTATCACTTTCAGTGACTAGTTCAGTATACTTGACCAATATTAGTTTATCAATGAGGCCTTGTATTTTAAGTTGCTCCATGCTGTATATTCTTTCCTGAAACTAAATAGTAGCGGGTCGATTTGGCATAATAGAAAAAGCCCAGGACCAGAGGGAGACAAACCTACTCAGCTATTTAGTAACTGTGTGACTCAGTAACACTCTTTGAGCCTCAGTTTCCTTGTTTGTAGGATGAATATACTACTTACACTCTCTATGCCATTGAGTAGTTGGGATATAATGTATTTAAAGCATCTGATTATTATCAAGCACTATATATATATATATATAAAAGATCATGGTATAGTTTAGAAACTGACTTTAGAATCCAGAAGACTTGAGTAAAGGAGACCAAGTACCTTCTTTGATACATACCATTGGTGTGAGCTTGAGCAAGAATTATATCTGTCAATAGCCCAGGAAGCTCTCTAAAGCTATAAGATAAAGTGCAGGTGTTAATATGGATTTAATATGAAATTTCATCACTGGAGATTCCCCATACCAACAAAATTGCCAGGCAAGTTAAAAAAAAGAAAGCAGTATCAAAATGTCATATGTAATTGCTGCACATTTCTGAAGGGCAAGAAATCATGTCCTTCATGTGAAATTCTTCCTTGTACTCCTTTTACTTTACCCCATTCCTACCATGATCATGAGTATTCATTTAACAGATACTTTTTCAATGAATGTTAGTCTAAGAATATTCACTGAGACTGGCAGTTTCTCAAACCATCTATAATCTTTTGGCTTCTAAACGTGTACTTGCATCAAATTCTACATATGTAAGCAGGGAGAATGCCAGATGTTAGCAATTACTATGTGAAGCATCAAATAGCACAATCTTCTCGCACTTTTTATGTTCACTGTTTATTCAGTCGTATAAATGGCATTTTTAAAGCATGGGGGCACTGATGTTCTTGTAAATGTGTGGTGGGTGTAATGGAAAACATTTCACACTATGACCAAATGGAATGACAACCCTCCTCTATAATTGGTTACTAACAAGGAGAAGAATCTAAAGGAGGAGAGATTCACTTTACCATGATTAAAATATTATTTTCTGCTTCCCAGGGATCCTAAAAGTGCTAGAGGCAGCTTGAGCTGACTCAGAAACATGATTGTTAAATGGAAGGCAATCTGAGAAGGGAAAGCGCTAGCTGCTGGAGTGACAAAGAAATACCTCTTATGAAGGTCTTTCTGACTTGACCCAAGTCTTGAAGAAAGCCAGTAGAGCAGAGGTAAAGAGATAAAGTTTCAAAAGTAAGGGAGGAACAAACAGTGCAGACTTAGAGGTGGGAGATATAGGGTCATATTAGAGAAACTTCAAATAGACTAATGTAACTGAATCATAGATGAATTGGGACTGTGGAAAGCTAATCAGAGACCAGGATGTGAGGGCTTTTTAAAGGCCCAACAAAAGATTTTCTATTTGATTCTGGAGGTGATAGATAGCCATTGGAATTTATTGAGTAAGAGTGTAACATGTTTAGACCTAAATGCACAGTAGCAAAGAAATTGAGAGCCAACAAAAAATTAGGCTCTACCTAGGAAGCACAAAATTCTAATGACTTTGGTACTTGCCTTTGAAGAATAAGGGCTACTTTCATTAAAAAAAAATCCAATTCTAGTTGAGATATTTCTTCCATGTTGAAAGTATATTGCATTAAATATAAGTTTATGTTCTAACCTGAACCATGAGCTCACCATTCCAATTTTCAAACAATAGCATTAATTAGTATGATTGTAGAATTATGTAATACCCTAACATTTCTTTTCCAAACATATGCTGGAGTTCAAAGGGCAAACTCAAATATATAGATATACTCATATACATACATATACATATACATATCACATATAAGAAAATGGCACTGGAACAGGTGTAGAATTCTAAAAATCCAGAAATTGAATGGCTTTTCATAACTTAAACATTCATGTATGATGCAGAAGTTTTGCCTGGAATGGGTTTTGTTTGAATGTTTACACTAAATGTTTCAATGAAAGATGTAGGGTTGTGTTCATGGTAAAGCCATTCTTTGAACTATGATTTTCATTCAAACTGGTCAGGAAGACCATCTACCTAACAGCAATTTTAAGAACATTTTTTCTAGGTTGCTGTCTTATAACATTGCTATGCAGATATCCCACACCAGTTAATTGACTTATGAGGATATACTTTCAAATCTAACTGAAATGCCTAAACCCACTTCAAGGTGAGCTAATATACTCTCCAGATCTTGAAGATACATCATATCATTTCTGTGTTAAGATTCTATGTAATAATTTAAAACTTGGGCAGTCCAAAGACCTAGGGTCTTCCTGTCAAATTATTATCACTATTTTTGATGACCCAAGTTTGTATCTGTACCTTCTCCCCTTTCTTTGCACTCTCAAGTCCAAGTGAATTTTTGCAAGAGTTTATATTTCTTAAGGAGGAAATAAATCACAAATAATAATAGAGAGAAAAAGAAATCTTCTAAGCATATTACTTTAATAGAATGATTGAAAGAAAAAGAAGTGAGGGAAAAAAACAATATATGAGCACAGAAACTATCCATAAAACTATTGTAAAAGTCCAGGGGGAAAAGGATGAGGGCCTTTACCATGGTGGCAATGAGTGGAGAAAAAGGGACTTTTATTAGATTTGTTTTGAAAGTAGAAATGGTAAGACATGACAAGAGATTGGAAAGTTGGGCTATGTGCAAGTGAGGAATCAAGCATGATGCTGGTGTTAAGCACCTCGATGATTGGAAGAATGATGGTAGCCTTAATTAGAGAAAAGTTCAAAAGAGGGGAGGATTTGGGAAGAAAATTATGAGTTCTGTTTTGAACACCTTGAATAGAGAGAGACATATCAGCAAAGGGTATATATTCACAATTACATTCCTCAGATATTCTGATACACTGAAATATACTATCATTTGTAAGAGACACATAAAAGCAACAACAAAGGGAAAATTGTCAGAAAAATGGAGATATCTCTTAATAATAGAATATCTTTAATTATGTTTACATGGTTCAACTATTTAACTAAACTCATATTCTTTTAAGTATGTTTCCATCTTATTGTGACTCTATTACTGGACAGCCTCTAGAATTATGCTTTCTTCAGAAATTCTTTGGGTCATAAGATGACTTTTTATATATAAAGGCAAAAAAATCAATCCTGCCCATCTCTATACTATTCTAATCTTACTCACATTATCAGCCCCAAATTATTTATCCCATATCAGGTTCATGAAATCTGCCCCTTAGACATCAGACTCACAAGTGACCTTTTCATTATTTTACCCAGTATTAGGCCTTTTCTGCTTCCCAATCATATTCACATCATGCTACTTCCACTTAGACCACAATCCCCATTCTCTCATGACCACTCATGTACTCTACATTTTATGAAAACTCTGAAGTTTATTTTATAAGATACACATATATGTACGTGTATATGCATGTGTATATGTGAATATATGTATCCCAGGGCAGGCATATGCTTTAAAATCTTTAAATTAATTGCTTAGAAATCCATAGAAGTCTCCTAAATATTTTAAATGTTATTAGCATTGTGGGAATGCTACCTGTACAAAGCTAATCCACAGGGGTAGTTGTTTAGAATCATATATCTTGGTAAAATTATCCAGGAATGTTGCTGATACTGGGCTACTTACAGTCACATCTGCCCTCTTAAAGAAATTGGAATGTGAGAGTTCTTTGAGTTACAGTACTGATGTCGTTATATAGGTTGTAAACTCAAGGACTCAGAAGGCCAATGTCATAACAATTTCTTTCTTCGGCTTGAGTCCAGGGCCTTTATTAGATTGTTTTTATTTAATAATGTGTAGAATTGGAATTATTTCATACAAGGATCCAATTTATATTCTGGAATATACATCTGTCAAAGTAAATGCCCTCGTGAGCATGAATTATGGGTAAATATCAAGAAGCACATGGTTACTATCATGATCAGTGCAGTGTAACTTAGGATTCAAAACATTTCTAAGATTTATTTTTTGAGAGGGAGGGGACAATAGCTTTGGGAAAATTAGTTTGTGGCAAACTCATATTAACACATCCAATGCTTTAATGAGAACCTATCATTTGATTGACAGCATATGACATTACATTGGTGATATATTGTTCTATAAAAGAAAAGCTGTGCTATTAGAGGGACTGGGTTTAAACTCCACTTCTAAGGTTTAGTAGCTGTGTGACTTTGGGTAATATTTAATTTCCCTGCACCCCAGTTATTTTGTTTGTTTGTTTTTTATTGATGAAATGAGAGAGGTTTACTAGAAAGACAATTAGATCCCTTCCAAGAATGAGTCTGCTATCCATAGCACAGAAAAACCAACCTGAATGAAGTAGCAAGACACACTGAGGCACAGACAAAAAGTAATGAGTTAGGTGCATTAAACCTTGGCTACCCCTTCTCCTCAGACCCTGGGGAAGACAGACCAAGGCTCTACACCCAACAATCTGAGAATGACAGTGCTCCCAACCACTCTACCTGATTTCAGCTTAGCCAGTCTTAATATTCATTATTGAGTGATGTGAAGCCACACATGAGCAGCTTTCTGGAGGACTACTACTGTGAACAGCTTTCAAGAATCTGATTACATAGTATAGTGAACACTCTATTCAATAAGAAATCAGAGCAAAACATTCACATAGAATCAAGGTACAGCATTCACAATGGCACAACTTATCACAGAAAATCAAAATACAGCATTCACAATGACTTATCACTAAAATGGTCACATAGTTTTCACCAAAGTGGTCACAATAGTTTTCAGTAAAGTACAATCATTTAGTAACTCAATTATTCAATCATCCTTAAGGAGGTTTCCATCCTTAAGGGTAGCAAAATACAATGGTCAAAATTCTCCCCTCATGGGGTAAACTAAGTTACAAATCAGTCACTATTCAATCATTAGTCACTAATCAGTCATCAGTCACAACTCAGTAACCTCTTAAGGGGTAGTGGAAAATACACAGGTCATCCACCCCTGGGTCACAGTAAATCATAATTTTCTCAGTCAATGCACGGTATCCAAGTAAAGTCTTCTTTTAGCTTGATTGGTGGCTGGCTCTCAGTTTTCATGGTTCTTCTTCCATGGTCCCAGCTCCAACTGTCACCTGGGTTCAAAGGCAGGCAGCTCCAAGTGTAATGCCAAGCAAAGGCAAGTTCCAAGGTTCAGAATACCAGCATAGTAACTCTCCATTTTATTCAGTGACAAATTAAGGCAAAACATTCATAGAAAAGAGAAAATCAAAATATAGCATTTGCCAAGTGTAATTCAATAATTTCCAAGTACTACTCCACCCCTGGGAAGTACCTTCATTTAGTAAATCACTAAGTCTCTCTTTTCAAATGAAGATTAAGATTAGTTTCCAATCATAAACAAAGCATATTCATTTACTCAATCACAGAGCACAAAATTGTCAAGTTTCCCACCCCTGGATCACAACTGAATTACTGTTATCATCAGTTAACTCCAAGCACCTTCTCAAAAGGGGAAGTGGAGAGGACAAAGGCCATCTACCCCTGAGCTACAGCAAGGTTAAGATATCATCACAGCATTTACTACACAAAGAGAGATCTTTTCTTCATCTTTACCTGAGGCAAGTTCTCAGCAATCTCTGTTCCTGGTGAGACAAAGCTTAACAAAGCCATAATATCCATTGCTAGTGTCCTCATCAATTCACTCTCTCCGTGCAGAACAGTCTCAGAATCCCTGAAAACATCAGCAAAATCCTCTTCCAGGATTTCTGTAAACATACAACAAGAAAATCCTTCTTCAGGGCTTCTGAACCAACAGCAAGGGTCCAGAACCTCTGCAACAACAGCACTGGCCTTCACCAACAGATGAATCTAGCAAAACAACATCAAAACAGACAGACAAAATACCAGCATCAAAGTCATATCTCCTCAGTCCGTGGAAGCTCTCAAAAGTCCTAGGCAGGTCCAATTGGCCCTCAGAAATCCTCTCTCTTTTTGCCTCCATGCTGCTCTCAAAAGTTCTCCAGCCTCTCTCTGCTCAGACCTTCTCTCTGCTTGGGCCTCTCTCTAAATCCACGCAAAAGCTCCTCCCAGTTCATTTGTCTCTTTTCACATCAACAAGTCCATCCCACAAATGGGATTCACAAGCTTTGGGTTTCAACACTCAACCTGAAAACCATGCCAATAGAGGGAGATCTTTAAATTCCATTACTATTACAAACAGTTCCTTGTCCAGGTCCTTGTCCAGTTCTTCATCCAGTTCCCATTCCATATTGAAGTTCACAGTGTCCAGTCCACCTCAGGTCCTTCACAGTTCCTGTTTCTAGGAAGACAAAGCTTAACATAGCCACAATAATATTCAAACACATTACCGGTATCATCATCAATTCACTATCTGCCTGTGCAATCAACTCAGATGCACCAACAAGGTCTGAGAATTCAACACAAATCATCAACATAGAAATCAACACAGACCCACAAACAAGGTCCAAGAGGTCAGCAGAAATCATCAGTAAAGTGCCAGGACCTCCAAAACCCTCCTCCAGGACTTCTGTAAACATACAACCAGAAAAATCCTCTTTCAGGGCTTCCAGTAAGGTCCCAGGGCTTCTGTACAAAGTATCATAAACAAACATCAACACAGACAGAGCAGACAAACAGAGTGCCAGGATACCACAAATTTTCTTGTTCTTGACTCTGCCACCCCAAGAGTCTTCTTCTCAGTTCCTGTTGTCTCTAGACCTGGGGCTCCACTTATATAGTCATTAGTTTCCCAGGACTTTACAAGTTGTGGAGTTCACACATTCTGTTTCTTAACAGACTAAAACAAGGTGTTAATTCAATAGCTGAAAAAAGGTGCGAACTATTTCTATGCTTGCCATTACGAGTGGAGAAACTCTTTTGGAGAAGGGGCCTGCCATCTCCTACCACCACCACCATCAACTGCCAACCAATTGCATTCTACTGGCAGATAAGCTTTAGAACCTTGGCAACAACGTATCTCCCAAGCAACTGACCCACTTCCAGTCTGGCCTCTGTAGCCACATCACAGGGAAGCAACCTTCGTGGAGATTCATCCTGGCAACTCCCTTACCTCTGATGTAGCTTGGTAATGTAATACTTAACTAGTCACTTAATCTTTCATTGCCTTCCCTTAAGACTGTAAGTTCCCCAGAAGGTACAGCTTTGTATTTGGTAGATGGAATTTCCTCAAAAGCTCGCTACACCAAGGAAATTAGAAGGTAATCACTACCCTACCCAGACCCCAAGAAGTCAAATACAGAACAGAACACGATACTCCATACGCAAGATTAACTTTGCCTTCTGGAAAAAAAAATAGGAAGGAAAATACTTGTAAACAAATACTCTTTAAGTTGGCATATATTTCTCTTGCAGAGCAAATGTATTATTAGGAATAGTGTGAGAAAGGAGAAACAAAGAGAAAATCTTTACATTTGCAGATTTGAATGTATTTTAGTATCAAGAATCCAGATGGTAAACTCAGCTTGAATCTCCCCTACCTCCACCTCAATCTCAAATTAGTCAACATATTTGATAAGGTTGGTTTTTAGCCTTAAGGAAAAAAGATCCACTAGTAAACTGCAAGGGGAAAGAAACATATTGTAGATTGTAGACACACAATGAAGTCTAAAGAACTCAAAAGTTTTCAGAAGTTAAAACTGATTAAAACCCAAAGTCATCTAATCTCTTGAGAAATTAAGTCTTTGTTGAGAGAAGAACTGAAGGTCTCCCTTATACTTGGACTTACATAGGGAAAGGTTAGAGGCCTGCCAAAAGTCAGTTTATACCTAAAGTATGGGTGATAAATAGCAAATAAACTACTTGAGAAAGGTAACTAGGTGACTCAATGGTGAGAGCACTGGGACTGGAGTCAGGAAGATCTGAGTTCAAATTCAGCCTCAGACAATTACTAGCTGTGTGACCCATGGCAAGCCATTTAACCCTAATTGCCTCAGTATATATAGGAAGGTATATGGGCATATGAATATGTATGTGAGTATTTGTATATATGTCTACAGGTATACATAGACAAAGTGCACAGGATCAATTGAATAGGAAGGTATGATATTTGAAAGCCGAAATTGAGAGGTAAGAGAGTAACATAATGAGAAGAGATGGGGAAAGACAGAATGGGATAAATTATCTCTTATGGAAGTGTTAGGGCCGCGAGTATGAGAGACACTGGGGCAGTCACAAGATGTCAGAGGGAGTGCACGTGACCTCTGAAAGGCAGGGGCTTGGAGATATGGAGGCCGACTCTGCCGGACGTAAAGGCCGACATGGCATTGAGCGCAGGGTCGTGGGGGCCAACTCTGCTTGGTTGGGAAAGGCCGACGTGGCACTGAGTATGCCCCATAAACAGGGACTCCTCTTAACACATACTCCTTTGCTCTGCACTCCGGAGAGTGCACGATTGGCTCCCACATGACAGGTGACAAGGGGGCAGCCGGAGGGGGTGCACATGGCTTTCTCAGGGACGTTGTTGAGACAGCTTTGCCTGGAGGTTAACAAACCAGGGATAAGGGAGTTTTGGGCACACTGACACGAGAGTGATACTCTGTGTGGCAGTGCGTAAAGGACTTCCGGGAAGGACGTTGTTCCTTGGTCTCTTACAATGTACTTGGGAGAGAACATGATTGGCCCCACAAGGCTTATAAATTGGGGAGATAGAGGAAGTGAGTTAGTTCCTGTGCTTGCTTATGGTGCTGTTAAGATGTGACGGAATAAACAGCTTTGCATCATACTTTCCGTATCCTGGGTGTTCTGTGGGGTTAAGTTCTTCTTGGAGACAAGAAGCCTGAGACGTCCAAAGACCTTGTATAAGGTAAGATAAGGCTGGAGTTGGGACCGGGACCCCAATATAGAAGAGGCAAGGGATAACTGTTACAATGGAGGGGAAGAACAGGAAGGCAAAAGGGAATGGGTCAACCTTACTCTCATTGAATTTGGTTTAGGGAGGGAATGACATACACACTAATTTCAGTACCTTGCCCTACAGGAGAGTAGCGGGGAAGGGGATGAGATTAGGAATAATGGAGGGGAGGCCAGGTTGGGCAGAGGGTAGTTAGAAGCACACACATTTGAAAAGGGACAGGGTCAAAGTAGAGCATAAAACAAATGGGAGGTGGGATAGGATGGAGGGAAATACAGTCTTTCACAATATATGCACTATGGAAATGTTTTGCATAACTATACATGTACAGCCTATATTGAATGGTTTATCTTCCCCGTAAGGGTAGATGATGAGGGAGGAAGGGAAAGAATCTGTAATTCAAAGTTGTAAAATCAAATGTTAAAAAATTTTTGTTATTTTTATATTTTTTCTTTTGCATGCAACTGGGAAATAAGATATACAGGCACTGGGGTATTGAGATTCATCTTGCCCTACTAGAAAGTTGGAGGGGGTTTGGGGGAAGATATAGGAGAGAGCATATTGGGGGAGGGGGTATACAGTGGGATTGCTGTTTTGTGGTGGTAGGTAGGGGAAAGACAGTGAGAAAATTTGTAACTCAAATCTTGTGGAAATAAATGATGTAAAATAAACATAAAATTTAATTTAAGAAAAGTCCATGCTCATTTTGGAATCATTTCATTCATTTAGTCTCAGGATAAAGACTGATCACACCACACATTGAAAATGTTTTGATTGGCTGAAATAATTAAACAGACCTGTTGGCTCGTTTATATTATAACAGTGCTGATTGAAATCTCTCAAGCGTAGTCAAATTCACTCATTGAACACTTTTGAGAGGACTTGACTTTGGGTTAAGGGAACAAATAAATCCCAACCCTTCTCCCCCAATGACAAAGTGACTTCCTTGTGAACTTAAAAAGGTCAGAAGATGTAGATTTTCAATTGGCATGAATAGCAGAGACCATAACTCTGCAGGGTCTCTAGAAGAGCGTTAGAAGATAGCAGTGTCTACCTTGGGAATTGAAAGATACATAAACAACAAACTCATAGACCCACTGAGGAAAGGCAATTTCAGTATTCTAAAAAGGCACCAATTACTGAAGCCCAGAAGAGAATTAAACCTAAGAGGACTTCATGAGGACTTCATGAAGGGGAAGAATGATACAAAGTAGCTTAGGAAGTGTGATTCTACAATTTGGCCACATACGCATTCTAAGCTTAAACCTCTTCTCTTAAGACATCTTGTGTATGCAAAAGGCAAGTAGACTTTAACTTAGGGTAATGTTCTGTAATAACTACTGTTTACATATGTGTATGTATATGTGCACACATGCTTAGTTCATACCCTTTCTAAAAGCTAATTAACTATCAATAATAATCAATGGGGAGTACAATGTTGGGAGTTTTTGAGCCACAGAACTAGAAACCACATCCTCTTAGAGTTATCCCTAGAACCCTGATTTGGGAAAATAGTAATGATAGCTAGCATTTAACTGAACTCAACTCATCTGATCCTCATGGCAACTTTTGATGTAGTAACTATTTTTATTGCCATTTTACAATGAGGAAACTGAGACCCCAAGAAGACAAGATACTTGCTGAAGGTCACAGAGTCAGGGAGTGTTTGAATCAGGAATCAAACTCAAGTCTTCATTATTCTAAGCCCATTGATTTATCCTCTGCACTATCTAGCTGCCTTTTACAGTAGTTACTGGTCTCTGGACACTTATCCTGACAAGATGAGTAAGGGCTGGCAAGGAGGTGGCAATGGAACTGCCGTAAATTACATTTATATCTACCTCTACATTTATGGTTACATCTACACATGCAATATATATATATATATATATATATGTATATATATATGTATATATATATGTGTGTATACATATATACACACATATATCAGGCCCACACTGTTACATACACATCTGTGTACTTATAAATATAAACATATTCACATACATGCACATGTTATACAATGCATGTGCACTGTACAAATACATATATAAATACATATAAAAGTAGGGAACATGTATAGTCACTTCCCTATTTTTCTTGTTGATTTTCTTTTAACATTGCTTTAGCATTAGGCTATCCATCTTCTGTACCTCATTCTTTCTAAGGAATGATCTTTTATGTTAATAAATGTTCTTGTTTTTTCTGCCACTTCTTATAGGTAAATGCTCATTTGGGAGGACACTGCATGATACTTAAATCTACCATGTGCCTTTCCATTGCCCTTTAAGTTACTTAAGATTTTGATTTACAAAAATCTTGATGTTCCATCTGCTTAAAAGATGAAGTTTTTGACAGGTAGAAAGATATGGAGAGATAGCAATCTCTCCCACTCCACAGATGACATTGTGTATAGTGAATATTAATAACTGGATTTTACTTTATTTTAAGGTCATCTGTATCTTTTTTGTGAAATATGAAGTCCAGTTTGTTTGCCTAAGCACTTTATTTTTTTCTAGTACTTGCTCTAAAACATAGATATTCCTTTAATTATTTGTTCTTAATTTAAATTTTCACAGTGAGGGTTCTTTTTCTTTCTACATACATTTATTGGGTAAAGAGTTGGTGCTGTGCCTTTCCCAGGGCTCCCAGTCATTGTCCAGCACACATTGCTAGGTTCCCTGGGTCAAGGATCCACAATAAGCACTAGAGAAAATTTTAATTTTTAGAGAAAAATAATGTACTTTCATACTTCGCTTTTTCAATGACCCACATCATCAAATTTTCCCATTCTGATTTAAGGATATTGTGCAAAGCTATTTCTTCCAACTTTTGGTCTTGTGGAATTCTATAACCAGTTTCATTACTCAAAACTGCATTGAACTCTCTGAAGTTTTCTTTAGTTGTATGATTTTGTTTCATTAACCATTACTTGAATAAGTGGCACATCTAATGGAAACTACATTGTCGCAAAAAGACTTTTATCATGAGATATTTATTGTCCTAGATTTTCGCCTGCATTAACAAGGGAATATAGGCAAGCAGATGGTGAGCAAATAGAGAAGGAAGTTCAAAGAACCAAATGAAAAAGTTTGAATGTCTTGTCTCAAGCACAGGTTATCTGTATTCCTGCTCCAGTTCTAGGGCACTAAGGGAGTCCACAGGATGTGTGAATGAGAAAGCATTAATTCATTCAACAAGAACCAAGTGTGAGTCTCTTGTGGGTATATTATTGTATTAGAAATTATGAGGAAATTAAAGGAAATATAAATGAGAAGCTCTCTGCCTTGAGTAACTTATACTGTAGTTGATAATATAAGGCATGTATAAAACAACTAGAGAATGATTGTGTACAAGAAGTGAATAAAGATTATACATTAAAGTTCAATTCAATAATCATTTATTAAGTGCTAGGTGCTATGCTAAGAAATGGGGATATAAATAAGAAAAAGAAAGACAATTCTTGTTCTCAAACGTCTTATCATCTAATGAGAGGAGACAACATGCAGAAAGAATCTAAGAATTTGGGGCACATCAGAGGGTACCTGGCACCAAGGGATCTTGTGTTGTATACTTCCAACAAGCAGAGCTATAGAAAGAAAATGGAGAGTGACCTGCAAAAATCCAAGTCCTGCTGTCTACAAAGGAAAACTAGTTTTGCAGGAGCTTGGTGCTCCATTCTGTAGCCTTTTAATCAGAGGGCATGACATAGAGCAAATGAGAGTGTGGGTTGGCTTCTATACATGCTACAGACTATAGTCAAGTACACTTTAGAAATTCAAAATAAAGGGAGGGGTGTCTGGTTTTATAAAAGAAGACTCTCAGAGATGCTATCTTGAAGTGTGCCTAATAAATGCTTGTTGATGCTATTTGATCATTCAAATAATAATTACAATGATGATGATGATGACGATATTTAGCATTTATGTAGTACTTACTAAGTGCCAGACACTGTGCCAAGCACTTTGCAAATAATGTCACTTGTTCTGCACCATATACCTGGGAAGCAGGTGCTATTCTTACCCCATTTTACAAGTGAGGAAACTGAGGAAGACAGCGGTAAAGTGACTTGCCAAAGTCTCATAACACATATGTGTCTGATATTGGATTTGAACTCAGATCTTCCTGATTCCAGGATTTTTTTTTGACTTCTTTTTTTGGAAGGCAATTGGGGTTAAGTAACTTGCCCAAGGTTTCATGGCTAGTTTTGTGTGGGGGTGGGGGTGGAGGGTGGGGGTGTGGGTGTGGGTGGGTGTTAAGGTCCTCCTGACTCCTCACTTAATCTACTATGTCATTTTCCTGCCTCAATAAATAAATCATGAATTCAAAATGGCAGAGTCAAGATGGAAAATATCCAAGGAAAACTTAGGACAATAGTGAGGGGAAAGAGTGGAGGCTATTTAAAGAAGTTAAGTCAGAAGTCCTTAACCTGTTTTGGCATCATGAACACCTTTGGCAGTCTGGTGAGGCCTATGAGCCCCTTCTCAGCATAATGGGGTTTCTTTTTAAGCATAAAAGAAATAGTAAATTTCAGTTAAATGTCTGTAAAAATAAAGGTGTAATTTTTCCCACCCAATTTCACCCACTGAAAGCTATCCACAGATTCCAATTTAAGAGTTCTTGGCTTAAATTCTGGAATAGTAATAGTAACAAGTATAGTTATGCTGCATGTGATGCTAAGTATTTCACCAAAACATAGCATCTTCTGCTGTCTTCTCTTCCTTCCTGAGATAGCATGTATGAAGACACTTATTCTATCTTGTTTTATGCATTTTTGGTATAAGATCATATAGTAATAAGCAATCATATCAATTCAGTTTGTCTGTTTTTTAAACACCAATTTATAAGCACTGTACCTGCAAATATGTACATCTGGATTTGTTAAACATACCTTATATTTAGAGCACTGTGTTAGAATCCAATTGGGATATAAAAATGGAGTAGCAGGTATGGTTTCAATGCCCTGAGCAACACAGTTGAAGGCACACAGTATACAACATAAACTATCAAAAATTAAACAACAAGAAATAGTTGTATTTAACAGTTTCACTTAACATCATCTTGAAAAACATTTGGAGGTATTTGACCTATATAACATGCCTCTTGCATTCTATCCATAGAGTGTAAAGATATGCAATCCAAAAGGAATCGAATGCCAGTCCTATTAGTTTGTAAATGGGTTTCATCTTTTAAAAGCAATCGCGATTGTGATCATATTTCTTGTTTGTCTTCATCATATAGAGAAATGGAGCAAATATTTCAATTTGTAAATAATTTTCTTTATTTGTGACCCCAGTGCACTTTTAAGTCTTGCATATTAATTCTTTATTGACTTTTTTCTACCCCTACTACTACATCATTTTAAGCCATTCTACTGAAATAAATATTACCGTCAGACATTTTGTTTCATTTGACTTTATTACTCTTCCCTCTGTCTCATTTTCAATGTCTCCTCTTGAGCCACGAAGAAAATTAGGCTGATTACCTCTGTACTTACACTCTGGGAGGTGATTAAGACAGAAAGCCTACTGGAGAGAAGATCTTTTCACTACCAATAAATTCTAAAAAGGCCTAAGGTCCATATATATGCAATAAGAATGGAACATCATGGGAGTTTTGTTGAAATGTGAATGTGTGTGAGATGAGATCTAGAGGAACGAGTGAGGAGGTAGGTAGGTAGGGAATCAATGACATGTCAAAGCAGCAGACAGAAGGCAGAAAGGGGAAAAAACAAAAGGCAAATCAACAAGATCTAGATACTGCTCTGAGAATATATGCCCAAGTGAAAAAGGACAAATATGTATGTTTTGAGTAGGGGGTGGGATGGCAAACAGCGATTGTAAAGCCACGGAGAAGCTAAGCATAAGTCTATTAAGTTAATTCACTGTAAAAATGTGTTGTCAATGTGTTGAGATATGCCAAACTACTGCCTTTTTTTTTCTAACAGACTACCATACCTAAGCCCCTGTCTTACAGGGACCATGTGATCCTGACATTTGATTTCAAGATTTCCTCTACATCTCCTATGATTATGACTAAGTGAAATCAATATTCTTGGGAAACTACCCTAACATCATTAAACTTATTAAACATTAAAATTAAAAAATCCATTAAATTTATTAAAAATTAAAATTATTTTCATATGTACTATAAACAGATGTCATGATTTCACAGTGTATTTTTATGATTTTATTTTTCTATTACTCTGCATATATGAACCATTTAGCTTGAAGATTCAGATGATGAGTACATTTTGTGTTAAAACAAATTTTAAAACCCAGTATCTGGCAAGAAGAATCATCACGTGATATGGCTGTGAAATCACTGAACTGCCTAACTGACAGAAATAATTATTCCAAAATAATCTAGTGTCTTTTTTTTTTAGCATTTTGAGTACCAAACTATTTAGCACAGCAATCATTTCCAGAGATTTGTCATTCTGTTTAGCAGTGCTGCTGCTGAAGGCCCGTGACCAAGGACACTAAAGAGAACTTATCACAATTAAAAACCCTTTTAGGGTTTTTTCAACATGTGGTTTAGTTTTTGTTTTATTTTGCAACTCTTATCTACTAGACTGGGCAAAATGTGATTATGAAGAATCAGAACCTTGTATAAGCCCTTAATCAACATCAGTTTCTTAAACTTCTCATTAATAATAAAAGCTAACAATTATATACACCTCTTACATGCCAGGCTCTGTGCTAAACAATGTCATGTGATCCTCATAACAATCCTGATAGGTAGGTGGTATTATTGCACCTGTTTTACAGTTGAGAAAACTGAGGCAAACAGTGGTTAAATGACTCACCCAAAGTCATGCCTACAGTAAGTGTCAGAGACCTAGTTTGAACTTGGGTCTTCTTGACTCCAGGTCTTTTGCTTTCTGCATTGCATCACCTAGTAGCACCTCTACTTCCTTTTCCAACATACAAACACATTTATCTTCACACGAAAGGCACAACTACAGAGACTGGATAAATCTAAGGTCTGTGTTGGCATGAGGCCCTTCCTCCCCACCTCCAATCCTAAGACTGGATTTGTTCTTCACCATAAATTCATCTAGGTTATAGAGTATATACTAAGAGATATAGGGAACCTGTACCATTTATGTTGAGAACTGAAAAAACATAACATCTTTAGTGATAAATAATAGCCCCAAGGAACACAGAACCTTCCCATACACATATCACCCTGATTTGGCAAATTATATTGAACCCTGATATGCTTTAAATTTTTTGAAGTGTTTTTAATATATATTTCCTTAATCTGATTTTAAGAATTGGTAAGAATACATACATATACACATACACATATGTAAATATACACCATTATATATGCATATATACATACATGCATAGATGCATGCATGCATGACTTTTTGTTATGGGCCTGTTGCATGGCAGAAGCATGAATTTGGTGGGATTCTGGGGTATCTCCTGTAGTCAGTTCCTGTTAGGGTATAGCATGCCAGTTATCTAAATAAAAGAAACCAAATTTTGGGGAAGCATTTAGAGTTAAAATATATTCAGTGGCTCTTTAGATACTTTCTGTGCCTTTCAAGATGTACCAGTAAATTGCTTACCCTTCTCTTTGCAACAACTTGAATATTATCCTGCCCTAATCATTCTGGTAGTCAGAAGTAGGTTTGGGGTTTTAATTTTGTCTGCTTTTTATCTTTCCTGCTCCAGAGTCATAGAATCCCAGATGGAAGAGATCTTAGAAGCCATCTAGTTCAGAAATGAACAAGAATCATCTCCATATCTCCAAACCATGCCATTTCTATTCTAATATACATCCCTATCTCCAATGTACTAGAAACTTGGATTCCACCCTTAGATCCATCCCAAGCTCCCATGGTTGAACTTTTATCATATCTTACCCATAATCAGGCCTGCACCTCACTACTTGGCCTTCTTCATATCTCCAGATCAGGTTTCTGCTGCTAAAGCCTTCATCCCCATGTCCTTTCTCCCCTTCTCCTCCCAATAATTTGAACTAATCCCTTGGAACCACCCTGGACTCTTATAGCTAAACTTCATCTTAGATAGTCATATTCAGACTACCACATAGTATTCTCCAAACTACTCTCATTTCCCTGATTCATTTTGCTCAGTATGTCCCCAAATTCTTAGTATGGTTTTAACTTTTAATAACCTAAATAAATGACATCTATTTAATTTAGTAGCTTATCTTCTCACATTAGAGTGTAAGTTCTTTAATTAAGGTCAGGGACTATCTTGCTTGTTTGTGTTTGTATTATCAGTGCTTAGCTTAATGCGTGCTGCATAGTAACTGCTAATAAAGTGCTCTGTCTGTCTATCTATCCTCTACAAGAAATGTTTGACCTTGGGTTCAAGGTATCTGTGGATAAACTTCAGGAGCCCATAAATTTGGATGTGGAAAAATGACATCTTCACTTTTAGTAATCTCTAACTGAAATATAGCATTTGCTAAAATTATACATGTAAGCAACAGACATCATTCTGAGAAGGGAACCATAGACTTCATTGGACTGCCAAAACATTTTTGTAAAAGGGTAAGAGCCCCTGCTCTACAATACACTGAGCAAATTGTCCTTAGCCTTTGCTTGAAAATCTCAGACACAGAAAAAAGCCTGTCTCTTGGGGCAGTTCATTCCACTTTGGGATATCTTTAATTGGTAGTGAGTTATTATTATTGTTTTAAACATCAAACCCAAATTTGCCTTTATACAACTCTCACCCATTGCTTCTACTTCTTTCCTTCTAGGGCCAAGTTGATCAAGTTTCATTCTTCAATGGGACAATCCTTCAAATACTTGAATCATGTCCTCTTAAATCTTCTCTTCTCCAGGCTAAACATACTCAGTTCCTTCAACCAATCCTCATATGACATGATCACAAGATTTTTCAACATTCTGGTTGATCAATGTTGACTGCTTTTTAGCTTATAAATAACATTCCTAAACTGGGGATCCCTGAAGTGAACCAATACTCTAGATGCTGCCTAAAGAGAGTACAGTGGATTACCACATTCCGAATCTTTTACATTTCCTTTCTTTTAATATATCCTAAAACTACAGTGGCTTTTTTGGTTCTTATTCAAGCTTCTCCTCTTCCTCTCTCTTTTTCTTTAGCCTTTCTATCAAATGTTACCCTTCCTCTCTAAGGTAGGTTAGCTTTATTCCTATTAAGATTGCCTTAGTAAAAATATTTTGTCATGAAACATCATAGTTGACTGGCTGGAAAGAACATTAAAGGTCATCTAGTCTAACTTCCTTATTTTACAGATGAAGAAACTTAGTCCCATGGAGGTTAATTTATGTGCCAAAGGTTACAGAAAGAGTAAGCATCAGAAACAGGATTTGAACTCAGAATCCCTGAAACAGTGCTCTTTGTATCATAACCAACTATATTCTCTTTCATTCTTATGGATATTCCATGCATTAGAGGAGATTCCTAGCTCTTTTACATCTTCCCATCCTATTTTATTTTCAACCATCTTCAAATATGGCATGAAGGATCCTATCAACAAGAGCCTTTCCTCTGATTCTTTTTATAATTCTGGATATCTCATATAGTACTCTGATTGTATATTTATTACAAAAGTATCTGGGAGGTGATTATGACAGAAAGCCTACAGGAGAGAAGATCTTTTCACTACCAATGAATTCTACCAAAGTATCATCATTTTGGGGTAACACTCCTCTTTTATAAAGTATCTTATGTCGCTATTCAATTTCAAGTTACTGCCGGTAATATATTGCAGCCTGCTTACAACCACGTCTTTCATTTTCCCTTTATGCCATCTTCCATTGCGATGATTCTGACATCATGGATCTCCATGATTCATAACTGTACTAGGAACATTTTTTGTTTAAGAGATAGGATTTTGTAGTAGCAAGCTGCACAGAACCATTAAAAGCACTGTATAATTTTTCCTAAGAAATCTAATCCAATATCCTTCTGCTTTTCCTTAATGCTGGTGCTAGATCATTGTCTCCCTTTCATAACTGTCCAAAATATGCATACATATGTACATATATATGCTGTAAGACATTACTTAACATTCATTGTGTTAATTCTCTATCTCTTTTTTTTTATTTTTTCAGAGGGGGCTTCCACTGTAACCGTTCTGAAATATTGTGGGGAAAAAACTATCAGTCCCATATATTATTACACAATGATTCTATTTTGCTCAGGGCCTAATGCATTATTCAGTAAATTAGGCAATAGTGAAATGTTTGTTTTTTTCCAATGACTAGGAAAGGATAGATGATAGATAGATAGACAGACTGACAGACAGACAGACAGACAGACAGACAGACAGACAGACAGACAGATAGATAGATAGATAGATAGATAGATAGATAGATAGATAGATAGATAGATAGATAGATAGATATGAAAGAGACAAAGTTCCAAGCTAACAATCTTATAATCATATCAGGAAAAATACATTTTCAATCACTTTTTTTCTAGTGTGAATTGTTAAAAGTCTCTTTCAAAGAATTATGAATACTCTTAGGATCCTTTTTTAGTGTTTGTGAGATTAAGGTACTTTCAAATCATATAAAGAAAACACCACTACCTCTCTATAGGAGGGAGGGGAGAGGGAATACATTAGATTCCATTACTTTTAACCTTGATTTTTTTTTTCTGAATTAGTGGTACCTGAACAGAAATGAAGCTCTCCATCAATTACCTTTTTAGAAAATTCCAAACTAAAAAAAAATTGAATAATTGCATAATGTTTATCCAAACTTTATCGATTCAAATACACAACAATCTTGATACATAGGGCTTATACATCATATACTACTGAGATGACAATCACCAAGGTTTTATTGATGAACTTATACATTTTTCATTTTATCATAGTACTTTGGGACACAACTCAAAATTTCTAACAGTTTCTTGATCTCTGATACTGGGAGAACCCTCCTGATTCCAACATGGTATTTTATAAAATGTATCCAAGGACTCTGAGCTACACAATATGCATTCCAAAAGGGAATAAATTCTGTACTGGTAGAGGCAGGTCCATTGCATTTTATTAGATGATTCTGGCTTAAAGATTTATTGGAATAAGTATTTTCCCAGTAGATTGGGGTAAAATTGATTGTTCACAGAAATGAATTAACAATGTCAGATTGGAGTAGATTGCAACTTTATAGGAACCTATAGTAAATCAACTTATTTTACCAATTGGCTTTTACATACATAATGCTTAAAGGCACATTTTCACTTCAAATTTGAAGTGCATTTTTTCAAGAAGACATATTTACAGGTATGCCTCATTTTGTACAACACATGTAGTTCAAAAAATATAAATTTTGTAATGTAAGCCCCAGTTTACTGTTTTTCCCCCCTGAAATACTTTATCTCACCTGGGTTATTATTTTATTTCTGAATTAATAAGCCTTTTTAGCTTTAATAATTTTTCCCTCCTCTCCTTAAGTGACTGATGGTCTTTACTTAATAAGTCAATTATCAAATATTTAATCATATTCTATTCTATTCCAGGCACTGGGCTTGTTGCTGGGGTTATAAATAAAAGTTAAACAAACATTTCAATATACCAATAAAGTCCTCTAGTATAGGAACATAGCAGAGGAATATTTTAATAAATAAAGAAATGTTTATAAATATGAACAATCAATTTCCATGTTTCTATTTCCTGAGTTTAGTTGTTCACAAGTGGCTTTTCAAAAACTGGGATTGTGCCTTCACTTCAAACAAATATTAAGTATACATTTAATGAGTGTATATTTTAATATATTTTTTCCTTCCCCTCAGCTGATAGATGTCATTAGGAAATTGAAGCATCATGCTGTAGTAAAATGAACAATGAACTTGTTTCAGATCAGAGTTCTAATCTGGACTCTGTCACCAACTCATTTTATGACTTTGGTCAGCCCATTCTGTGACTCATTTTTCATTTTTGTTTTTGTTTTATTTTATTTTTTTTGCTTTTTGGAGTGGGAAAGGCAAGGCAATTGGGGTTAAGTGACTCGCCCAATATCACTACAGCTAGTAAGTGTTAAGTGTCTGAGGTCATATTTGAACTCAGGTCCTCCTGACTTCAGGGCCAGTGCTCTATTCACTGTGCCAGCTAGCCACCCTACCCATTTTTCTATCTATAACTGAGGAGGTTGGACCAGATCATCTCTATGGCCTCACCTAGCACTAGCATCATCTGCGTTCATAAAAGACAGTCAATGTTGTGATACTTTATAATTGCACACACTTCTAATCCTTCTGTGGTTTTACCTCTGTGCATCTGTCTACACTAAGTATGAGTCAGGAGGAACAGAATATTGTAGTGTTTGGAAAAACATGAACACACCCACCCAGTGCTTAATTACTGGGAAGTTATTTAGGCCCTGGAAAGAGTTAAAATCATTAGGACAAAATATAAGGGACTAATATTTTTTCTTCGATAATAACTGTTAGAATGGCAGTCACCTGTAAAGAAAGATCTCTGAAAGAGAAAAGAATGAGAATAGAGACAATGAGTGATAATTAATGTCACACAGCATCATCTTCAGCCACCTAACACATATTTCAAGTCCTCAGGATTCTGGTTTTCAGTTTAAATGTTTTGATGTGAGAAAAAAGACTTCTTTTAGAGTGCCTGTTAAGTTCAAGCCATTGTACCAGGTGCTGTATTTATGTGATTCTGTTCTCTGGTCTTTAGATGATTTAATAAAAAAAACCAGATACTTTTTATGCTTGAAAAGAGAAGAAAAAGAATTAAAAAAGTCAAAAATTGCTAAAATTCTTTTTGTTCTCCCCTTGTTCTTCCTTCCACCTAAAAAATAATCTTGAAGAAAGTAATGGATGTTTTTTCTTTCATAACCATTTCCCCTTAACAAACTCTGGAAGTAGAAAATGCAAGTGGAAAAATCATTTCTCTGTTTTCCTTGCTTTTTTTTATATGTATGGTAACTGAGCAAACCTTAGGGTAAGAAAAGAGTCTGTTAGAGTCTTGGTACATCAGGAGCTCTGAAATGAGCAGTAGCTCTCCATGGTTCATAAAAGCAAATACTATTCATTTTAATGTCACTGTAAAGCTTGGTTCTGTTCCCAGAATGGTGGGGACTTCAGAGTTTCACTTTATACTATCCTTTGACATTTTTGTATTTTTAATAAAATAACAAAAAGAACCATAGATTGTAAATAAATAAATTGCCAACCTGAAAGCCACTCTCTTAAAAAATTATAACATAAATAGGAGAGTTTTCCTCTAGGTCCAGGGCTTTCCTGTTTAAATATGTTGATGTGTATGGCATAATCTTAACCCACTTTTCAAATAAATTCTTCATTCTTCATAGATAAAATAGTTCAAATACTGCCACACTCTGACTGCAACATGTATAATCTAACAAACATCTTTTTATCATAAAAGGCAGAGAAGAGTCATTAATTATTGGGAATGGATTTTTAAAGTAAAAAACTGTTTTAAGGACCACTTTGTTGCAATATTTAAATGTAAGGGGAAAAGACCATTTCTTTGCCGTTTAAAATTATTTTGGATATGTTTCAACATCTAGTTTTAGCTTTCTACAAGAACATATAATCTCATGTTCTTAAGACCTGAAAGATCATAGAACAAGCATGATGAATGTACAAGACATAGTCCAACCTGACTGAGGCTGAGTCAGGTGTTTCTGGAACATTTGTGGTGGGCATTAATTAGGAGTTGAGTTTGTTTTACTTACTATTTATAATTATAACTAAAATTGAATAGTATTAGTTGATTGTAAAGAAACAAAGACCTGAGATTTGATATTCATTATCCTATTTTTCTCCCTCCTGTCCCTCTTTCTTTGTATTCCTATTTTTTTCTAGAACACTTTATATTCATAGTTTCCTGGTATTATTTTTAAGAAGTATGCACAAACATTGTGAGAATATTGGTAGAGTGTTTTTCTTCCAATTTAAAGGAGATTTTCTGACAAAGCATCTTTCTTTCTCCCCTTCTAGCCAGTCACTCCATTCTTGATGAATCAATGCTTCATTTGAGCTCTTACAGTTAGATTTGCTTTTATCTTTGTACTCCCAGTACTTAGTTTGGTGTTTTTCACATAGCAAATATTTAATAAGTGCTTTTTCCACTCATTCATTCATCAGAATAGAAGACTGGGAATATGAAAACTTGACTAGTAATATTATTTGTCAATGACACTTTTTTTGGACTTGGGAGTCATTTTGCCTTGTCCTATACAATTTTAATAGAATCATAGATTAATGATCATTGATATTAATTTCAGGAAAACAAAAGGAAGATATACAATAGAATGGATAGGCCCACTATGAAGAATTGAAAGGGTAGGAGAGAAAGAGTTGCCCAAGATGAAATGTCATGAATAGGGTGTTTTCTGCATTATTGGGAAGGTGTATCCATAGTGATGAAATCATAGACTCATAAAAGTATTTTTAAAATAGATTTATAGTTTTAAAAGGGACATTAGAGATTATCTAATTAAATACTTTCATTTTCTAGATGAGGAAACAGATCTATACTTGGATCTCGATTTGGCCAAGGTCAGACAGGAAATTAATAGCAGAGGTGTGATTTGAATTCAATTCTTATTACTCTAAATTCAGTAGTATTTCATTCACATGATGCTGCCCATGTACACGTGTGTTTGGGTGGAATCAGTATTTTTCGTCCTCCTTTATGGAAATGTTATGCTAAAGTTTATTCTGGAAATAATTTCTCTGGAATATATTGATTCAAACATCAAGCAACAATACCAATTTATTTTTCAAAAGTGTCACAAATAATTATGCTATTGGGCTACAGCACCAAAGAAACTGATAAATATATGTGATCAAAAGGAAGGGTTTGTTTTAAAACATTAATTTTTTTTTAATTAATTTAATTAAAAAAATGTTTTAAAACATTAAAAAAAGCGTTCATAAAAACGATTTACCTTCCATCATAATTTATTTCTCTTTCCTCCTTACTAGGATTTTTTTTTAATTTTTAAAAATCCATATTATGTTCTTTCACTTGCTTTTGGGTTCATAGAAATGGTATTTATTGGGTTGGCATTTTTTTCTTTTATATGACTGATTTAATTGTAGTTATCATGGACCTATTTACTCTCATTCTTTAAACACTATGCAACAATGCCTCTATACTTTGTGAAAACAATTCAATTCAAAGTAGGTTTATTACATGCCTCCTACATATTAGAGCATGATATATGAGGCAGACACATGGTGCAGGGGACAGAGCACTGGGTCTGGTGTCAGGAAGGCCTGAGTTCAAATCTGGAATTAAACACTTAGTATCTGTGTGACTCTGGACAAGATACTTAACCTTGTTTGCCTCAATTTCTCATTTGTAAAATGAACTGGAGAAGGAAATGGCAAACCAGTCTAATATCTTTGTCAAGAAAATCCCAAATGAGGTCACAAAGAATGAAATACAACTAAAATGACTAGAACACATAATAGAAAGTACACTAGGTAATGGGAATAGAATGTTTTTTTTAATTATATCATCTGATCAACTATGAATGACTTAGCTCTTCTCAGAAACACAATGATCCAACACAAGTACAAAGGACTTAGGATGGAAAGTGCTATCAACATTAAAATAAAGAACTAATGGACTGTGAATGCTGATTGTAGCATTTTCTCACTTTATTTTTTCCTGTTTTTTTTTTCCTTTTCTTCCATTTCTTCTTTCACAACTGTGACTAATATGGAAATGTGTTTTACATAATTGAACATTTACAATCTATATCAAATTACATACCATTTTAGGAAGAGGGAAGGGCAGGAGGGAAAGGGGGGGATTTGTAACTCAAAATTTTGTAAAAATGGAGGCTAAAAATTGTCTTGTCATATAATTGGGGGGAAAAGAAAATACTATTTTTTAAAATTACATCATCCCTGTCTTCAAGTAACTTGTAAACTAGTAAGGGGATGGAATATGTAGACAAAAATTATAAATGTGTGTGTATAAAACATATATATGTTCAGTAATTTCATTAGTGACCTTAAATTTGTGACAAAATTAGAAGTTTTCTTAGCAGACATTGGCATGGTTTGCCATTTTCTCCTCCAGCTCATTTTACAGATGAGGAAACTGTGGCAAATAGGGTTACTTGCCTATGGTTACATGGCTAATAAATGTCTAAGGTCAGATTTTAAACTCAGATCTTCCTGATTCCAGGCCTGGCACTTTAACACCCCCACCTCCACTACTTAGCTGTCTGGGGGGTGGGGGGGGGGTGGAGAAGGGGAAAGGGAGAGGAAGAATAAGAGGGCTGGGAAGGGAAGGGCGGGGGAGAGGGCAAGAGAAAAGAAGATGAAGACAAAGAAGGAGAAGGAGAAGAAGGAGAAAGAAGAGGAAAAAGATGATGAGGATGATCATCTCAGGTAAATCAATTTGAAATTTATAGTAGGCAATTATTAGTAAGGAATCAGAAATAATTAAGATAGACAGCACTTTCTAGATTTAAAAAGGGGGGATACAAGCAGTGTCTGGAACTTTGGAAATGCTATTTAAATGTTTATTCCCTTCCCCTTTGTGAGGGTAGCAGGGTCAAGGGAAGAGTATTTTTAGTAAAGTATACCTTGGCATATTTGTAGTTAGGACTAAAGGAATCTATAGACCCTGAAAATGGAAGAGAGTAAAGGGATGAAAACAGGGCTTTGCAGGTTTTGTAGGTTTGCAAAGTGAAGTAGGGGGATATTTTTAAGGATACTTCTCACAATATTGAAGGCCACACACACACAACTGCAGCTCCAGATTGACAGATTGTTTCATATTTATGAATATACTGACATGGCCATTAGGCTTGATTACATAGGGTGGAACAAGCCACAGTGGATATATTCATATGGAACACTACCATTTAGTCTTCAAAGACCTTGACTAGGATAAATACATGAGAAATTTCTAAACATTGTCATCTTCACAATTCATTTCTTCAAAAAACATTTTAAGATTTATCTTTCAGACAAGGTTAGTCTTTTAATAGCTAGATGATAAAGAGCTTATTACTTTCCTAAAAATCAGTTCTTAAAAAAATTGTTAGGTTTTTGACCAGTTGGAACAGGCCCAGATGTCAGGATTTCAGAGTTTTTTCCTGACACTGCAAACATTGTTAGATTTGTAGTCAGAGAATCTGGGTTCAAAGCCTGTCTCTGTTACTTGCTACCTATGTGATCTTAGTCAAGTGACTCAGGTCCTCTTGCCCTCAGTTTTCTCATCTGTAAAATGATGAGGTTG
Organism: Petaurus breviceps papuanus; assembly: GCF_028583685.1. Taxonomy (NCBI): domain Eukaryota; kingdom Metazoa; phylum Chordata; class Mammalia; order Diprotodontia; family Petauridae; genus Petaurus; species Petaurus breviceps. The sequence goes on from NW_027186304.1 coordinate 58,574,274, forward strand.
GAGTAGCTGGTCTAAACAAATCCTTTCAGTCAGAAATTCATGATCTTATGACTATGAATATGACTTTTGCAAATTGACTTAAATTATAAGCTTTAATGTTGCTTAGTGCTACAACTAAGTCTAAGTGAGCTAGGATTACTATGAGGTTCAAATAAAATCATGATTATGAAAGCATTTTGCAAACTATGAGGCTGTGTCATTATACTTCATACAAATAAAATTTCAATGTTTTACTATAGACAACATTTTCATTATTTATCCAATAATTTGTAGCCTGGGGCTCGACATCTGCAAAGGCAACTTCTAAATGATTTCTTAAGGATGAAAATTTTGTTGTTATGTATAAAAATAGTTACTAATTTGAGTTTTTAAAACAAAATCTAATAATTGAAATGGATTATCTACTATCTTAATTATCACAGCATTTTCCAATGATCATTTTGTTAATTTGCTGTGCAGGTGTTTCCAAGAAGAAAAAGAAGAAATGAATTGGAAAACATTAATGTGATATGAATGTGAAAGCTTATCCTTAAATGAAACAAACAGAATATTTTACATTCTTATTTATCTTCTTCAAGTCAATATCTATTCTACTTTTTTCTTTCAGTTAAAAGAGGTATTTAGTATAAAATACTCATTCTGGGTAAAATCGTGTGATTGTGAATACATAAGTTTGTTGTCAGGATCAAATGAAATAATATGCCTAAAGCTTTTTTTTTGAAAATACAAAGCAAAACAATAAAATCCTATTGCTATACTTTATTTTGTTAAAGAACAATAATAAGCTATCATCTGTATAGCACTTTGTGGGCTGTAAAACACTTAAAAAATATTTCTTTTGATCCTCACAACAACCCTGGGAGTTGGTGTTATCATCCCCATTTTTCAGATGAGGTAATTTAGGTTGATTTAGGAGATTAAGATGGTCAAGGTCAAATAGTAAGCCTCTGAATGCAGACTCAAACTTAGATCTTTCCTGCTCTATTCACAGTACCATGTATGTGCCCTGTGGAAGTGACCTAAGTTATTAAAGTGTATCAGAATAGTGCAGGTTTGGGGAGGTGCTACCGTGTTTCCCCGATAATAAGACCTATCCTGAAAATAAGCCCTCCCCTTATTGTGTAAGATTCCTCTAAAATAAGCCCTCCCCTGAAAATAAGCCCTATTGAGATTGCTACTGTAGCGAAGGTGATCCCCTGCGCTACACGCTACATTACACCGTGCTCCGAGCTGCATCCAATCAGAGCTGCAGCAGTGAGCGCATCATCCTGCTCTTCCCCAGTGATTTGCTTATTGAATAAAGGTATATTTTTTTGTTCACATTTACCTGTTTATTAAAATTGCTGTCAATGTTCATTAAAATAAGCCCTCCCCTGAAAATAAGCCCTCTGGTGTTTTTCTGTCCAAAAAAAATAATAAGACAGTGTCTTATTATCGGGGAAACACGGTACCATACTGGAGAGGCCTTCTTTGGGATGCTGAGAATTAATTTTGTGTCTTTCTTATCCAAGAATTATCCTAGCTAAATCCTAGATATATCCATAGTCATACTCTAGAGCTGGAATAGACCTAGTCCACAATGAGGCCAACCTCATAATTTTAGAGAAAAACAAATGGAGGTCTAAGGAGGATGTATTGTTTGCTCATGGTCACACAGATAAGTGGTTGAACTCAGTTCTTCTGACTCCAAGTCTTTCTCTCTCACGCATTTGTGTATACATTATATATATATATATATATATATATATATATATATATATATATATATTAATAGAAATGACAACAAAAGAAAATAAATTTTGTGTTTGCATACATTAATTATAAAATAAAACTTAGTACTGCATATGGTATTACAATGGATAAGATTTGAGAAAATGTAGCATTCTCTCTTCATTACAGATGTAGGGGACTACGTATATAGAATTGCATATACTGTCAGACTTATTCAATATATTGATTAGTTTTATTAAATTGTTTTTTTTTCTTTTTAGTTTTCATTACAGAGAATAAGAGAAACCAATCAAGGTAGAAATACAGAAAGAAGAAATACAGTCAAGTTCTCCCCAAAATTCCTCTACAAAAATTTAGAAATAAAATAGATTGAGTCCTGATCAATAAATTCAAGTTTTAAAAAAAGTGAGCCTTTTTTTTTAGCCCAGGTAATCATAGGTAGATAGAGAAGAGTATAGATATTGCAGATAGACTCTGGTCAAGAATGTCCCATTCTAGCATGAAGACTGAGATCCAAGGCTATATATGAGGGCATGAGGTGCCAGATTCACACAGAGGCCTGACCATGTGAAGGTTTCAAGAATAGGTGTCAATGGTGTCAATTGGCAGTTCCATTTATTGCCTCCCAAATCCTAGTCACAGAACTAGAGGGCATCAGTGTCTAGATGTGGCAATTCAGGCTGGTGTGATTGTTCTAACCCCAGGAGCATAGTCAGGTTTTAGTCCCAGATTCCAGCCCTGTCTAAAGCCTATAGCAAAACAACCATGTCAGGAATTCCAGACCAAATGGGAACCTGCAGTTGTGTCACTCTGAAGTAGAGATTTCCAGCTTGCTGATGATGGCTCTGTTCAGCAATAATCTGCTAGAAATCCAGTAAGGGACATGCCTATCCATATATTGCTCTGACCCAGAACCTCATCAAGAATTTGGAAATTGGGGCGGCTAGGTGGTACAGCAAATAGAGCACGGGTCCTGGAGTCAGGAGGACCTGAGTTCAAATTCGGCTTCAGACACAACACACACACACACACACACACACACACACACACACACACAAAACTAGCCATGTGACCTTGGGTAAGTCACTTAACCCCAATTGCCCTACCCCCCCAAAAATAAAAAAGCAAAAAAATAAAAAATAAAAAAAAAATTGGAAATCTCAGAGCAGGACATTGGTCATATTTTACCCTGGATCAAACCATTTTGGCAACACTGAGCGATTGTAGGTCCCCAGCCTTAGCTGTTCCTGAGATCCTAGACTAATACAACAGTCAATATCCTAGGAAATCAGTGATAGTGTCAGGGTCAGAGTTTTGTGAGCTGGTTCAGTTTTGAAAGAATTCAATCAGACCTTCTCTTTAGCCAAAGGGAGCTTTATTAATGCAAAGCATGTGGGCCTGAGAATTAGCAAGGAGCGAAACAAAGGTAATGATATAGGACAAGGACCAGACTTATATACACAGAAAGTTACCCAGCCTGTAAGATGATGTAATTTTAGGGTTTCTAATGTGGGTTGGAGATTTAGGAACAGGATGTGGAAGATGAATAACACAGGATAAGGGAGACAGGGGAAATTTTATGACCCAGGATGGGGGGGGGGGTTGGTGACAAGGAATTCCATGGTCTCAGACAAGGGGGAAGTTTTATGGCATTTCAAGATAAGGGAAGAGACTTTAGGATGCTCTCAGGCTCAAGAGGGCCTCCCAAGGTACTGAGAAAGCAGCCCTTAATATTATGTTCACCCTTAGGGCACCTTTGTATCCACATCAATAGGACTCAAGAGAACACAAGTTAAGCCCAGACATTCCCTCTAGATATGAACAGAGCTCTGCCATAACGTATAGGTTTAAGTTAGGAAATAGGCTAGAAGAATGATTTTTTTTTTAAATTCCCATTATTAAGAGCTATATTGGTGGAACATACAAGGCACTGCCCACAAGAAGGTGATAACTCCGCAAGCTGTACAAAGACTCAAAGACAAATGCATCTTGGGAACAAGATCAACTATAATTTCTGGAAGAAATTAAGAGATCTCTAAAATAATAAGAAAAGTAATAACTAGCTAAGTAACATTTTTATAGTACTTACTATGCACCAGGCAGTGTGCTAATTTCTTTAAAATTATCTCATTTAATCCACACAACAACCCTGGGAAGAAGGTTATTTATAATCACATTTTACAGAAAGAAATTGAGGCAAATAGAAAGTAAATGAATCACCTAGGCCACACAACTAGTATCTGAGGTCAGATTTGAACTTAGGTCTTCCTAACTCCAGGGCTAGTACTCTATCAGTAAAACTAAAAATAGTTTTAAAATGAAATAACAATTGTATGAGAGAAATGGAAAAGAAATAAACACCATGGAAGAAATAATTGGAAAGAAGATTAAAAATTTGACATGAGGCACAAAACATTTCCCAATGAACAGACTTCCCTCAAATTAGTAGGGAACAAATAGAAGTCAATGATTCAATGAGACAAGAAATACTAAGACAAAGTCAAAATTCTGAAAAAAAATAAAACAGAATAAAATGTACAGTAGTTCATAGCAATAACAATTGACCCAGAAAGTTGATTGAAATTTTTGACCAATGACAGATCTTAGAGACAATATATCAAGAAATCATAAAGAAAAACTGCCTGAATCTTTTAGAGCTGGAGGGAAAAGTAGAAATCAAAAGACTATATTGGTCATCTTCTGAAAAAAATCTCCAAAGAATAATTTCCAGAAAAATTATAGCCCAAATCCAAAACTTTCCAGTCAAAGAAAAAATAGAACAAGTAGGTATAAAATGTACAATTCAAGTACAGTCAGGATCACACAATATTTAGCTGTCACTACTACTACTAAGGGCAGAGAGCTTATAATGTAATATTCAAGAAAGGAAAGGAAATCGGCTTATGACACAAAAGTAAATTATGCAGGAAAATTGAGTATAATTCTATAGGAGAGAAAATAGACTTTTAATTAAATGAAGGAATTATGAGATTTTCTGCTGAAAAGACCAGAGCTATGTAGAAAGAAAGCATAAATAGGGAGATATGCACAAGCAATCATAAAGTACTAAACAAGGATAAATTGTTTATATTCTAATATGTAGAGGTGATACATCATCATCAGAAAGCACTGAGTGAGTCTAATAAAGCAGAGGACCTCCCAGTGATTTTATTATATTTTAATAATCTTAAAAGAAGATTGGAAATAGAGGGAGGAAGAATACAATGGGGTGGGAGAATAGGAAAGGTGGTGGAAATTATGTCACATAGCTGGGGTACATGAATAATTAATGTTCTTTGGAACATCCTTAAAACTTGCTTGGCTCAGGGCACTAAAAACTCAAATTATTCACATCATTTCCTGGTCGCTTAAGTACAAAAAAGAGAGGAACAGCTCTAAGTGTTATCTGATGCTTGGCTGGGAGACCACAAGGGGTAATTCAGAGACAGGGGATCATTATTTAGGTAAAACAACTTGGGATGTCCCCAAGCATGTCCTTGCTGAATGTTCTTCTACTGTTATGGTTAAGTATATATTTTTTGTTAACTATTGAATAACCTATCTCATGAAATGAGTATCTCATTTCATTGCTGTATTGAATATAAACTACCTCGGTACTATCCTTAATCAAATGCATCCTAAAACACAAGGAATAGAGAAGGAAAATGGAAAATTAGGTAATAAGAAAAGTAAGCAGGCCAGTTTGGCTAGAATGAAGACTAAACAAAGGGAAATAATGAATTACAGATCTGGAGTCAAGTTGTGTAGGACTTTCAATGCTAAGCAGAGGTCATTGTATTTTAGAGATTATAGGAAGCCCCTAAAACTTAATGAACAGGGGAGTGACATGGTCAGATTTGAGCATTAGGAAATTCTCTTTGGCAACTGTGGAGATGATAGATTAGAGGAGGAAAGGTTGCATACAATGGCACCAATTAGGAGGGTACTGCAACAATCTAGCTTGATATAATTGGTAACCAAATTGTAGGGTTTGAAATGTGAATGGAGAGAAGGGGGCATATGTGAGCAGGTTTGTGGAAGTGAAATCAACCAGATTTGGCAATTGATTGTAACATTTTGTGAGATATATTGTGAGATAATTGAAAATAAAAAGTTGAGAACTCATTTGGTAAAATTGAGTGCCTTGAAGAATGACATTACCTTCAACAAAAATAGGGAAATTAAGAAAGGAGGGATGTGTTTAGTAAGAAAGATGATGGGTTTGTTTTGAAAACTTTAATTTTGAGATTCCCATAGTATATCTAGGTGGAGATATTAATATTCATTGTAGTGTGTGTGTGTATGTAATTTCAACTTAAAATATATTTCAGTCAGTCAACAAGCATTTATTAAGCACTAATTATGAGTCTGGCACTGTACTAATCTATGGGCAAAGTGAAAAAAATGATCTTTGCTGTCAAATAGTTCACATTCTAATGGGGAAGACAAAATGAAAATAACTACATATAATATGTTATATATAAATGTATGTATATATACATATATATATATAATATGATGCAAATGGAAAGTAATCTCAGAGGGAAGGGACTAGCATTTGGAGAAAGGGAAGAGGGAAGTCTTTGAAAGTGAGATTAGAGCTGAGTCTACCATCAAAAAGAGGTTAGAACAGTGAATAGCTGTGCCATTTTGCTTCTATGCATATACCAGTTTTTCCTCTGTTTTTTGCGCTGTGGACATTTTCATAAAAAGGAACCATTTGCTCAGGAACTCACTCCTGATGCTAAGTTCTTACCTTAAGTTACTATTCTTTTTCAGTGAAATCAAAATCAGTGGTAAAAATTGTGATGTTCCTAATAAAAGAGATTATGACTTCAAGAGAGGAACAGTTGAAGTAAACAATTCTTTAAAAATAAATTTCTTTTTCTCAGTAAATATCCTAAGTTGGTTGAAAAATACATATGTGTGTATGTATGTATGTGTATATGTATATATGTGTTTATACATGTATGTATATATTCAAATTCTCTATATTTTAATATAATTGATAACTTTTATTTTTGCATCACAAACATTTATAAATTCCTCCCACTTCATGGGAGATCTCTAGTAATGCATTTAAATAAAATTAGTGATATGGTGACCTCATCTGAAAGTGAATGTAACATTCCATATATGTAGCATCCCCACCTCTCTGGTTTTTTTTTAAGAAATGAACAGTCTATTTCCTCTCCCTCCCCACACAAAAAAACAAGAAAGCAAATTCCTCATTATAAAAAAAGTGTAATAAAAACAACAAAAACAAATTCCCTAAATAGTTATATACTATCCATCACCTCTCTATACTGGATAGTATGCTTCATCATATTTCCATGAAGGACAAGAAAGAAGGCAGATATCAAGATTGTTTTCAGTAACTAAGTAGCAAATGTCCCTAAAATGGGATACTGGCAGGGAACTGAAAAAAAACAGGCATGATTCGGGAAAATCCAAATTATTTTAGACACATAACCATGACCCCCGACTCTGGTCATTTTTATATTGAAATGCCAAAAGAATTAAATAGTTGTGGACAGCTGACTGCATCCTTGCTACTGACATCTTCATTGTATGACTTTATATCTACCATGTGAGAATGAGGTTACCATGGCAATCATTCATTATGCCCAATAAGCAATTATGCTGGTAATAATATCTCATGCAGAATGTTGGCAATAAAGTTAGACCTGCCCATGGGCTGAGTTCAATCATAGATCACAGTTTGCCCAGATTTCTTTGATTTCCTTTAAAAATCAAGCAATTTTCAATAACAACTTAATTTTTTTCTTTTTCTGGATTTTTCCCTGGCAGAAGTTTATGTCCTTTAGGTACATACTAAGAACGATCTGCTTATCTGTGAAGAGAAGAATTACTGTTGAATATTGTACTATACATCTGGCACTTGGAAATTACTGGTTATGTAAACTATAATCTACAAGATTTATGATCCTGAATGATCATTATCCAAATCAGTCTCAGTCTGTTTAACTGTCATCAGTGTTACAATTTTTCTCTTGATTCTCCAAACATCAAATTTAAGCAGAAAATGTACCACAGGAGTTCATAAGGTTAATTCTTAGGAAAGTGGAATTCTTTTTCTAGAAAAAAATATGATCCCTCCTCTTGTAATTGCACTGGCTCTGTCCATCCATATAATTGCTTTTTGTTTTTCTTAAGAACTGAAGGAAATTTAACACTTATTGGAGTAAGAGCTAATAGCACTAGTCTAACCTTTAATACTACCAATAACAGACAGTTCGAATATGTATTTAATTCCACAAATAAAACTAATCCTAACTTAAAATACACTTAGCTAGGTTTAATCTTCCTTCTCAGTAAAAATTCTAAACTAAGTTATTCAAGGAAAGAAAAAGAAAAAAACACATTTAGTGCTTTGCAAGCAGACATCTCTTTATCCTTAGAGAAAAACAATGATGTTGATTCAAATTCTTCCTGCAAATCAACTAAAAGTCATCAACTTTGGGGGTTTTTTGGACATTGCACCAACTGAACATTCAATTATCCTTCACTATTGCAAGGTGAATAACCCGTCTTTTATTTTCTTTCTTCCTTCAACTAAACATTTCCCTGATAATACCTCCAAGTCTTTTACACAACCTTTCCCTGTTTGTAATGTGACAGTCTATTCATATCCATTATTCCTCCCTCCTTGGTCCTTTGAGTGAGCCTTACTTTTTGATTCTTTTTTAAAACAAATTTTAAGAAAAAAAAAGTTTATTTTTCAGTGAAAAACTAAGGCAGAAAAAGAAAGCCCTTTCCTTGGACCTCAAGAAGAACACTAGTCTAACTCTCCATTGGAGCTCAGGGATAAGTCCCTATTTCCCTGTGTCTCTTCCTCTCTGGTTCGGCAGCTTACACAGGTGTCCCAAGCTCCAGAAGCCCAGTGGCTGTGCTGAAGAAATTGATGGGAGTGGAGCCATCTGTAATGAGGGTTAATTTCAGTCCAAGACATGGGGACTAGTTTCACCTGTGGCTGCAGTCCAGCCAGGGCAAGGTTCTGGATAGTGCTGAAGCCCAGGGCCTCTGCCATATCCTCAAGCTTTTTATCTTCTGCTGCTGCCACTTTCTCTGCCTTGTTCAGTTCTAGCTCCAGCCAGGCCTTGGCATAGGTGAGTTCCTGTTTCCTTGTTTTCTGCACTATAAGTAACTGCCTCAGTTTCTATGGCTAAGGCCTCTGCTTTCAGTTTGGCCCGGAGCAAGGCTCCCTCAATCTGAGAGGCCTCTTCCCAGGGCACCTTCTCCTTCAATCTGAGTGGTCTCCTCCCAGGATTCTGCCTCTGCCTTAGCAGCCCCGGTGCTCTACCCAGCAGTCCTCTCCCCGGCAGTGCCCTTCGTGGTAGTGCCCTCCCCAGCAGTGCCCTCCCCCGGCAGTCCTCTCCCCGCCAGTGCCCTCCCCGGCAATGGTCTTCTCCCTGGCAGTGCTTTCAGCTTCCACTAGCAGCAGATCCTTTCAAACCTTCTCAGCTTCTGCTTGATCCAAGATCTTCTGTCGCTCCAGCCTCCCCTGTGCTTCCTATTCCAGTCTCTGAGCCTCATGTCTGACCAGGCTTCTTGGGAAGTGGTGATGATTTCAATGGCCAGCTGGATACTTTGCTGTAGAGCATCCAGGGTCCCCTGGTCCATGGGTTCTTTAGATTGGACATCCACACTACTGACCAACAGCCCATTCTGGGGAAAGACTTTGATCCGGAGTCAAGCAGCCTTGTGGGGGTCATTGTGATCTCCCAGTTCAAAGTGCCAGCTGTAAGCCAGTTGTAGTTGTAGCCAGGCACAGCCTGCAATTTCAATGATGATGATATCAGTAAAGAAATCAGGCCCCAGCAGCAGGCAGAGTGTCTGGTGGGCATGGGGGCCTGGGCCCCCCAGCTGAGAGGGATTACTGTGAACTGTTCCTCAGGTACACCAGCTCTGGCCCAACCAAACCCTGCTTTCTTTTCTCTGTAGTCATACACCAGAACAGCTGCACTGTGGGGAACTTTGTAGCTAACAACTTGAGTCTTATCCTTGCGGGGGCAGGGGACCACTCTTTCTTGGTTCCCCCACTGCACCTTTGTCTGTCAGTGGGTCCTGCCTCATGCTTAGCAGTTCTTCCACTACAGGTGGGCAGCTCCTTCTCCCACAGCTCTTCATCTTGGGTCAGCATATAGGTTTTACCAACAACTGTCTAGATGTTGCCACTCTTGACATCTCTCACATAGATGCCCTCATTCTCATCTAGAGGGATGACCTATCACTGCTCTATGACTTCTACTTTGACTGGGGGGGACATATTCTAGGGTCCTTTTCTCACCACTCTCCCCATCATCTCCTTCCTCCGAGGACTATAGGGCCCTCAGGAGCAGCCCTTCTTCTGACAGCACAAATACCTCCTGGATTCCTTCCTCTAAACTCTCTCCAGGATGAAAGAAGAAGGATTTCCCCCCTCACCACTCACTTGTGTCCCATCTTGTTCTTGACAGCAGACCCCACTGGTTCCAGAATCACACAATGCTTCCATGTACCCAGTGTAGTGATGTTCCCAATTCCCAACACCTCCTCATAAACATCAGGCATGTGGGCTTCTGCATTTGCCTGGATGACCAGCCACTCTTCTCCTGTGTGGCAGACCAGGCCTCTCACATTCCAGAAGTTCTGCATGACCCAGAGTTGCAGTGCTATCTTGTCCATGAGGACCACAGAGTTGACCATGTCCAGAACTTCCTCAAACACACCTGGGAGGTAAGCCCTCACTGAGCACACCAACCATTTTCCCCACTATTTTCCATCCCGGTCCTTCCAGGCTGGGAGTGGAAGAGTGGTTGTGTTGGATCACTGTGGCCTGGATCATCTCCACCACTTCTGCCTCCTTCTGGGGGGTGTGTGTGCCAGGTTCTTCAAACAGCTACTCATCTCCTGGTATTATTCTGTCCCTGTGTTCATCTTCAAAGTCAAGCAAGGCTTTCAGGTGCAGTGGTGTATTGGGCAGGACCACCTGCAGTGTGTTTATGTCCTGTTCTAGTTCCTCCCCTGGGTAGAGTGGGAAGGGGTCCTGGGCCAACCGGATCTCCATGTCTGCACACCAAGTCATGCTTGTCCTATAGCACCATCAAATAGCACAGACTCCCCTTTATCTCATGCTACAGGATTAGTTACAAGGCAGAAATGTTGTGGTGAGTCTGTAACAATATATGCTAGGGGAAACAGTACCCTTTCGTTGTCCTTCCGGATACAGGTCTTGGGCCCAACCTTCACAATGGATACATTGCTGATCTGGTCAAGCACATGAGTGAAGTGATATGGGTGACTCAGATGATGGAATCTCCCTTATTTGCCATGGTGACTGCAGATCTAAGATGGCAGGAATCAGTAGTGGTTAATACAGGATCTGGAGGGGTCTCAGAGCCACTGGGAGGAAGGTGCTGTCAGTGTTGCCAACATTTCATCCCTTGAGAGTCACAGGACTTTCTGCCTTTTAATTCTTCAGAGAATGTGGTATTCTATGAATCATACTCTCTCTCTCTCTCTCTCTCTCTCTCCTCTGTCTCTCTCTCTCTCTGTCTCTGTCTCTGTCTCTCTGTCTCTGTCTCTCTCTCTGTCTCTCTCTTGCAGAGGCATGTAGGTGTTAAAAAAAAAAGATAGACTTTTGTTCCAAGGAAAAGCCTGGGGTAATTAAACATGCTATGCAATTTTCCAAAGACAATCAATTCATTCCATTCCTATCCAGTTCAATTGTTATCTGTTTATATATTTAATGTCTGTGCAACATACTTATAGTGATGAATATGGGTTCAATGGATTGAATATTCCACTATACATAATAGTCTATATAATAGATCTTAATAGTATGGAACATTGGACTAAATCTAATAAAATGCAGTTACAAAAAGGATATGTACAAATTCTTACAATTGGATACAAAAAATAAGTCATAGTATAAGTTGGGGAGACAGAGTTATAAACATCTTGGAAGCTTTAGGGCATGCCCTTAGGCAAAATATGAGTCAGTAGTGCGACATGGGATATGGTATCTAGGAAAGCTATCATGATTTTGGGCTGGATTCAGAGAGGCACAGCTTCCAGGAATAAAAAGGAGGTAGTTGGTCTAAACTACTCTTGTTGAGCATTATCTGGAGTAATATGTTCTGTTCTGGGTACTTCAGTTTAAGAAGAATATTGATATGCTGAAGACTGATTAGTGAGGGGCAACTAGAATGGTTTGGGCCTTGGGTCCATGTCTTATGAGGTTCAGTTGGAGAGACTGTGCATATTTAGCTCAAAGACGGGTTTGAGGTAGGATTGGAAAGTAGGTCATGATAACTATATTCAAATATCTAGAGGGCTGGCATGTGCAGGAGGAATTAGGCTTCTTTTGCTTTGTCAAGTGGAAAAACCAGGAGCAGGAAGTAAGTTGCAAGGAGTTATATTAAGACTTAATGTTAGGGGCGGGGGGAATACTTGTTAAAAATAAGAACTGTACAAAAATGAAATAGGCTATCTAAAGAGGTAGTGGGTGCCATCTTCTTTATTCAGAAGTTGGTCGCTTGTTGGACTGGACTGGAGTGGAAATAATTATCATGTATGGGTTGAACTAGATGCTTGCTGAAGTCTCTTCTAACTCAAATTCTATGGTTTTATCTACATGAATATGAATTAAGTATTCTTTATCAACCTGATTTTTTTTCTGTTTGGATATTTTTTTTGGGGGGGGGAACTATGAATCTCATCTAAGATGCTCTGCAATATTCTTGTTCTTGGTGAAATTAACATGTTTTTTATGTAAATTTCAGAAGCATCTAGAAGACTTCACAATCTATAGGGAATCACTCTTGTATTTGTACTCTGCCCTGCTATTATTACAGGGGCAAACAACAGTGGGAATTACACATCTCCCTGTTTTATTGCTTGCTTGATATTAATAATCAGAGGATTGTTGAACAAAGTTGAGTCTTTCAAGGAATGTTGTATGATTTGAACGTTTGAAGTCCATGAAACCTCTCTATAGAAGACAATTTTTAGGGATGCATTGTATTCCAGTGGATCAAATGCTTTTGAATAATTGAATAATTTGAATAGTTAACAAAACATAAGCATAGTGGGAATATTATCTACATTTTCAGCCAATTGTGTGATTGGACCTGTTGGAAAATATCTTGCAAATACTTGCTCATTTTCTCCTCTATGCATGTTTAGTTTGTTCTCATAAAAATTTTGTATAGCCGGGAAAGAAGGCATATGGTTTGTCAGTTATTGATATCCTCTTAATCACCTTTTTTTTTGTAATAATATGATCTGGAATTTCCCCCCTTATATCTTCTGTATTTTACTCCTCTCTCAAATATACTGATAATGTCAAAACTTGGGCATTTTCCATATGGATTTACTCTTTGTATAGCTTTTTTTGTCTTATCTAATTGCTCTTTCAACAGTCAACAAGGATTGGGGCAACTAGGTGGTGCAGTGAATAGTCCTGGAGTCAAGAGGACCTGAGTGCAAATCCAGCCTCAGACACATAACACTTACTAGCTATGCGACGTTGGGCAAGTCACTTAATCCCAATTGCCCTGCCTTACACCGTCTAAAAAGACAAAAAAAAAAAAAAAAAAAAAGCAAATATTTATTAAGCGCCTGCTACATGTTGGGTACTGTGTTAAGTCATAAGATACAATGAAAGGCAAAAGACTTGTACTGGCTCAAAGAATTCATATTCTAACAGGGGAAAACATGGAAAGAACATATGAAAACAAAACAAACAGGATAAACTGGACGTAATCAAGAGGGCAGAGACTAGCATTAAGGGGGACTGGGAAAAGCTAGTTGTGGGAGGATTTTAGTTGAGGCTTTAAGAAAGTAAGGGAAATCAGCAGAAAGAAATGAAGAAAGAGTTGCTAGGAATGCAGATAGCCATCTGTTTTTTCTGTGCCCATTTTCATTTACTCAGTTAAGACATCTTTGGGTCTGTGACATTAGAGTCTCAGTATAATGGCTTCACCATCATCAATAAAAAAATAATTTGTTACAAAAATTTTTACAAATAATTTCCATTTTTTTATCCATCTCTAGCCCTTCTTCTCATCATGTCCTTAAATGACTGCAAGATACCTTTGCTGAGTTAGGTCACTAGCCAAGTTTTCTTTTAATAATTTTTTTCCCACATCATCTCATAGACCCCAAATTATGATAATAAAGATTGACATTTGGCAAATAAACTCTTGAAATATTTGAAAGCTGATTTTAAGTAAATTCAAACAAAAACACATTAGCAGAATTCATCAAAATAACTCTGAAATGAATCCTTTGATAATGCAAAAATGTTATAATCATGTATTAATATGTTTGTTTTGCAAATTGTGGTATGTACATGTGATGATGGGTAAAATATTAACATTCGCTAATATTCAAAACAAGAAGAAAACTCTGGAATGTGGTTCTCTTAATACTTATATTTTTAATGCTGTCAATTTCATTGTGGTCATTAATAAAAATGCATATTCACATTTTCAAATATGTATTTTTAAAAATCTTCTAGACTTACATGTATTAGCACAGAATATTTTCATCATATGTCATCAAAAGAATGATGATGTTATAGAATACAGGGAAAACAGGTTTTTGTCCTGATAACATGGTAATTGTGTGACCTAAGGTAACATTCATTCAGCCTTGCTAGACTTCAGCTTTCTCACCTACAAAATGAGGCAAGACAAATGAACCATAAATGAAAACTGATGTTGTACAAAGCATAGTGCATTGTATTGGGAGTGAGGAGATATAGTTTCAAACCTCGGCTTCCTTACTCATGATCTATATCATTCTGGGAAAATCACTTAATCTATCTGTACCCCAATTTCCCCATATGTGAAAAAGGGATAATACTTCTACTCTATTTGCTCATGATATTGTGGCAAGGAAAGGGCTTTTGTAAATCTTAAAGTATTCTATAAATGTAAAGGGATATTATTGAATAGGAGTTGTTTTAAGATGTCTTCCAGTCCTAATATTTGCTTAGAAGGCAGCTAGATGGTATGTAGATGGTAGAGTGTTCAACTTGGAGTCAGGAAGACTTGAATTTGAATCTTGCCTCCAGCATTTGCTACCTTTGTCATCCTGTGTAGTTTGCTACCTCTGTGACCCTGTGAAAGTGACTTAACATCTTTCAGACTCAGATTCCTCATACATAAAATGGGGCTGATTAGTAAGTCTGCTAGCACTTAATAAGTACCTAGTAAGTGTCATGCACCTTGCTAAGCTGTGTGCATACAAAGAAATCCCCAAAAGTCTTAACTCTAAAGGAGTTTTATAAAGGAGTATCAAGCTAATGAAACTGATAACATGCAAAGTGCTATGTCCAAATAAGAATAACACAAATAGAGGGGGGTTAGCTCATGGAAGACCAGAAAAGACTTCTTCTCAAAGGCAGGACTTTAACTGAGACTTGAAGCAAGTTAAGCAGAAGGCAGAGGGGAGGAGGGAGAGAGTTTCAGTCCGTGGAGACAGGTAATAAAAGCATTCAGTGTCAATAGACAGATTATTTTATTTGAGCACAAGAAGGAGGCCAATGTCAGTGGATTGCAGAATACATGGAAGAAAGTAAGGTATAAGAAAACTGGGGAAAAAAGGAGTGACCAGGTTATGAAGGACTTTAAAAGACATATAGAAAGTATTACATTTGATCCTAAAGGTAATACGGAGCCACTGGAGTTTAATGAATAAGGGGTGACTTGGTTAGAATTGCCCTTTAGTGAGTTCAATTTGACAGCTGAGTGGAGAAAGGATCGGAGTGGGAAAAGACTTAAGGCAGAGACCAATTAATAAGTGAATGCAGTTGTATGAGGTGATGAGCCCCTGCCCCAGGATGGTGACAATAGCAGAGAAGTGAAGGTATAGAAGAGTTGTTACAAAGATACAATCGACAGAACTTTGCAATTGGTTGAATATGTGGGGGGAAGAAAAAGAAAGAGACAGAAAGATATATAGAGAGACAGAGATGGGGATGGGGTGGGGGGAGTAGAGTCCAGGCTGATACCTAGATTATTCTACTGGTGATGGGGAGGATGGTGGTGCCCCCAGAAGTAAAAAGAAAGTTAGGAAGAGGATATTTATGGGACATTCAGTCTCAGGTGCACAATAGGTAAGGATGTGAAACTGGAGTTTGGGAGAGAGGCTGGGGCTGAGCAAGGAGATATAATAGTCATTTGCATAGATATGATAATTTAAACCCTGGGAGCTAATGAGATCGCTAAGTGAAACAGTATAGAGAGAAAATAGAAGAAACCCCAGGGCAGAGATTTGGGGAATATCCAGACTTACCCCATGACCTGGATGGAGATCTTCGATAACATCTACCTCAAAGGTCGTTGTGAAAATCAGATGAGATAACATATGTAAAGCACTTTAAAACCCTATGTAAAAAAGGTTAGATATGGTTAGTAGCTATTCTAATGCCTGTGGTCCTAAACAAATGATGATACTTCAGAATTAAAGTATAAACAGTTACCCACAGTGAATGACCTTAATAAATCTTCCTTCCTGTTGATAACATTAAATCCTAACATCCATGTGCACTTTAAAATGAGTCTATTAGTCTTATAACTCATGATATTTCTGAATGCATAGTAGTAAATTTACATAAGAATCCCAGGCATTCATTGCTACAGGTAGATTTGTTTTTAACCAATTTCAACACATTGTGTCTATTTATACTAGGCCTACTTATAATTATGTTTTATTTAAATGGATCTTTTTTTAAAAATGGCCCAAACTGAAACTTTACAGTAGATTTCTCATTATTCCAAGGAGAAAATTTCCCATGTGAATCAACTTTAAATACAAATCTTCTACTAAAATAGCCATTTCAGTGTTGTTAATTAAATTGTTAAAGCTTCTGAAGATTAACTATCCATGAGTAAAAGTGTTCAGGGAAAACTGCACTAAGCCCTGGAAGCAATCCAATGATAATACTCTGATTATACACTTGGCAAATAAACACTATCCAATACAACATTGAAACTTGGATAATAATTCTTTATTTAATTAACTGTATTAATTATGGATATCTATCCAAAATGAATTATGAATGTCATCATTAATCAAGTCAAATTAACATTACACTTCATTTTTATTTCATTGAATCATGAATATTTGAGAAATATTAATTGAGAAAGTTTAAGTGATATGTTATTTAACAACAACATTTCATTGTTGGTATGATTCAGAAAAGACCATAATGAATAGTACATTATTTACCTTCTAACAAGCATATTATTCATTGTAATATTATATCTTTGTACATTAAGTCCAAGTATTTAATTCATCAAATGATTATTAATTACGTATCATAGAAAAGATACTGTGCTTGGTACTGGGGACTCAAAGAAGAAATAAAACATCCATTTTCCTTAAAGAGATTATAATCTAATAGAGATGATAAATCAAAGAGATTATCTCATCTGGTTTCCCCATTTTAAGTAAATATATATATTTTAAATTTATTTATTTTTAGGTTTTTGTTTTTGCTTTTTGGAGGGCAATTGGGGTTAAATGACTTGCCCAAGGTCACACATGTAGATTTTTGTGTAAAGTGTCTGAGGCCTTATTTGAATGCAGGTCCTCCTGACCCCAGGGTTGGTACTCTATTCACTGTACCACATAGCCACCCCCAATTTTTTTTTTTAATTTTTAGTTTTGAGCATTCATTTCCACAAGATTTTGAGTTACAAATTTTCTCCCCATCGCTTGCCTACTTCCCACCCCAAGATGGCAAGTATACTGAATACCCATTCACCCAATCTGCCCCTTCTTATATCTCCCCCATTCAATTCTTACTTTCTTGTAGGGCAAGTTGGATTTCTATATCCCATTGCCTGTATATCTTATTTCCCAGTTGCATATAAAAGCAATTTAACATTTGTTTTTAAAACTTTGAGTTCCAGATTCTCTTCCTTCTCCCCTCCTCACCCACCTCCACTGGGAAGACAAGCAGTTCAATATATGTCATACATGTGTAGTTATGCAAAACATTTCCACAGTAGTTATAGTGTAAATGACTATATTTCCCTCTGTCCTATCCCATGCCCCATTTATTCTATTTTCTCCTTTGACCTTGTCCTTTTTCAAAAGTGTTTGCTTCTAACTACCCTCTCTCCCAATTTGCCCTCCCTTCTATCATTCTCCCTCTTTTCCCCTTCCTCCTACTTTCTTGTAGGATAAGATACCCAATTGAGTATGTATGTTATTCCTTCCTTAAACAAAATCCAATGAGAGTAAGGTGGACTCATTCCCTTTCACCTTCCTGCTCTTCCCCTCCATTCTAACAGCCTTCTCCTGCCTCCTTTGTGTGAGATAATTCACCTCATTCCATCTCTGCCCCTCTCCTCCCCATATTTTCCTCTCTCACCTCTTAATTTTATTTTTTAGATATCCCTTCACATTCAACTCACCCTTTGCCCTCTATGTGTACACATGTACACACACATATAGACATATAGACACATACAACCACCTATACATATATATTTTCACTTCAACTACCTTCATACTGAGAAAAGTCTCATGAGTTACAAATATCATCTTTCCACGTAGGAATGTAAATAGTTCAACTTTAATAAATTCCTTATGATTTCTCTATCCTGTTTACCTTTTCATGTTTCTCTTGCTTTTGGTGTTTGAAAGTCAAATGTTCTGTTAAGCTCTGGTCTTTTCATCAAGAATAATTGAAATTCCTCTATTTCATTAAATATACATATTTTCCCCTGAAGTATTATACTCAGTTTTCTGGATGGGTGATTCTTGGCTTTAACCCTAGCTCTTTTGACCTCAGGAAAATAATATCCCAAGATCTTTGATCCTTTAATATAGAAGTTGCTAGATCTTGCGTTATCTTCATTGTATTTCCTCAATACTCAAATTGTTTCTTCCTGACTGCAATATTTTGGGAACTCCGCAATTTTGGTATAATATCACTAGGAGTTTTCTTTTTGGAATCTTTTTCAAGAGGATATCAGGGAATTCTTGCAGTTTCTATTTTGCCCTCTGGTTCTAGAATGTCAGGGCAGTTTTCCTTGATATCTTGAAAGATGATGTCTAGGCTCTTTTTTTGACCATGGCTTTCAGGTAGTCCAATAATTTTTAAATTATTTTCTAGATCAGTGGTCTTTCCAATGAGATAGTTTGCATTGCCTTCTGTTTTTTCATTCATTTGGATCTGTTTTATACTATCTTGATTTCACCGTTAGCTTTCATTTGCTCCAATCTAATTTTGAAGGAATTATTTTCTTCAGTGAGCTTTTGAAGTTCCTCTTCCATCTGACCAATTCTGCTTTTTGAGTCATTCTTCTCCTTATTGACTTTTTGGACCTCTTTTGCCATTTGAGTTAGACTACTTTTTAAGGTGTTATTTTCTTCAATATATTTTTGGGCAGTCTCCTTTAGCAGGCTGTTGACTAGCTTTTCATGATTTTTTTTTGCTTCATTCTCATTTCTCTTCCCAATTTTTCCTCTACTTCTCTTCCTTGATTTTCAAAAACCTTCTTGATCTATTCCATGGCCTGCAACCAGTTCATATTTTTCTTGGAGGCTTGTGATGCAGGAGTTTTGACATTGTTGTCTTCTTCTGGTTCTATGTTTTGATTTTCTATGTCACCAGAAAATGATTCTGTAATTTGATTTCGCTCATCTTGCCAGTCACTTATTTGACTTTTGAGCTCTTTGACACTATAGAACTCTGCTTCCAGAGTGGAAAGTGCCGTGTCCCAGATTTCTGGGGTTTTGTGCAGCTGTTGTCTGAGCTTCTTCTAGGCACCTGCCTTAGAACTCTGAGGAAGACTGATTTTCCACAGCCTCAACAATCTCTGCCATGCTAGTCCTCCTCACCCCAGGATCACCACCCAAGTCTGCGACCCAGATCCAAGCAGGGCAGAGCAAGAGAATCCTGCCTTAGCACCAGCAAAGAGATTCCAGCAATTGCTCTCTGTTCTACCACTTGGTCCCCCCATGATCTGTGGGCCTGCAGCTCAGGAGGCAGCTACAGAGCAGCAGCTGCAGTTGCCACCACCTCTGCTGCTCTGGGGCAGGAGTTGTACCCCACTCTTCTCTCACCCAGGTGTAGCGGCAAGCACCCCAAGTGTCCTCAGGGTGGCTGCCCATACAGGTTCTTGGACATGCTTTGTTAAAGGAAAGCAACTCAAAATGGGTTAACAAGCTTACTTTAATCAGTCAGACATATATCGTTTATCTCATTCAGGGGAAAAAGGTCAGCACCCCGAATTTCAAAGTATACAGGCAGAAGTATCAAGACAGAAACAGATCAAGTAGACAGCTTTCCAAACTGTGCAACCGTTACATCCATACCAAATCAACATCTGGGTTTCAACATCTGGGTTTCAACATCTGGGTTTTTCAAAGCCAGGGGTGGGGGGGGCCCTCTGGACAACGGCTTCCCAGAATCCATATCAAATCACAGAACACTTCTCAAAGTGAGCCCCAAAACAAAGCCTCACATTAGGGCTTATATAGCCTTCTCCTGGCTCAGAGAATGTAACAACCTTATTGACCCACTGGCCAATCAAAAAGTATCTACTGAAAAACAAGCCTCCCACCCCAGGCTCCAGGTGCACTTTAGCATAGGGGCAGGGAAGATCTTACAAATTTACATTCCCATTACACCAGGATCAACAGCATTCCCCCACTGACCTTTAATTTTCTTTTTGGCATTTATGCATTGGGAAGACTGGAAACTACTACAGTTGCCAGTGATTCACTTTCCTGAAGTCTGCTCCAGCCACTCTGTGTGGTCGGTTGGTCTGGGTCAGTGTGGCCCACAGGGACTGCGCTCTGCTCCCAGTCTGGTGCAATAGATCCATCCTGCTGGCCTGCCAGGCTACCTTCTGCAGAAGATTTGTTTCTTCATGTCACTTTGTGGGTTCTGTAGCATTAAAATTTGTTTACAGCTATTTTTACTGGTATTGGAGGTGGTTGGAGTGGGAACTCAAGCAAGTTCCTGCTTTTACTCTGCTGTCTTGACTCCACCCCCTGGTTTCCCCATTTTCAAAACAAACAAACATGAGAAGGAAGATGGATCATTCAAGGTCATGAGTTATTTTGTGGCAAAGTTGAAAGAACTTATAGTTCTAATTTCCAATTCAGCACAATTTTTGGTATATTATCTTCTCTAAGATGTAGACACAAGATATCAATATAATGTAGGTTTATTGAAAATGAAAAAGTAAGTATGGTATAATGGGTAGAGAGAGATGACCTGGATGTCAGAAAGATAAAGATTCAAGTCCAATCTCTGACATAAAATTTTTGAGAAGTCTTGGGCAGGTTTCTTAATTGCTCAGTGCCCCAGCAATAGTCTAAATTAGCCCGTATCTTTCTGCATTGCTATAGAGAGATTGGACCCAACGTCTTCTGAGTTCCTTTCCCACAGTAAACCTAAGATTCACCATTTTGATCTAATGAGTTCAATAAATCAGTGAAATCATATGCCTATACTGTTTCCTACCTACCTCCCATATAGTAATACTAACTACAACAATTTTGAAGATTTAGGTTTATGTCCTACTTTTGAATCAAATTGTTCTATGTGACTTCAAGATAATGGAATTATCACAATTAGAATTTGGCACTACAGTCCTGAATATGTTACATGAGAAGCTGAGATGAATTTGAAGAAAACAAAGCTGGGAAAGGCATCTAGAATAGATGTAATATTTAACATTTATTAATTCAACATTGAACATATATTTGTTAAGCCTATAGTAACATCGTGGTACTTATGATATTAAAATAAAATTTAAACATTCTTTGTCCTCCAGGAGAAAAGGCATGTCAGAAAGTTTTGCATTCCATTTGAGAAAGTAAGATATGCATAGATAAGACAATACAAAATATAATGCATAGAAATTTCAGGGGTGGGGACAGCACTAATAGTTGTGGAAACAGAAAAAATTTTACATGAAAGGTAGAAATTGTGGTGAGTCCTAGAGGAGGCTCAGACATGAGGATGGGGAAAATTCCAGGCACGTAGAATAGAATCTGCAAAGGCACAGAAATTAAATATGGGAAATCATTGTAGAGACAGCATCAAGTTGACTGAAACATAGACTGTTCAAGGTTTCTAATGGGAAATAAAAAAGTTATCATATATCATGTTATATCATATCATATATATCACATATCATATATACAGACATCTGTGTTTTTTCCTAGGGGGATTATAGGCACAGAGGAATTCCAAAGACAGTTCTTTTAATAAATTCCAGGATTTTCCCTTAAACAAAGACCTATTTGTTGGATACCAATCTTCTTATGGTGATTTTATATGGCTATGAATTAAGGAATACTGTAATCTCTGATAAATCAAAGCTGAGGATCATAGAAAAGAAAAATAATGGAAAACCTCAAAGTTGGCTTGATAAGACAGAAAATCATTACACATGAGGAATTAAATGAGATTAATAATCTTAAAGGTGTAACACCACAATATAACAGAAATATAGATAAAAATACAAAAAGAAAAATTTTAAAAAGGTGGGCCATTCATCAAGTGACTTGTATACCTGAAGCATAGCCTTTATTGGTATCCATATCCATGCAGTATTAATAAAATATGAGAAAACCCCTGAATACATTGACTTGAATTTTTCTGGGAGTTAAATGATCAAGGATAAATAAGAATAGAATAATCAGCAAGGAAAGGTGGGTTGGTAGATCCTTATTGAAGGAAATACATTTGATGAAATCAATTACATTGAAATACTCTAGAATTCTATTTGTAAGGAATTTGTGGAATATTAAAACCTACTAAAATAAATTATATGCAATCAGAAGAGACATAAATTTGGCCTAGTAAGGTTGCAACAAATGATTAATGATGACTTGTAAGGAAGGAGTGGTATAAAAGATAATATTCAGAAATTGTATAAAGGGTCAGAAACAGAGGTAGACTAGGCACTTGGGAAAAGCAAAACATAATACATGCATACACACACACACACACACACAAATACAGATATATATTGTCTAGTGCTTAGTTAGTACCCATGGTATCCTAAAAGAGCCAAAGGAAAGCCTTTAATATATTGGATGGCTCCTTTTTAAATAATTTAAATGGACACTGACAAGAATTGCAGCAGGTGAAGTCCTAATCTGCAGTGTTAGAGCATCCAAATCAATGAATTCATGGGTCCATTGAAGTACTGGTATAAGCATTACAGCACAGTGCATTAGCGAATGTGATAGATTTTTTTCCTCAAAATGTAACTACTTAAATTTAGAACTGTTATAACATAATTAGCCTCTAAAAGAGGTCATAATTCTATCTCCACATAAAAGCATTATTAAGAATTAAATTTTATTTTCATTAACTGTGTTACAGTGTATTTTGCATACTATAGAAAGTATTCCTCAAACAGTACAGGAGATTTTAGAGAAAAGATGAAAGAGAAATTGAAGTTGATTTCATATACTCCATTTGAAAAGAAATCCCATCTTTTGGTGGAGAAGTTCTTTACATAGCCAAGTAACATAAGCAGCTTTCAGGAGAAAAGTATATGTCACAAACTTATATAACTGCTGATGAGATGAAAAGATTGTTGTTAAAGTCCTGGCTCCCAGCTGACAATGGCCCACTTTGTTACAAAAATATTGAAAGGAGAAAATCCAGAAATTCCCTCTACTATGAAACTCAATGTGACTTGAAGTCCTTTTAATAATAATAATAATAATAACAAATTCCCATTTATATACCTAGTACTTTAAAGTTCATAATATTATCAAATTGCATTTTATTCTCACAACAACCTTGTGAGGTAGGTTATTTATGATAGTTATTGCTGTTATTATTGCAGTTTTATAAATGAGAAACTGAGACTGAGAGAGATGAAAAGACTTGCCCATGGTTACATAACAACAAAGTGTCAGAGGCTGAATTCAAACTCAAGTCTTCCTAACTCTTAAGTTCAACACTGTCCACTCGGCCATTGACATTTGTCTAAGCCATCCAGCTGTGACTATCCCATCATTATGTACATGACTGTTCATGCACTGGAGAGTGAGGAAAGTCATTACTGCCGACTTCTATATGGGCAAACAGTACTCATTAAATAGCTAAAAGGGCTTTAATGACTTTGGGTCAATGAGAATGAAAGCATCCTACCTCAGAGTCACTATGATCAGCATTTTTTTTTCTGTAAATAAATAGCAAAAGCCCTAGGACTCAGTTATGTACCCCACCAAGGTGATCCTAAAGTAACTTCCTTGGGAAAATTGTAGGATAAATAGGGTAAGGAATTTCTTAGTGTTGAAAATAAAGAGAAAGTGTATTTCCTCAACAATATTAGAGTTCATTTCTAGTAGGTAATCTTTGTTATAAAGATTTTTAAGAATTGGCACTGTTAGCATATTGTCTTTGCTTATCATCACCTCACTACTTGTCACACTGCTTTGTTAGAAGGATTTGTATATGTTCATATGGTCTGTTTCCCTTATTTGATTTTTTTGTCTTCAAAATTTTATTTTAAACTCAGACATCAGAACTCAAATACAAAAGAGAGAAAAGAAACAAAAACATATCGTAAATTTAAATATTGGAATTTAAATGCAAATTTGGAAAGGAAAAAAAACATATCATGTGCATAGTAAATTGTAAGAGAGGATTTAAAATAAATAACAATACATTTTCATTTTAAGAAAGCCTATATGATGAATAATACTCATTGTGTTGAGCACTATCCATCTTTTCTTTGATTCCTTGTGAGTTTTCATTTGTTCTCTGCTGTGAACTTTTTAACTTTTTGCCCTATCCCCAAACCACCCCCAGAAGGCCACAATAAAATTTAGATGTGTTACTCTATAGCTATAGACATACACATGCATATATACATGCATACATATATGTATACTCACATACATGTGCATATGTATGTGCGTTTGCATGTGTGCATATATGCATGTGTGTATATGGACATATACTTTCCCAAACCTATTCTACTACTGAACTTCGTTTTTATGTATGAGCATATCTTTTGTTTCCTAACCCTCCTGCCTCCTGTACTTTACTTCTACCCACTACCTTGCCCTCCTATGACTTGCCAACCCCTGTTCAAGGATCCCTCCCCATGTTCCCATTTCCATAAGTCTAAATACCCTTCTACACCCCTATTTTACCTATTCCCTCACCCTCCCCTCTAAAGATCCCTTTCTTGTCCTCTCCCCACTCCCTATGCCCCACCACTTTATTTCTTCTGAATTTAGAAGACTTTTATATTCTTCCTAAATATATATGTATTGTTCCCTCCTAAACCCATTCCCAATGAAAGCAGGTTACCAGAACTGCTAACCCTCCTCCCCAATGTAATTCCTCTATATCAGTTCTACCTCTTGTACCTCATTTGTATAAAATATTTACTTTTTAAAGCTGTTCCTAAATGGT
Source organism: Petaurus breviceps papuanus (assembly GCF_028583685.1). NCBI lineage: Eukaryota > Metazoa > Chordata > Mammalia > Diprotodontia > Petauridae > Petaurus > Petaurus breviceps. The sequence goes on from NW_027186304.1 coordinate 58,599,436, forward strand.
TTTACTTTTTAAATTCATATCATACTCACAGTTACCCCAATCTTTCTTATGAGCTACCCAATTATTGATAAGATTCTTAAACATATATTTTACACACATAAAAAGTAAGTAGCTTGTCCTTATGGATCCCTTATACTTGGTCTTTGTTATAGTGCCTTATATTTTTCTTGGGTCTTGTATGTCAAATATTCTATTAAGTTCAAAAAATCTGGAAGTTCTGAGAGTTTATCGTGTCCATTTTTTTTTTTCTATTCAGGATAATACTTAACTTTTCAGGATATGATATTTTTTAACAGAATTCCAGGGCATTTGCCCTTCGATATATTATGTTCCAAGACCTGTGGTCCTTTAATGTCTCTGTTGCTAGGTCTTGTGTAATTCTAATTATGGCACCATGATATTAAAATTGTTTTAATCTTGATGCTTTTAATATTTTTCCTTGAGCTGGGGGTTTCACAATTTGACTATGCTATTCCCATGAGTTTTCCTCACAGGATCTCCTTTAAGTGATGATCAATGGATTTTTTCTATTTCTACCTCCCCCCCCATCCCCAGTTCTAATGCTTCAGGACAATTTTATTTAATAATTTCTTATATTATTGTATCAAGATTCGTTTTCTGATTGTAACTTTCAGTTAGTCTAATTGTTTTTATATTTGCTCTCTTTTTCTTTGCTTTTTGGAGGGCAATTGGGGTTAAGTGACTTGCCCAAGGTCACATGGCTAGTTTTTCTGTGTGTGTGTGTTAAGTATCTGAGGCTGGATCAAAAGCTAGGTCCTCCTGACTCCAGGGCCAGTGCTCTATTCACTGTGCCACCTAGCTGCCCCTATATTTTCTCTTCTTGATCAGTTCTCCAAATCTGTTGTTTTTCTTATGATATTTCTCTTTCTCTTCAATTTTTTTTTTCATTATTTATGTTTTGCTTAATCATTTCTTGATCTCTTATAATTTCACTGGCTTCACTTTACCCAATTCTAATTTTCAGGGTTTCATTTTCTTCCTTAAGATTCTGCATCTCCTTTTATAATTGATTGACTTTCCTTTCATACCCTTCTTGTTTTTCTTGGATTATTGTAATTTTTTAAGTCTTTCCTCCATCTCTGTCATTTGACTTTTTTAAGTCTTTTCAAAGATCTTCTATAAATTCTTTTTGGGCAGGTGTCTATTTTATGTTGCTCTGTGGGAGTTTCCTTACTTCAATACCCCTCCTCTAAAGATAAATCAGGGTCATCTCTATTCCCATAATAACTTTTTTATGGTTGAATTCTTTCTCCTTTTCCTGTACATTTTTTATGGTAATAGCTTAATTTTTCTAATGAGATACCCAAGCACAATTTCCCACACCTAAATGATATTTGGTAGAATGTTTGGCCATTATTAGCTGAATATTTTATTTAAGTGAATCTTTTTTGGGTAAATACCTCTAGAACTGAAAGGTATCTCATTTGTCACCTAATCAAATACATTTGTTTTACAAGTGAGGAGACTAAGCCCCAGAAAGGAAAAATGACTTGTCTAAGATCACACAAGGAATAAGAGGAAAAACTGAGTTTCTTAACATAGTATTCAAAGGCAACATAGCCTTAGATTTGAGATTTTCATTCATTTTGTGTATTTACCTGCCCCAAAGTTGCATACATTTAATTCATGCATGATTTTTACTTATGAATTAGGATTTCCCCACAGTCCTGATGAATCAATTGCCTTGATATCCACAAAAGCACAGCTGTAAAAGGTTCATACTGTGTTTCCCCGATAATAAGACCTATCCCGAAAATAAGCCCTCCCCTTACTGTGTAAGATTCCTCTAAAATAAGCCCTCCCCCAAAAATAAGCCCTATTGAGATTGCTACTGTAGTGAAGGTGATCCCCTGTGCTACACACTACATTACGGTACCCTCTGTATGCACTGTCCATCACCCCCCCCCCCCCCGGTGAAACACATGCTGTGCTCCGAGCTGCATCCAATCAGAGCTGCAGCAGTGAGCACGTCATCCTGTTCTTCCCCAGTGATTTTCTTATTGAATAAAGGTACATTTTTTTGTTCACATTTACCTGTTTATTAAAATTGCTGTCAATGTTCATTCAAATAAGCCCTCCCCTGAAAATAAGCCCTCTGGTGTTTTTCTGTCCAAAAAAAAAAAATAATAAGACAGTGTCTTATTATTGGGGAAACATGGTATATATATCATGCCTTTTATAGTGGACAATTTCATTTTCTTCCTCTGAAATACAGAATTTTCAAAGAATATGATAATAAATATTGCATAAAATTGGTCTCGTAAGAACTGCCCTCAATGCCCATTTAATACAGGTGCACCCTGTTGATGGACTGCTATTGACAAAAAGTCATTTAGAACTTACTACAAATGGAGAACAGCTAATCTTATGGTCTAATACTTAAGAGTGAGGAAGAAAGAAGTCAAGGCTTCAACATTTCAAACAAAATCATTTTCCTTCTATGTATGACTGGCTCACAAGAACAAATGAATATATAATCAAATTCCGTTACATTGGAGGCCACTCATTAGGAATTTATGAGGATTAGGAGATACCAGAGCTGAATTACCTATGGACTAGCTATGATTATAAAAGAGAGAGGGTTTAGGGGATTGCTACTCAAATTAATAGTGTAGACAGAATCAAACAGAAAATGTTTTAAACTGTATAAAAATATAATATGGTAGGGAGGTAGGGAGATGGGTTGCACATTCCTGAAGTATGGACAGATATTTCTTCCTTATCCTAAACACCTCAAACATTTATCCCCAAGCTATGTTTTTCATTTTCTTTAAATTATTCTGATTTCATAAGGGATTATATCAGCAGCTAAATGAAATTATGTCTTTTGCTAATTCTCTTTAGCATTTGCTAATCTTTTTTACCAAAAAGAGTAAGCAGCTGTAGTAGCAGGGGGCAGGAAGGAGTAGGACACATGCTAGGCTATTAAGGGAATATTTGAAATTTTGTTTCCTAAGTCAAAAGATTTCCCTTTATTTGTCAGACTTTTTAATTCCAACTGGTCTTGGATTTTTGATGTACTCAACTGAGATTTTCCAACATTCTCCTCCAAACAATTTTAAAATAATGCCACAGATCAAATTTTACCATGGAAGAGCCAACAAAAGATCAGAATGAGACATTTGTCCAGCCCAAGACAACATAGAAGGATGGAAAGAGAGATATGTGACAGGGGTTGAGGCAAACTTGGAGCCCACATGGATGGAACACCTGTGATGGGACTAGATGGTGGCAACCAAAGCAGCATCAGCTTCAGGAGCTGTCAAGCCAGAGATGGTAAGGGAATCTAGAAACTGGTCAGAAAGAGATTACAGGGTATTACTATGCTAGCAATGTACACAGGAACAGGTGCTGTTTGGCACTTTCAGTCAAGATGGAACAGAATCCCTGAGAGGAAACTTTTTGGCAACTTCACTGCCTATAGGTACTTCCGGTTCATATTTGAAGAGTGGAGAGGTGCATTTTCAATGAAAAGGGAGGGATAGCCTAGAAAAGAAGTATCATTTCCAATCCTAAGTGATCAGGCACCATGAGAGACAGTATTATTTCTGGTCCCAAAGGAGGAGGGACCTTGAGGGGCAATATTAAATTCAATCCCAAGAAATCTCAGGCCTTTCCTGGGTAAGGACCAAAGTGCAGACCAAGAGAACAATCACCATACCTCTACCCAGATTATACCATCTGGGAAGCATAAAAAAATTCCAAAACCCAGAGCTAGTTTGAAAACAGCACTATGAGAAAGTCTAACATCTGAGGTAGAACTCTCCCTATCCCCACATGGAACATAGTCCAAAATTAATGTGAACTTTAAAGTTTAAAAATAGATGGGAAAAATGAGTAAAAACAAGAGAAAACAAAACAAAACAACCCAATAGTAAAAAGCTACTATGGTGACAGGGAGATCAAGACACAAACTCAGAAGAAAATGAAGTCAAAACAGCTGTGAGTAAAGCTGCACAGAAAAAAAAATAGATTAAATAAAATGACTTTCAAAATGAAATAAAAATGGTAGAGGAAAACTTAGGCAAAGAAATGAAAATTATGAAAAGACACTTAATGTGCTTCGTAAAAAGAGGCCCCCAAATAATGAAGAACATGACACCTAAAAAGTAGAACTGGCCAAATGGGAAAAGAGGGAAAAAATTTCATGAATAATTCCTTAAAAATTAGAATTGGGAAAGTGTAAAGCCACAAATAAGCAGCCTTCAACAGGACTGCTGCTATGAACACCTTTCAAGGTTCTGATTACATAGTATACTGAGCTTTCTATTCAATAACAAATCAAAGCAAAACATTCATAGAAAATCAAAATACAGCATTCACAATGTTACAGCTTATCACAGAAAATCAAAATACAGCATTCACCATGTCATATCTCAACAAATTATCACTAAAATGGCCACATAGTTTTCACCAAAGTGGTCACATAGTTTTAAACAATGTACATTCATTCAGTCAATCGCAAAATCTTTAATTTAATCACAAAGTAGAAAAGTTAAAGTTCTCCACCGTTGGGTCACAGTAAATCATAATCTTCTAAGTACACAGTATCCAAGTAAAGTCTTCTTTCAGCTTGACTCAAGGCAGGCTCTCAGTTTCCATGGTTCCTCTTTTATGGTCCCAGCTACAACAGTCACTGGGGTTCAAAGGCAGGCAGCTCCCAGTTCCTTGTCTAGCTCCTTGTTCAGTTCTTTGTCCAGTTCCTGTTCCATGTTGAAGTTCACAGTGTCCAGTCTACTTCAAGTCCTTCACAGTTCCTGTTTCTAGGAAGGCAAAGCTTGACAGAGCCACAATAATATTCATGCACGTTGCCAGCACCATCATCAATTCACTATCTGCCTGTGAAATCAACTCAGACCTACCAACAAGGTATGAGAACTCAACACAAATCATCAACATAGAAATCAACACAAACCCACAAACAACGTCTAAGATGTCAGCACAAATTATCAGCAAAGTCCCAGGACCTCCAAAATCTTCCTCCAGGACTTCTGTAAACATACAACCAGAAAATTGTCTTTCCGGGCTTCCAGTAAGGTCTCAGGGCTTCTGTAGAAAATATGACAAACAAATATCAACATAGACAGAGCAAACAAACAGAATGACGTGATACCACAAGTTTTTTCCTTCTTGACTCTGCCACCACGAGTCCTCTTCTCAGTTCTGCTGTCTCAAGCCTGTTTTTCTCCTTATATATGGTCATTAGCTCCTCCCCTTCCTGTGCAGGAGTTCATGAGTACTAGGGTGCAAAAGTTGTGGGTTTCACACGTTCTGTTTCTTAACAGACTTGATAGAAGGCTGAAAAGAAACTTGAACTGAAACAAAGTTTGAACTACTTCTGTGCTTGCCATTATAACAAGTGAAAGTTCCATGAAACATCAGAAAACAATACAACAAAGTCAAAACAATTAAAGAAGAAAATGTGAAATATCTCATTGGAAAAATAACTGACCTAGAAAATAGATCCAGGAGAGATAATTTTAGAATTATTGGAATACCTGAAAGACATGATCAAAGAAAGTGTCCACATGTAACATTTCAAGAAACTGTCAAGGAAAACTTCCCTGATTTGCTAAAATCAGAGAGTAAAATACAAATTTAAAGTTATCTTCTGATCACCACCTAAAAAAGATTCCAAAATGAAAAGTACCAGCAATACTGTAGCCAAATTTCAGAGTTTCCAAAGTCAGAGAAAATACTTCAAGCAGCCAGAAGAAGCCAGACATATACCATGGGGTGACAGTAAGGATCACACAAAGATATAGCAACTACCATATACAATGTAAAGAAAAAAGGGAAATATATGACTAATTAAAAGCAGAATTCTGGAGAATAACAATGATCTGGAGAATAACAATGAGAGAGAAGCAAGATAAGAAGGCTTTCTTAAATGAGTGATGCAAAAAAATAGAAAACAATAATAGAATGGGAAAGACAAGCAACATCTTGAAGAAAATTAGAGATATCAAGGGAACATTTCATGCAAAATATGGTCAGGATAAAAGATTAACAATTAAGGAGTTTGAAGCTAGATTTTGTTACCCAGAAAGATTTAATATGCAATTATTGTATTGCTTTGCATGATATACGTTTAAGTTTTCTTGGTTATCTTGGTGACATAAATCTCCCCTCTCAAAACTAGTCTGTTGTGTAGTTTGATCTGTAATGTGAATGATTACAAATTTATGAAAAAACTTATTACATTGTTTGAACTTAGCCCTGTATGGCTAGGAATCTGGATAATCTTTAAGTGCTATTTAGAGATCCTTAACCAAGGACCTATGTTACGTTGAACAGAAATTCAGACGCAAAGATTAATGCAAGGAATTTTCTCATAATTTTACATCTCAAGCAATCTAAAGACCCCTACCCGGGCCTTCTGACTACTCTTACAGCTGCTAAACCTGTGGGTGTACTCTCCTGGATCTTCTAAAGAAAACCATTGTTACTGAGTGGATGACAAAACCCTCCAGAGACCTCAAGGTTCATCTAAGAATTCATCATCCATAGAGACAACTGTCCTAATATTTCATATGAAGGCTGAATATACTGTTCTAGTTTGTTGTTGTTTTTTCTCTTCCCTTTTGTTATGAGCCCAACCACCAAGACCCTGATTCAACTGTGTGTTGGTATTTTCTCTCTCTACATTCCTGGCCTCCCTCTCTTTTATGCTTTCAAGCAAACAATGACTAGACAAGACCTAATCAACACAATACCTTGTCATGGCCCAAATGACCTCTTATAGAATCTTGGCTTTTACCTGCCTCTCCTTTATTGGCCAGAAGGGAAGTGGTTCTTTCAGACCTTTTTCCTTTGTCCAAAATGGGGAAATGTCAAGATATTAGAACACCTTCTGGAACTTATGGTCCCTGAGGTCAGGCAAGCACCAATAGTCCCAGACATGAAGGCCTGACTTTTTGTCACTAGACAATCTTGCCTCACTGTTGCTGTTATGCCACGTGGTTGTTATTGTGCTTCATTATTATTGCTACACTATACTGCTTGACTATTTGTTTAGCCACAAATATATAAATCAAGATTCAGCCACACTAAAACATACCGCCCCCCCCCTCAACAAGGGTTGGAGCACCAGAACATGTATTCTTACTGGCAAGCCATTTCACTCACTTTGAAAATAAACTTTAGTTTGATTGCTGACTCTTTCGTCTCTATTTGACTCCAGCCACCAATATGTTGATGTCCTGTTCAAACCAGTTGACACTGGATAATGGAAAAAGCAAGGGAATTCCAGAAAAAAAATAAACAACAACTATGTGAATCACAAGAAATGTGGCAAATCCTCAAAGACACGGGATTACTAGATCAGTTTTCTTGTCTGCTGAGGAACCAGCATATGATTCAAGAAGCAAGTTAGAATAGAACATGGAACAACTGATTGGTTTAAGATTGAAAAAGAAGTACAACAAGGCTATATATTGTCACAAAACTTATTTAATTAATATGCATATTACATCATATGAAATGCCAAGCTGGTTGAATCAAAAGCCAGAAAGAAGATTGCTGGGAGAAATATCAGCTTTTTCAGATATGTGGATGATACCACTCTGATGGCAGAAAGTAAAGAGGAATTAAGGAGTCGCTTGATAATGGTTAAAAAAAAAAAGAGATGTGTAAATGGCGAATTGAAGATTAACATAAAAAAAAAAACCTAAAACCTTTGCAACTGTCCCATCACTTCCTGGAAAATAGAGGAAAAAGAAGTGGAAGCAGTTTTAGATTTTATATCCTTATTCTCAAAGATCACCATGGATAGTGACTGCAGTCATGAAATTAAAACATGCTTGCTCCTTGGAAGGAAAGCTATAGCAAATCTGAAAAGTATAGTAAAAAGCAGACATCACCTTCACAACAAAGGTCCCTATATTCAAAGTCATGGTTTTTCCAATAGCAATGTATGGCTGTGAGAGTTGGACCATAATGAAAGCTGAGCACCACAGAATTCACACTTTTAAATGGTGGTGCTAGAGAAGACTTTTGAGAATCCGTGGGACAGTAAGGAGGTCAAATAAGTCAATACTTAAAGAAATTTACTTAGACTGGAAAGTTCAATACTGAAGGTGAAGCTTATATATTTTGGCCACATAATGAGAAGATGGAACTCATTGCAAAAGACCCTAATGTTGGGAAAGATTGAAGGCAAAAGGAGAAGGGGATGGCAGAGGGAAATATCAATAAGATGGTATCAACGAAGCTATGAACATGAGCTTAGAGAGACGTTCAGAGAGGATAGAGGGACCTCTTATGCTATAGTACATGGTATCATGAAGAATCAGACATGACTGAAGGACTAAACATCAACAGACCAAGCTAACATAATAAGAATGACAATTATATCTAAATAAATTATTCAGTGCCATATCAGTCAATCTACCAAAATTATTTTATGGAGCTAGAAAAAATAATAAATAATTTAAATCTGGAAGAATAAAAAAATCAAGAATATCAAAGGAATCCATGAAAAAAAGTAAAGGAAAGCAGTCTAGGAGTTCCAGATTTCAAATTAAATTACAAATAAGTGAATATGAAAGCAGGTTGGTTCTAGATAAGAAATAGAGTGGTAGATTGGGTAGACTTGGGTACACTTACCCAGGAGGGAAAAACTATAGTAATCTAGTATTTGATAAACCCAAAGATCCATACTCTGGGTGTACAAACTCACCATTTGACAAAAATTGCTGGTAAAACTGGAAACCAGTTTGGCAAAAATTAGGCATAGACCTCACAACATATCCCAACATAATGTCAAAATGGATCAATGATTTAGACATAAAGGGTGATACTATAAGAAAATTAGTTGAGAATGGAAAAACTCAGTTTATGACCAAGCAAGAAATTGAGGAAATTGGTAAGTAAAATTGATAATTTAGGTTACATGAAATTGAAAAACTTTTACACAAAGCAAAACAGTGCAGCCAAAATTAGAAAAAAAAAGGAAACTGGGGAAAATATTTACAGCAAGTTTGTCTGATAAAAACTGCATTTCTCAAACAGATATGGAATTGAGCAAAGTTTATAAAAATAAGAACCATTCCCCAGTTGATAAATGACTGGAGTATCAGGCAATTTTCAGAAGCAAAAAAAAAAAAGCTATCCATAGTTGCATGAAATTATGTTCTTAATCAGTACTAATTGAAGAAATGCAAATTAAAAAAAACACCTCTGAGGTCCTACCTCAAACCTATCACAGGGGCTAATATGACAGAAAAAATAACAAATGCTACAAGGGATGTGGAAAAATTGTGACACTACTGCACTGTTGGTAGAATAATAAACTAATTTAGGCATCCTTAGGAATGACTGGGAACTACATCCAAAGAATTATAAATCCCTTCATACCCTCTGACCCAATACCACTATTGTGTCTGCATGTGAAAAAGATCAAAGAAAGGGGAAAAGGACCCATTTATGCAAATATTTGTAGCAGCTCTTTTGATGGTGGTAAAGAATTTGAAGTTAAGGGGATGTCAACCAATTGGGTAATATATAAACAAATCGTGCTATATGTTTGTGATGCAATATAAGAAATGACAAGCAGAATCATTTCAGAAAAAACCTGGAAAGACTTAAACACACTCATGCAAAGTGAAGTATACATAATAACAGCCATATTGTGAGGATGATAAACTGTGAAAGACTTAATTACTCTGATCAAGGCAATGATCCACTGTCTATCTCCAGAGAAAGAACTAATGAACTCCAAATGAAGATTGAAGCATACTTTTTAAAATTCCCTTTATTTTTTTTATTTTGCTATATTCCTTTTGCAACATGGCTAAATTGGAAATACATTTTGTATGACCTCACATATATAATTGAAATCAAATTACTTGCCTTCCCAAGGAAAAGAAAGAGCAGAGAGAGAATTTGGAACTCAAAATCTATAAAAAGAATTTTTTTTACATATAATTGGAAAATATTTAACAAAATAAACTTTTAAAATTATTTACAAAAATTTCAGACTGGTCTTCATCCCTTGGTCTAATTATGAAGTCCTAATGTATTTAGCTGGAAGGGAAATAGTTTAAATCAAACACATTTTATTATAAATATTTAAATACATAAATTTGGAACAAATTCTAGAGTGTTTTAATGCTATTTACAGAAATGACTTCTGATAGAATGTTGAAAATATTAACTATTTCATTCTTATTGATTTCTAATCATGCATGAGAATTTTATATTGAGACATCTGAACTGAATACTTTACAATTTCCCTCTTAATAAGAACACTTCAGAGAAATAACACTTCACAGCGAACAGTTTTCAGGTTTCCAAGTAGCATTATAGTTATCAAGTGCTGGATCTGTTGCAATACTTAGACTTGAATTCAAGATTATCACTTTATAATATAATTTTCTTTGAAGAAGGTATCTGTCATTTTATAACTAAAACTCAAGCTTTATTAAAAAGGGATTTCTGCCTCCATATTTGGGTACAAAATGTCAGAAAGCTGGATCAACATAGCTCACAAAAGGTTTCAACCACAGAAATTCATACTTGGTTGATTCATTTTGCTAATGCTGTTAAAAAAAATCCCAACACCCTTCAGCTCCCCATCTAACATTCTAAACTCTTTTTTCCTTCTTGTGCAGATGATTGGTGGCTTTTTTCATATGATAAACTGAGGAAAACTGATTATACTTTCTCTCCCACTCATCCCACTGCATCTCACAGAAATTGTCCTTTCCTCATTTTTTTTAGCTCTCCCACATTTTCCAGAGTTACTATCTCTTCTTGTTATCTGTTCAACTCTCTCTTCTCTCACTATCTAGTGGATTACCTTGATTTTAAACTTTTCTCCACTACCTGCCATATTCCTAGTTTAACTTTTACTATGCTGACTCCTACCCAGCTTTTCTAACTTTAGTTTTGCCTTCCTTAAAATAATCCTGTTTAACAATGTCAAAATCACCTGTAAATCTGGCCTGGTTTAGGCATGTCCTGTTCAGGCATCATGGATGCTTGTGTTCCCTATCACATGGATGATGATAAACTCCTTTGACTGACTGCCTTTGTCTCTAAAGCTGGCCAGACTGAGTTGATCACTGTTTTTAGCTGCTTACCCCAAACCCTACTCCCTTTCTGCTGTGTCTTTTATGGGACTCTTAGCAGCTTTATCCAATGGGTGAAGATCACAGTTCACCCACCAAAAGGCGTATAATGAACTAAACCAAGGAAAGGAGAAGGACTTTACTTCCCTTACTCCCTTCTTTTTTACCTAGACTCTGAGGAATAAGCAGGGAGGATGTTTGTTTTTGTTCTGTGATTTTGTCCACCTCGGTTGTAAATGTTAAAAGTCATCTCCACTGAAAACTGAACTAAACTATGAACCTAATCCTCTTCTCCTACCAAGAAATTGAGTTGGTACAGAAAAGGATGGGAATCATGACTCCCATGTTAGAGAGAGTAAGTTTTTATTTTGTAATTATATCTTTTAAAGTAAATTAATATGGTGTAAAAGATAATCTATCAGTAGTTAAATAGAACTGGGATGCAGGTAATATACATCCTGCTCTTAGGGGAACACCATGGTGGAGACTAGAGTCAAAGGCAGAGAGCTTAAACATGTCTTAAGGGTAATAGAGGAGGGAAAAACATTTTGGGTACCAAAGAACCCTGGTGGGGAATGGATGAAATGTAATCTACCTGTCCTTTCAGACAATAAAGGACAAGATGGTCTGTGTCACACATCTCTACATACATTTTCCACTATCTTATTCCTCTTCTCAAAAAACTGTAATGGTTCACTACATTCTTCCACCCAAGATCCAATATATTTTAACTGGTTTTCAAGGCTTTTCATAATCTGGCAGCATTTATTTGCCTAACTTCATGTAATGTCATGCATAGAAGTTTTCCAGAAGAACTGCTACTGTGAACAGCTTTTTTAAAGGTTCTGATTACTCAGTATAGTGATCACTCTATTCCATAACAAAAGCAAAACATCCATGGAAAATCAAGGTACAGCATAATTCCAAATACAACATTCACCATATTTCAACTTATCACAGAAAATCACAATATTCACAACATAGTCTCAAAGTAAAATAGTCACTCTTAAGTTAATTCAATCAGTCACAAAATAGACACTTAAGTTAATTCAATCAGTCACTTATCAGTAGAATCAAATTACACAGTCAAAGTCTTCCACTCTTGGGGCAAAGTCTTGATTAACTCAATCAGTCACTAATCAGTAACAATAGTCAAAGTACTCAAAGTACAAATCAGTCACTTATTCAGCAAAGTCTTACTAAGTATCATACACAAAACCCTCCACCCTTTAGTTCATTAGTAAACTATAATTCCATAATTACTCAGTACCCAAGGAGAGGTCTTTTCTCCATCTTGACTTGGGGCCTGTTCTCAGATTCCCTGGATCCCCTTCCATGATTCCAGATTCTACCTGGATTCAATGGCAGACAGCTTCCAGTTCTTTGACCAGCTCTCTGGGGAGATCCTGCTCCACATTGGCATTCACAGGGTCTGGTCCATGTCAGCTCCTTCACAACTTCTGCTCCAAGAAATTCAAGGCTCAACAAAGCCACAAACAAACAAAGTCTCAGCATCCTGGTCATCCTTCAGTCACCTGGGCTCCTGGCTCCTGGGCTCCTGGGCTTCTGGCTCCTGCCTCCTAGGCTCCTTGGATCCTGTTCAGAAGAAGCCCCACCAAGACAAGTTTTCAGGACTCAGTTCTCCATTCTTCTGTAGCTGTTCTACCACCAGATCTTGGTCTCAAGGAAATTCTGACTGTGCTTCTCTGAGGCTTTTTCTTATATACACAGTATTACCTACTTCACTTCTTTCTGTCAACCCCTTCCTGTTACATCAGTTAAGAAGAGACAGGAATTCATACCTTCTGTTCCCCCCATCAGAGGCTTGGTCAGTTACTAAGTGTTAAGTACCTGCTACTTTTGCCAACACAAAGGGATCTTCAAATTCAAAATTACATTACCATTATACTTCATTAGTCAGTACTTCCCTACCTATACTCTTTGTTCATGTCAATTTAGACTCTTCTTTGTTCCACAAATATTTTATTTCCTTTCGTGTATACATGTTTTCTTTTATATGATTGCTCAACCTTAGTCTGGATGCCATCTCAAATACAATATAGTAAAGGCAGAACTCCTTGTCTCCCTTTCCTACCACTCAATTTCCACATCACTATAAGGTGTCTTCTATGTTACATTCCCTAAAAGCCTAAGATCACAAATTAATCCTGAGTATTTACCTTTTATGACTTGCAGGGGCAGAGCCAAGATGGCAGAGTAGAGAAGCACTTAGCCAAATTCTCCCATTTCACTCCAAATAATTTTAAGATAATACCGTGAATCAAATTCTGAAATGGCACACAACAAAACGTCATAGTGAGACATTATTCCAGCCCAAGACAACATAGGAGGTCAGAAAGAGAGATTTTTGATATAAGGGAGGAGAGTGACCCAGAGGCCACATGGAGGAAATGCAAGTGGTGAGAGTAGGTGTTGGTGCCAGAAGCAGCAGTAGGTGGAGCTCTCAAGCCAAAGACAGTAAGGAAACCTGGCAATTGATGAGAAAGATGTTACAGGTTAACATAGCAGAAAAACAAAGAGAGGGGAAGAATAGGGGAAATTATCTCACATAAAGTATGTATGGAAGGAGGAGCTTTTTTAGTAGAGGGGGCAATTGTAGTGGCGGCGTATGGGGGCAAAGCTTGAACCTCACTCACATCTTAATAGTCTCAAAGTTGGAATAACATACAAACTCAGTTGGATATAGAAATCTATCTTACACTATAAGGAAGTACAAGAGGAAAAGGATAAGAAAAATGAAAGTGATGATAAAAGGGTGGCTAGATATAAGAAGCAGTGATCAGAAGTGAAACAGACTTTAAAGGAGGGACAATATAAAGAGAAGGAGAAAAGGAAGAAAATAGGATGGTGGGAAATAGAGTTAACAATCATAACTATGACTGCAAATGGGATGAACTTACCCACAAAATGTAAGTGGATAGCACAACAGATTAGAAACCAGAACCTGACAATATGTTATTTATGAGAAACACACTTGAAACAGAAAAAACATACACAGAGCTAAAATAAGTGGCTAAAGCAGAATCTGTTGTGCTCCAGTGAAGAAAAAAGGCAGAAATAGAAATCATAATCTCAGACATAAGTAAATTAGTGGAGAATAGAAAAAAAGTACCTCTCAGATCTATGGATAAGGAAACAATTTATAATCAAATAAGAGAAAGAGAAGAATTGTAATATTAAGGGAGTTTGAAGATCTTCCCTGTTCCTTAATGTAACAGTAAGCACCCTAGCATACATAGGATGGCTGTTAGCACAGGTTCCTAGATCTGCTTTTCTAAAGGAAAACAACTCAAAATGGATTAACAATCTTGCTTTAATCAAACATATGCCATTCACCTAGTTCAGGGGAAAAAGGTCAGCACCCCAAACTTCACAGAACACAAACACAGGTTACAATAAGACAACAAATACTGTCTGACAATTATATCCATATCTAGATAAGAGAGAGGGAAGCACCAGCATCTGGGTTTTCAAAGCTGGGGGGGGCTCAATGGCTGCCCAGAGTCTCATCTGGTCAAATCACACAACTATTCTCAAAGTGAGCCCCAAAACAAAACCTCACACCAGGGCATATATAGCCTTCTCCTGGCTCAGAGAATGTAACAACCCTCTTGATTCACTGCCCAATCACAAAGTAACAAGGTGTGGGCATTCCTGAAAAACAAGCCTCTCACCACAGGATCCAGGTGACCACATTCAGCCCATTAGGGGGCAGAGTGTATATTTCAAATCAAGGAAGGTTCTCAGAGTTACTTAAGCCTATCAAAGGGCCTAGGGGCAGGGAAGATCTTCAGATTCTCATTCCCATAACACTTAATGTATCTATGGGAATTTGAAGATCTTCCCTGCCCCTCAATAGCCTTATGTGATGACATGGAGCCCATGGGGGAAGAAGCTTTTTGAACAGGCAAAGCAGGAAGGGTGGAGCACGAAGTGAGAGGGTGACTTAGCTGGGAGAGAGAGAGAGTAGGCAGAGCAGGCAGAGGTGCTTGTGTGAATGAAAGACGAATAATTTTTGCCTGGGGGAACTTGTTTTGTGGGAAGGACTAATGGAAGGAAGGCTTGGGATATTTGTATTTCCTGCATTGGTGACCTGTGTGGACTTCATCTTAAAAAGAATGCTTGGGGTGTAGGTGCTCCCTACATTGGCAATGTATATAGACTTCTTTGTTATAATGATGGATTTGGCTTACTGGTGTTTGAATAAAATGTCTTGGTTTCATTTCATCTTCAAGGAAGAGAGTTGCTATATTTTGCCATTCAAACCTGGGAATATGCCTGCATATTCATAGCAACTGTTGTGGATATCACATTGGTGAAATAGGAACACAGGAAGTAAAATGAATAATTTTGATTATAAGAAATTAAAAAGCTTTTACACAAATAAAACTAATGCAGTCAAAATTAGAAGAAAAGTAACTGGGGAAAATGTTTATAGCAAGTTTTTTTTTTTCTCAGAAAGGCCCTAATTCTCAAATATATAGGAAACTTAAGGAAGTTTATATAAATAAGAGTCATTCTCCAGTTGATAAATGGTCAAAGTATATCAGCAGGCAGTTGTCAGAAAAATAAATCAAAGTTATCTATAATGACATAAAAAAAGGCTCTAAATCATTGCTGATTAGGGAAATAGATAATAGCATAAAGCCAAGGTACCACCTCATATCTATCAGATTGGTTAACAGGACACAAAAAGAAAATACCAAATGCTAGAGAGGATGTGGAAAATTTGGGATACTAATTCACTATTGGTAGAGCTGTGAGCTAATGCAAATATTCTGGAGAAAAATTTAGAACTATACACAAATAGGTATAAAACTGCGATATATGTAATAAAGGGCCAACGAGAGATAGACTAAAAACTAATTGGAAAATAAATAATTTAATCCTAAAGAATGAGTAGGTCAAAAAAGAAATCATAGAAACTATCAGTAATTTCATAAAAGAGAATGACAATAATGAGACAACATACCCAAATTTTTGGGATGCAGCAAAAGCAGTTCTTAGGGGAAGCTTTATATCTCAATGCATACATAAATTAAATAGAGAAAATAGACATAGAAAAATTGTACATGCAACTGAAAAAGCTAGAAAAAGAACAAATTGTAAATCCCCAATTAAATACTGCAAATCAAAGGAGAGATTAATAAAATTGAAATTAAGAAAACTATTGAACTAATAAATAAAACCAAGAGCTGGTTTTATGGAAAAAAAATAAAATTAATAGACCTTTAGTCAGTTTGATAAAAAAAAAAAAGAAAGAAGAAAACCAAGTTACCAGTATCAAAAGTGAAAAGGGTGATTTAACCTCCAATGAAGATTAAATTAAAACAATAATTAGGAATTATTTTGCCCAATTACATGCGCATAAATTTGATAATCTTAGTGAAATCAATGAATATTTACAAAAATATAAATTGCCCAGATTAACTGAAGAGGAAGTAGAATATTTAAGTAACCCCATATCAAAGGAATAAATTGAACAAGCCATCAATGAACTCCCTAAGAAAAATTTCTAGGGCCAGATGGTTTTACAAGTGAATTCTCTCAAACATTTAAAGAACAATTGATTCCAAAACTTTACAAACTATTTGGTAAAATTGGAGAAGGAGTCCTACCAAATTCTTTTTATGACATAAATATGGTACTGATACCTAAATCAGGAAAAGCCAACACAGAGAAAGAAAATTATAGACCAACTTACCTCATAAATATCGATGCACAAATTCTAAATAAAATATTAGCAAAAAGACTACAACAATTTATCATGAGAATAATACACTTTGACCAGGTAGGATTTATTCCAGGAATGCAAGTATGGTTCAATATTAGTAAAACTATTAGTAAAATTGATCATATCAACAACAAAACTAGTAGAAACCATAGAATTATCTCAATAGATGCTGAAAAAGCCTTTGACCAAATACAACACCCATTCTTATTAAAAACACTTGAAAGTATAGAAATAAATGGAGTCTTCCTTAAAATAATAAGTAGCATCTATCTAAAACTATCAGCCAGTATTATATGTAAAGGGGATAAGCTAGAAGCATTTTCAATATGGTGAATTGTTTCAGGGGGTGAAACAAGGAGTCCACTATCAAGGAGTCCTTTTACCCAATTTAGTACTAGAAATGTTAGCTGTAGCAATAAGAGTAGAAAAAGAAATCAAAGGAATTAAGTTAGGCAAAGAAGAAATCAAGTTATCACTCTTTGCAAATGATATGATGATATACTTAGAGAATCCTAGAGAATCAAGTAAAAAACTACTTGAGATAATAAATAAATTTAGCATAGTTGCAGTATATAAAATAAACCCACATAAATCCTCAGCATTCCTGTACATTTCTGATGAAGTCCAACAGCAAGAAATAGAAAGAGAAAGTCAATTTAAAGTTACTGTAGACACTATAAAATATTTGGGAATTTACCTACCAAAACAAACCCAGGAACTCTATGAATACAAGTATGAAACACTTTTCACACAACTAAAGTCAGATGTAAATAATTGGGAAAAAATCAGTTGCTCATGGCTAGGTTGAGCTAATATAATAAAAATGACAATTTTACCTAAATTAATTTACCTATTTAGTGACATAGCAAGAAATCTACCTGAAAATTATTTTATAGAGCTAGAAAAAATAGAGACAAAATTCATCTCCAAGAACAAAAGTTTCAGAATATCAAGGGAACAAATGAAAAGTAATGGTAGGGAAGGTGGCCTAGCCTTAATTTGTATTATAAAGCAGCAGTCATCAAAACTACTTGGTACTGGCTGAGAAATGGAGTGGTGGATCAGTGAAATGGATTAGGTACAGGAGAAACAGAAGTCAATGTCAATAATAATCTACTGTTTGACAAACCTAAAGACCCTAGCCACTGGGATAATAATATTTGACAAAAACTGCTGGGAAAACTGGAAAATAGTATGGCAGAAACTGAGCATAGACCAATATCTTATACTGTATATGAAAATAAAATCTAAATGGGTGCATTAATGATATAAAGACTGAGACTGTAACCAATCTGGGACAGCAAAGGATAGTTTAACTGTCAGATTTATGGAGAAGAAGGAATTTATCACCAAAGAAGAGATAGAGTACATTATAAAATTCAAAATGGACAATTTTGATTACATTAAATTGAAAAGTTTTTGTACAAATAAAGTCAATGTAAGAAATATTAGGAGGGAAGTGGATAATTGGGGAAGAATTTTTACAACTAGCATCTCTGATAAAGGCCTCATTTCTAAAATATACAGAGAATTGATTTGAATCTATAAGAATACAAATCTTTCCTCAATTGATAAATGGTCAAAGGATATGAACGGGCAGTTTTCAAAGGAAGAAATGAAAGATATTTACAAACATATGAAAAAATGTTCTAAATCATTATTTTTAAAATTTATTTATTTTGCTTTCTTTTTTTTTGGAGGGGGGAAGGTTGGGGTTAAGTGACTTGCCCAAGGTGACACAGCTAGTTTTGTGTTGTATCTGAGGCTGGATTTGAACTCAGGTCCTCCTGACTCCAGGGCTGGTGCTCTAGTCACTGAGCCACCTAGCTGCCCTGTCTAAATCATTATTGATTAGAGAAATGCAAATCAAAACAACTCTGAGGTACCACACCTAACTGGTCAGATTGGCTAAGATGACAAAACAGGAAAATGATAAATGCTGGAGAGGATGTGAAAAATTTGGAAAACTAAAGCATTGTTGGTGGAGTTGTGAACTGATCCAACCATTCTGGAGAACAATCTGGAACTATGCCCAAAGGGCTATAAAAAAAGTGCATACCCTTTTCCCAGAAATACCACTTCTACGTCTGTATCCTAAAGAAACATATAAGTGGGAGGAAGACTTGTTTACACCAAAAATATTTATAGCAGCTTTTTTTTTGTAGTGGCAAAGAACTGGAAATCAAGGGGATGTCCATCAATTGGGGAATGACTGAACAAGTTGTTGTATATGAAGGTAATGGAATACTATTGTGCTATAAGAAAGGAGGAACAGACAGACTTCATAATAACCAGGAGAGTCTTATACAAACTGAAGCTGAGTGAGAAGAGCAGAACCAGGAGAACTTTGTACACAATTACAGACACATCATATGTGTGATGACTAATTTTGATAGAGTGCGCCCCTCTCAGCGATGCAAGTTTATAAGACAACTCCAAAAGACTCCTGATGGAAAGGATATCCACATGCAGAGAAAAGAACTACAGAGTTTGAATGCAGATTGAAGCAAATTACTTGCTCTCTCTTTTGAGTTTAGTTTTGTTTCATTCCTTCTTTCTCATTGTTCACATCATTGGTTATAATTCTTCTTTACAACCTGACTAATTCTTAATGCTAAGGTATTTGTAGGGCCCATATTGGATTGCATTTTGCCAGGGTGGTAGGGAGGGGGAAAAAATTTGGAACTCAAGGGCTTGTAGAAATGAATGTTGTAAACCAAAAGTAGATAAACAAATTTAATAAAATAAAATTGAAGGAAAAAAATTGCTCTTCATCTCCAGAGATAGAATTGATGAACTCTGAATGCAGATTGAAGCATACCTTTTATAACTTTATTTTTACTCTTTTATATTGTTTGTTTTCTTTTGCAAAGTGGCTAATATGGAAATATGTTTTACATTACTTGGCAAGTATAATTGATATCAAATTGCTTGCGTTTTCAAAGAGAGGAAAGGCATGGGAGGAGGGAGAGAACTTGTAACTCAGGGGAAATGCTGCAATTTGGAATGTGCTATTTTCATATCACTTCTTCATATCCTTACTCCTCATGTATTTATTGTGTACCTACTGTGCACCTACCAGTAGCACATCAGAAAAGGTGCCCAACCCTTGGTCCTTTCTCTTTAACTGGTCAATTTGTGGGAGATCACAAGAAAGCTTTTTTTTATGATGCCCCATGTCTGAGTGAAGAGTTCCCTTCCTCTACACATTTACAGAAACAAAAGCTAAATCACAGAATACCTCAAATTCCCATCAGAATTCCTGATTCAAGCAGCTTGTAAAAGAAAACTGGAAGCAATATAAGCAATGTTTCACTTACTATTTTCAAACTATGCATTCCACCAAGAGGAGACAATGCAAGGCAGCTTTATCTCTTGTAGTCTCAAGGCCTGAGGCTTTAAATGTTTACATAAGTTTACTCCTTAGTCAAGGAGAATACGTTCTGCAGAAATTTTTTTACTGTTATGATCCTTGGGGGGGAAAGGGGATATGAGAGTTTTTGAATGATATAGTTTGAACAAAAAGGAAAAAAAAAAAGACAAGGGAAAAGAGTGTGGTATTGTTTTGCTTCCTCTGATACTTCTGGGACAATCTTGCAATTTCAGTTACTGGCCAAGTTCCTGATCAAAGATCAAATTGCAATAGGAATGAAATAAGTTAAAAAAATGACTTCTCAAAGACCCAGAGTTAAACCCATAGAAAGTGGTTTAAATTTTCATGCTATAGAAAACCACATAGAATCACAAAATGTGAAAAATAGAAATGACCTTTGGGGTCATCTAGTCAAATCTTATTTTACTGTTGAGAAAATTGAGGCCCTATGTAATAAATCGCCTGGTGCCACAGCAGTGATGGAGCTCCACAGCCTTACGGCAAAGCAACATTCTCTGCCAAGAAGAATATAGTAGGTAGGGACCTACTCTTTGCAATTCAATCTGTCTTTGACCTTATTCCTTGTAAATCAATATGTTTATGTCCTCACTTTTTGGAATCAATGTGTCTATGACCAAGTATTCTTGTCTACACATAAGAATTTAAAGAAATTTGCAAATGACACTAGTTTAGGAGTGGATACAGACAGCTGCCATGGTAACAGTTCTCTTAGCCAACGAGTTGGAAACCAGTGTGGATAGTTATCCCCTGTGGTCCTGAGGATACCTACTTAATGAAGTCAGTGCCTTCTAAATTGATAGGTATTATATATCTAAACCCAGACTGGTCAAGGGTGGCAGAAGAAAACAGGCTTTTCTCAATTCCTTTACAAATAATTTGACCACCATAAATTTAGGAACAATGCATTTGAATAATACATTTAAATATGAGGCATAGGAAAAAGCCTTAGATACATGTATAAATTGATATTTTGGTATACCTTGCTCCTAACTTTCAGTGTTAAGTTAAGCAAATTATTGTTATGCTCTATACCCAATTATAGAAATTGGCTTTGCAAATGAACCTGCCTAACCAAAGTAATTCTCTGCTTCCCACTGAGAAAAGTCCAAGCAGAGTGCAGAGTGATAGCATTAAATGAAATGAAACCTTGGCCATTGCCCTGAATCGATGAAATGAAAAGGATTTATGGGAAGCAGGAAATTCAAGACTCCTCTAGAATCAGAACCAAACTTACAACTTAGCAACTGACCTTGGAGGGTTGGTTGTTCAAACTGTACTGAACATGAACCCTGCCTAACAATGTCTCCCGCAGAGTGGTCACCTCTTGAAAATCTCCAGGCAAGATGAATAAGTGTTCTTGTACTTTTCGTTAGCCAGTTTTTCCATCCATCAGGTCAAAATTTACCCATATACAATTTCAGTTAACTGAAATACAAGATAAGTCAAGGAAATTGCTGACATATTTTCAAGGAAAAATACATTAGTAAGACAAGTTAAAGCCTTGTGTAGAGGCAGACTATGATCTCTCAGACAAGACTAGAACCTGGAGGACATCTCCTAGGAGTCCCTTGTTTGAAATAGATTCATGAGGATAACTTCAAGCAGGTCTTAAGGTAGAGAGAGATATGATAAAATCAGGACTCCTGGGAATAACTGAGGGGAAGATAAAAGAGGAGAAGGAAGATGCATATATATAAAGGAATGCTCAAGCTGAAAGAGGAGGGTTCATATTGAATTACCTAAAAAGAAAGAAAAAGGAGGAAGAACAAAAAAAAGTAACAACGACTGAGATTTAAGGATTTGAGGAAGTGAAAGCTGTTGAAAAAAATTAAACAAGAATTACTTAGATAAGTTAAGAGGTTAATAAGACAAGGAAAAGGAAGTTAGGAGAGGTTGCCAAGGCACTATAAAACAGAATAAGTTTCTCTATAAGCTAAAAAAAAAACTGAGAATAAAAAAGGTTTTAAAAAGACTTAAAAAGGTGAGAAAGGTACCTGTTTTGGAGACAAAGATCCCACCAGGAGTCTGCAAGAGCATTTCTCCTGGAGATCTCCTGGGAGGACTAAGGAAGGATTGAAACTATCGCTCAACAAGTTTAGAGGACAGAAAGTTTAAAATTTTGTATTGCCCTGTATAGTGTATGGTGCTGATTCTTTCTATAGCTAAATAATATATTAGTGTTCTAGGTACAAGATATTACAGAAGAGAAGGCAAAAGGAATGGGAGTCTAGGAAGGCTATTCCATTCTCCATCATTTTTTTGTTTATTCATTTTTAGTTTTCAACCTTCACTTCCATAAGTTTTAAATTTTTCCCTCTCCTTCCTATCCTTCCTCTGCAAGATGGCATGCAATTTGATATAGGCTCTACATATATATTCCTGTTAAACATTCCTATTTTCACATTAGTCATGTTATATAGAAGAATTAAAACAAATGGGAGAAACCATGGGGAAAAAAAGTCCACTTTACTCTGCATGCAGACTCCCTAGCTCTTTCTCTGGATGTGGATGGCATTTTCCATCATGAGTCCTTTTGGAATTGGTGTAGGTACTTGCATTGCTGGGAAGCGTTAAGTCTATCAAAATTAGTCATTGCACATGGTGGCTGTTGCTTTTTACACTGTTCTCCTGGTTCTGCTCACTTCACTCAGCATCAGTTCATATAAATCTTTCCAGGTTTTTCTGAAGTCCACCTCTTCATCATTTCTTATAACGCCATAGTATTCCATTATATTTGTATACCACAACTTGTTGAGCCATTTCCCAATTGATGGGCATCCCCTCAATTTCTAGATCTTGGCTACCACAAAAAGAGCTGCTATAAATATTTTTGTACATGCGGGTTCTTTTTCCATTTTTATGATCTCTTTGTGATACAGCCCTAGAAGTAGTATTGCTGGGTCAAAGAGTATGCATATTTTTATAGCCCTTTGGGCATAGTTCCATATTGCTCCTCAGAATGACTGAATCATCTCACAACTCCACCAACAATGAAATAGTGTTCCAACTTTCCCACATCCTCTCCAACTTTTATCATTTTCCTGTTGTGTCATTAGCCAATGTGATAGGTGTGAGGTGGTACCTCAGAGTTGTTTTGATTTGGATCTCTCTAATTGATAGTAATTTAGAATATTTTTTCATATGACCATTAGATAACTTTAATTTCTTTCTCTGAAAACTGTCTGTTCGTTTCCTTTGACCATTTATCAATTAGGAAATGATTTATATTGTTGTAAATTTGTCTCAGATCTCTATATATTTTAGAAATGAGGTCTTTATCAAAGATACTAGTTACAGAAATTCTTTCCCATTTTTCTGCTTCCCTCCTAATCTCAGTTGCATTAGCTTTGTTTTTGCAAAAAATGTTTCAATTTAATGTAATCAAAATTATCCATTTTGCATTTCATAATATTCTCTATCTCTTGTTTGGTCATAATTTCCTCCATTCTCCATAAATCTGATAAACTATTTCTTGCTCCCCTAACTTGTTTATAGATTCAGCCTTTATATTTAAATCATGTTGCCCTTTGGACTTTATTTTCATATATGGTGTCAGACTTTAGTCTATGTTCAGTTTCTACCATGCTATTTTCCAGTTTTCCCAGTAGTATTTGTCAAATGGTGAGTTCTTATCCCAGAAACTGAGCTCTTTGAGTTTATCAAACAGTAGATTCATGCAATCATTGACTGCTCTGTCTTGTGTATCTAACTTATTCCACTGACCTACCCCTTTATTTCTTAGCCACTACCAAGTAGTTTTGATGATTGCTGCTTTATAATACAAGTTAACATCTGGTATGACTAGGCCACCTTCCCTTAACATTTCTTTTCATTAATTCCCTTGATATTCTGGACTCTTTGTTCTTCCAGATGAAAATTGGTATTATTTTTTCTTGCTCTATAAAATAATTTTTGGTAGTTTGGTTGATATTGCACCAAACAAATTAATTTAGGTAGAATTGTCATTTTTATAATATTAGCTCAGCCTATCCATCAATGGAAAACATCCATTGATGTTTTCCAATTATTTAGATATGACTTCATTTGTGCAAAAAGTTGGTTAAAAAGGTGAAGCACAGCGATTATCAGAAATTCTTTGAGACTGTACAATAAATAGAGCAAAGAAGCAATCTCTGTTCATTAGGAAGGAAAGAAAAAAGATATATTTTCTAGTCTGGGAACTCCAACCATATTGAAACCATGACTATTCAGCATAGTTAACTTTCCATAAGAACACAGAGACCAAAGCTTTAAACGATAAAAAAGATCTAAGCTTATATTAAGCTCATGTGACACAAAAAGGGGAAGGAGTGGGAAAGAGGGTCATTTAAAAAAAGTAACCAATGAAATGATTGTTTATTTTTTTTCTCCATGGTCTTTTTCCCTTCTATCCACCTTCCTTTCAAATGCAGCCACCACATTATTTCAGGTCCTCATCACATCCAACCTGGTCCAGTAGCCTCCTATCTGGTTAACATGAAACAAATTAATGACAAAAAAACAACCCTGGTTTAATCTTAGGCTGAAGAAAGAGAGGCATAGATAGCATCATGGACTAGGGATATAGTAGTTCTGATGTACTTTACCTGACTGATACTACACTTGCGTTGTTTTGTCCACTTCTTAGTCTCATATATTAGGTAGAACTTTGATGATCTGGAGAGTACCTGGAGAAGGGCCACCAGGATAGTGAAGGGCCTTGAAAACAATTCAGATTCGGTAAAAGGAAAAATTTCTTAAAATCACCCTGGAATCACTTGTTCCCTTGTATTTCCAGTCTTGCCTTGCCAAAACAATACCTTGCAGTACTCCCCCCTCTTCTTGACCACTTGAAATTGAAAAATGTTCATGGAGAAAGTAAAGTCACATGCTAATGCATTTGCTGGAGTTGTGAACTGATCCAGCTATTCTGGAGAGCAATTTACAAGTATGCCCAAAGGACTATAAAATTGTATATCCTTTGATCCAGCAATACCACAACTAGGTCTTTATCCCAAAGAGACCAAAAGGAGGTGGGGGAGGATCTATTTGTACAAAAATACATATATAGCAACTCTTTGTGGTGGCAAAGAATTGGAAATTGAGAGGATGCCTATCAACTGGGGATGACTAAACACTAAAAATTGTGGTATATGATTGTAATGGAATAATATTATGGTACATGAACTGAAGAGTAATGCGTTAAGTGCATTAAATATAACTCTAGGAACCTGAACTTTGGCTCATTCCCTCATTTTAGGCTTTCCTGATCTATTTTTTTCCTATGCCTAAAAATAGGTCCATCTTCTCTATCCTAAATCAAAACCAAAAAAAAACTTTACTTGGCCTCTGATATTTCATACTATTTCTCTTCTCTAGTTTCTCTATTTCTATTTTTCTTTTTTTTCCTATTTTAGAGAAATTTTCTATTTCTCTATTTCTATTTGATTCTTATTTGATTCTATTTCTATTATATTCTCTATTTTCTATTTTAGAGAAATATTCTATTTCTCTTTTCATAATCCAAGTCCTAGAAAGGTAGCCTATACACACTGCATCCATTTCCACACTTACAGTTACACCTCCATTCTTGATTAGGTTTCTGAACCCATTACTGTACTCAACTACTTTTTCAAAGATCACCAATGATTTTAACTCCTAAATCCAAAGGCATTTTTTCAGGAGTCCTATCTTTGACAATTTTATAGCTTTTTACATTAATGATCATTTCTACTTCCCTGCACATTCACTCCTACTTCTATTTCTTTGACACTGTGCTCTCCTGGTTCTTCTCCTATATTGCGTCTGTTCCTCATTCTACTTTGCTACATTATCATCATTCTCCCACCCAATATGTGTGATCTCCTCCCAACATATTTTTGGGTTTCTCTTTTGATCTCAAAGTAATGATAAAATTACAGCATTATACCCATAAAACTAAATGGTTCTCTAATATATTCTAATCTAAACTTCTCATTTTATAGATGAGGAAACTGAGAACCATTTAGGTAAAGTGACTTAACAAAGTTTATACAGGTTGTAAGTGTTAGAATCAGGATATGTACTATGGTCTTTGGGCAGCTAGGAAATACAGTGCTATAGATATCCATGCCCGAAGTCAGGAAGACTCACTTTCTTGAGTTCAAATTTGGTCTTAGACACTTACTTCCTGTGTAATCCTAGGCAAGTCATTTAACCCCGTTTCCTCAGTTTCTCATCTGTAAAATGAGCTGGAGAAGGAAATGGCAAACCACTCTAGTATCTTTGCCAAGAAAATCACAAATGGGGTCATGAAGAGTCAGACACAACTATAACAACTTAACAATCTCTGACTCCAAATGCAATTTTTTTTCTACTTCATGTAACTTGTGCTCTACATTTTCTCATTTAACGATCTTATTGTTCCAAAGTGTTCACTTATCTTCTCTGTACAGATGATACCCAAATCTACACATCTACCATCATCTCTCCTTTAAATTCCAATCTAATTTTATGAACTGCTTGATGGACATGTCCATCTGGGTGTTCCCCAACTCAACAGAACATTTTATTTTCCTCCACCATATCCTTCATGCGTACTTTCCAATTTCTGTTGGTGACACCACCATATTCCAGATTTCCAAAATTAAAGTTATTATATATGCTACCCTTTCCCTCACCCCTCATTTCTAATATTACCAATTTTTGTTCAGGTTACCTGTGAAACATCTCTTGCATCCCTTCCCTTCTATCCTTGTTCAGAGCCTAATCTCCAACCACCTCAATTGTTGCAATAGTCTTCAAATTATTGTCCATGTCTGTATGGACACCCTCTCCAATACATCCTCCACCAAATAATTGTTCTAAAATAGGTGTCACACCATGTACCTTCCTTACACAAAAATCTTCAGTGTATTGTAGGGTAAAAGAAGAACTCCTCAACCTTACTTCTATAACCATACACAATATAATTTCTACCTACCTTTACAGTCTTAGTTCACATTCTCCTCTCCTCACAATTACTGTTCCAATCAAATTGACTTGCTGTCTTCTGTACAGAACATCCTATCTCCAACCTCTATGGCTTTGCTCAAAATGCTCTCACTACTCATCTCTACCTCGTAGAATTCATAGCTTAATTTAGACATGGCTAAGGTGCCTTTGGAAGTATTTTTAATATTCTCAGGTATTATCCTTCTTTTCCTCTTGGAATTACTTATTACTTTGTATTTACTTACTTTTATACATATTTATTCACACAATAGAGAATAAGTTCCATGAGGACAAACTTTCATTTTTATTCATATCCCTAGCATCTTGCATAGAGGGCCTAACATAAAGTAGACATTTAAAAAAATGTTAGATTAAAGACTAAAACTTAAGTCCCTTTCCATTAACTTATATTTTTCCCCAAATTACTTTTATATAATTTCTACTATTTGTTTCGAAAGGTATAAATAGGTTTTCATGCCTTTCCTATGTCATTCTATTCAGTTCTCCCCTCCCCTGCCTGTAAGGATTCTACTTTCAGTACTTTTATTGGTTTACTAGTGTGGTAATAAATACTATAGTACTAATAATAACGGGAAGAAGTGTCATAAAATTTATATAGAACATTAAGGTTTCCAAACTTCTTTTATACCAATGACCAGGAGAAGATGGCACAAATGTTATTCTTCCCATTTTACAGACAAGAAATCTGAGGATCAAAGAGGATAAATGACTTGTGCATTATCACATGGTATACTTGGTATATTATATAGTTATATTTTAATTTATATTGATCTTATCTACAGAGTTTATCCTTCTAGAAGAATTTAAACTCTTTTAATGCAGGGATTTACTTTCCTTTTTTTTTAATTAATCATTGTAAGGGGCGGCTAGGTGGCACAGTGAATAGAGCACTAGCCCTGGAGTCAGGAGGACCTGAGTTCAAAATCCAGCCTCAGACACTTAACACAAAAACTAGCCATGTGACCTTGAACAAGTCACTTAACCCCAATTACCCTCAAAAAAAAAGCAAAAAAAAAATTAATCATTGTAGCTCCAGTACCTAGTAAAGGTCATTTCCTATAATAGTTATTTCATCAACCTTTGATGAATTGTGATTGATTGCATGGATAATATAACATGTTAATTGTAACACTGAGATTCACCAGCTACTCAATGCAAAAACTGCTGGAACATAGTCAAATTGCTATGTACATTTTAATATTAATATATTTTTTTCAAAAATAGAATTCTTTGTTAAATTACTGATTTCTTGAGGAAAGATCTATGGGGAGCTAGCCTTTTAAAATGAGTAAGGGAAGACCTTGAAGGAGACTACAAGGAATCCAATTTGCTTTGAATTTCATCATTTCTGAGTCTCTCTTCTTAGCAAAACTATCACAGGGCCTTTAAACTATAGAGGTCCAGTATATTTCAGAGCTACAATAGCAAGACCCCTGCAGAGATTAAGGGTTTCTGGGAAGAATTGGTCTCTGGTTAATTAGAACTCTGGGTTTCCAGCAAATTGTTATCCTTGAAAGGATTTTAGAGGCCTGAGCAATAATGCTGATGTGGCTTCTCCTTGGCTTTCTCTTCAATAACTGCTGCCGGGTAAGTACATGGTTAATTAGCATTTAACTTTAAGGCCTTGGAGGAAAAAGAATTAATTTGTAGCAAAATTACTCACCTTACTTGAGGGTAATGTTCCTATTTGTCTTATTGGTTCTTAACTGGGCTTATCTTATTTGTTTATGTACTGATTTCAGTTAAGGAGTTTAAAAGACTGTCTACAGTATTTTCTTTGCAGGTGTTGGTTTTTAAGACTTTGTTGCTATGTTTGCCTGTTTGACACTTCTGTTTTATAGTCATTTACTACACTTTGAAAGTGTCAAACATCTGGTCCACAATTTTGCATCTGGCTCAACTTTCCCTCTAGAGGTCCAGAAAAATTCTGTCTCTATCCTCTCCAAACTTATTTGCAATGTCTAAAGGACCTTGGCCAATATTTCCTTAGTGGTCATATCTCCTCATACTACTCTAGGCAGACAAAAATCAAGGATGTTAGATAAGGAAAAGTGAGTTACTGAGTTACTTACCAAAGTCTGAGTGTGCTGAATCTTGGCTACATTTAGAGCCATTTTTTTTTCCTCTGAGGTACTTCAGTCTCCTAACTAGAAGTAATGAAATAAGATTTGAACAGATTTACAGCTGGAAGGGACATCAAAGGTCATCTAGTACAAGCCCCTCATTTTTGGAAAGAAGAGAAAAGAAAACAGAGCCCAAACTTTTTAATCCCAGGCCTCCAAATAATAGAAAAGCAAAGAGCTTCTCAGGTGATAACAGAATAGGGAGTGGAAAGTTGCTCAGGTCCCAGAAGTGATTACAATAGACTCTATATCATCAGTAGGGCCTAGGGTAATTTCTCAATAACCATGTTATGTTTGTTGACATTCATATGTCCCATGGTGCTGGACACTGTTAGATTCTTGACCCTCAGGATAAGATAGGCCTGCAAGTAGTTCTTTGGAATGGGTATGATATGCTGTGCACAAGGGAAAGAATCCTTCCTTTGTGAAGAAAAGCTCATCTGTGTCTGATCAAATCAGAGGTGATAGGCATTGTTGTTTGTCCTTAATTCTCAAAGAGGACATGTGATATCAGAAGGGTGATGTCCTGACTTGCAAGTGAGCTGGATTTAAATGAGGCAGAGCTATGCAAAGTCATCAGCCACACTCTCTTTTCCAGGGTCATCTGCATCCAGTGGCAAAATATAGATCAGGATGAGTAGAGATGACCCCAGATACAGTGGGAGACACTGGCCTTTTTAAGCTAAGGTGTGTCCCAGGTTTCATTTGTCTGATGTAATCCCCATTCAGTGATTTAAGGCTAAGTAAGATGTGAGGAAAAAAAATGGCCTAGTTTGCTAACTGAAAAAGAAAAAAATCAAACTGGGAGGGGAAGACCCCAGAGTCCATAGGAACAGAAAAGATGCAACAACAATTCAAAGCCTGAGAGTTAATGTAGAGTCAGGAAGAACACATGATGGAGAACCAGACATTGGTAAGATGATATTTGTCTCAAGCAATTCTTTTGTAGTAGCAAGGAGGAGGAGAAGGAGGCATCAAGAGGGGGAGTTCAGGAATAATTTAGGATCCATTTTAGGAACTGGAATTGTTTAGCTCAGAGAAGAGAAAATTTAGATGGGGAATTATAGGTCTCCTCTAGTAACTGAAGGGTTTTCATATGTAGGAGGAATTAGAGTTCTTTTTATGGCTCCAGAACTGAACTGAAGTCAACAAATGAAATCTGCAAATTCAGTTGAATTCAGTTCAATTCAACAGACACTGACTAACTTTCTACTACACACAAGGGGTAAAGAGGTAAATTTAGGTTCCCATAAGAAGATTTTTTTTTCTAAAAATTAGGACTGTACAAAAAGGTAGTAAACTGCAACAGCAGACAATGGTTTCTCCCTCATTAGAGTTTATCTGGGATATATAAAGGGATACATCCAGGCCCTAGTGACATCTGGAGCTTGGAGGAGCTGTACCTTGCCCTATAACCCAAATGAGATTAGAAACACTGTAAAAGCCAGGGTGCCAGGGGTAGGCACGTGTGCCAACATGTTGGCATTTCCTGTTCTGCATCTACTTGGTGTTTTTTTTTCTCAGAGTTCAATTAAAAGTATCTGCAAATAAAAAACAAAAAAGAACTGATGACCACTCATGCCTTATATTGTGAATGGCTTTTGGTAGGTCACCACTGAGATCCTTTCCAATTATTCTATTAGTTAGGAGTATCAAAAGAAATTTCCTTAATATACCAAGGAAAAAAATAATATGTACAAAAATTGATTCTGATAAGAAAGGACTATGTGATTAGTCTAAAAGAAATGTTCAGGCAAAATGCTATGAGAATATTGAAAAATTGAGAAATAACTCTCAGGGGCAGGGTAAGATTGGGTGGTTTTTGAAGGTTTTTATGTAAGTGCTTAACTGATTTGAACCTTTAAGAAAGTAGACAAGATTCCTGACAGAAAAGTAATGGACTCAGTGTGAAGATTGAGATTTACTTGGGGTGGGGGGGGAGAGGAGAAAGATAAATATACTTTATAAATATTAATTACAAGAGCTTAGTTTTTGTCTTTTTAAATTCCTTTTCAATTGAGAGTCTTGGAGGAAGAAATGACAAATTGTGGTTAATTAAAAATAAAATTTTACCTTAAAATGTAAGGAGGGATTTTAATAAATGAAAATACATGCACTTGTTCAAAGAAAAGAAGATATTAAGAAAAAAGTTAATATTATAAAAAAGGTAAGGAAAGGAAAAATTTCATTTATAACCTCAAAAATGCTTCTGTTATATACAATAAAGTACCTTTAATGGCTATATTACCTTGAACTCCAAGAAATAGATGGTTTTCATGGCTTACATGACATTTAAAGCAAATGAAGTCAGATCATCAAGTACTTGACATATTTTGTCTAAAAAAAAAAATCTGAAACCCTTACTTAGTTTAACAAAAGACTATTTTAGCTTTGAAAACACAGTGCCTTGATAGAGAACAGTGGTTCTTAATTTTTTATCTTAAAACTGCTTTACATATGAAAATTATTGATAACTCCTCCCCTAAAGAGCTTTCGGTTATGTATGTAGGTTATACGTCTCAATCTTTATCATATTAGAAATATAAAAATCTTACTATCGTTATGAAAATAATTTTGACATTGTAGACCCATGAAAGACCTTTGGGAACCACCAGGGATGCCTGAGTCATATTTTTACAACTGCTTGTTTAAAGAAGAGTAGTGAATAACGACAACAATATAGTCAGCTGAGCTCCACACCTTGAACTTAAAATTCCTTAATGTTAATTATCATGATATCCCTAAAAACTGCCCATATTTTTACGTGTTTGACAACTCCGCAGTTTTTAGACAATTGCAGATCTTAAGTACCAAAGAATGAAGCCTTATGATTCTGGATAACCAAGTGCATCCATGTGATAAGGAGAAATCAAGGATGTAACCAGTGCTCTGTCACTGGAGAAATAATTCCCTCTTGTGCTTTTCTTGTGTCTCTGTTGCATCCTTTGATGGTTTTTATGAGATACTTTTTTTTTAATGCTTTATTAACTTCTGATTTACATCGTTCGTTTCCGCCAGATTTTGAGTTACAAATTTTCTCCCCGTTTTTCCCTCACCCATCCCCCCAAAACAGCAGTCCCACAGGATATCCCCACCTCTGATCTGCTCTCTCCCATATTTTCTCCCATACCCGTTTCAACTTTTCCAGTAGGGCATGGTGGATCTCTATATTTCCCAATTACATGTAAAGCAATATTGATAATAGTATATATATATATTTAAACATTTGATTTTAAAACTTTGAATTCCAGATTCATTCCCTTCCTCCCTTATCACCCACCCTTACTGGGAAGATAAGCAGTTCAGTATAGGTTGTACATGTGTGGCTAATGCAAAACAATAACATAGCAGATATATTGTAAAAGACTGACTATATTTCCCTCCCTCCTATCCCACATCCCACTTGTTCTATTCTCTACTTTGATCCTGTCCCTTTTCAAAAGTGGGTGCTTCCAACTTCCCTCCCCCCCAGCCTGCCCTCCCTTCCATCATCCCCCCTCACATCCTCTCCCCTGCCCCGCCCCGGGGTGAGAAACCGCTGAGCCGCTGGCACAGCCTGCCAGCGCCACGTGGCGGCTTCAGCTCCTGGCCTGCAGAGTGTATGAAATACTTTTTAAAAAGACTGAATGGCCAGTAACTTCTATCCCAGAGTGAATTATAAAGAAGGACCACTGTAAGTTACACAATTTTACATCATGTCATTCCTCAAGCAAAGGTTTTACATTGTATATATATATATATATATTTGAGGGGGTAGAAAGGTAGAGTTATAGATATATATGACTATATATTATATATTATGTATGTATTTATGCATATATATGATAGAGATATGCATGTATTTGTCCACCTATCCCTCTTATCTCCCCATTTTCTTTTGAATTTTTCACAATCTATGTCCTAATCTTTGAACTTGCTATAATTTCTTATTAACAAAAGCTACTAGGACATAAATTTTATATACACACTAGTAAAGCTATCTGAAATATGTTCTACTGTATTTTCCCTAAGATGTTGCCAACTTTTTTTTATGACTCTCTAATAAATCAATTCATAAGCATGTATCAAGTATCTGCTATTTGTCAGGCACATGCTGGGCATTAGGGCTGTAAAGGCAAAAATGAAATAGTTCCTGCCCTCAAGAAGCTTATACTACTTCAGGAGAGAAACACATACAAGTATATCCATATAAACAAGTATATACACAGTAAACACAAACTAGACAAGTTAGGGAGGTAGCTCACTAGCTATTGGGAGAAGCAAGAAAGACTTCACATAGAAGACAGTGCTTAACCCTGTCTTGAAGCAATCTAGGGATTCCAGGAGACAAAGATAAAGGCATACATTCCAGGCATGAAAGAGAGCAAGTTCAATGGTGTCAAGACAGGAGATACAATGTTACTTATGAGGAACAGTGAGAAGAAAAATTTGGCTAGATTGTAGAGTGAGGGGAGAGTAATATAGAATGATGCTTGAAACATTGGTTGGAATAAGGTCATAATAAATGTTAAAAGATAAACAGAGGAGTTTATATTTTATTCTAAATTTAGTAGTCAGTAGCAAGTCACTGCAGTTCATTGAGAAATCTGGAACATTGTCAGATTTTTTTTTAAGGGAAATCATTTTGGCAATTGTGTGGAGAACATTATGATATTATCCATGATATGTTTTGTGACAGCCCTTTGGCATGAGAGTCCCTTTGGGGAGAATGCTGTGTTCCCCTATTGAACGTTGCTTTCTGCAACTGGACTACCATATGCATACTCCCATAGTGTAGGTGTGGCTGTTAACAGGTTATTTCTTTGGGCACCCAGTTAATAACTTCAGTAAAATGATATTTGTAAGTGTTTTGCAAAACTTAAAATGCTATATAAATGCTAGCTATTCTTATTAGTTTAAGTATAACATTTATAAATAAGTAAACACACATATTGAATGTACATACTGAAAATTTTTCATGATAGAAATGTGTAATTGAAACACATGGTTTGGACAAACTGATAAAGACAATTAACAGTATTCATACATTTTTCCCCCCAATTTGGATAGTCAGGCTAAAATTTCTCATTCAATTATGGGTCTAATTTCAGAGACTCTGTAATATTACAAGTCTTGATATAATCAAAAAAATGACATCCACAAAAAGAAATATCTGTAGGAATTACTCTATATGGACACTATGCTGAACATCCTTAGTGATAGTGCTACCATATATCCCTTTATCTTATGTGTTATTTGATATGAATAATCAGAGAATTATTCATTTTCAGAGAAGCATTGAACAAGACTACTTTTGCTGTTATATCTTTCAAGGATTTTCTTGTGATTTCAAAATATGCATGAAAGACATCTTATTGATGAAGAAACTCTAATTTAATTTTATTAAATCACTGGAGGATTTTTTCTTTACCTATCCTTAAAACAGACTTTAGGAATTTTTTAAAGGTTTTTTGTGTGTTCATTATAAATATGACATTTTTTAATTTCAATCTAAAAGCTTATTTTTATGAAATCTATATTTATTTTTATAGACAAAATTAAGAATCTTGAGAAAAGAAATGGCAGCATATTATCATTACCACAATCTTCTTATGAAATCTGACTGCTGACAGTCCAAGTGGCTAACACATAGAAAGCTGTTTGGTCAATTTGTATATCGGTTGTCAGCATTCAAGGAAGATGGAAAGAATTGTGGATTTAGGTGAAAAACACTTTATATGCCAGATACCTGTAAAAATTGTTTATATATTAGATTAAAGCTAAATGTTCATTTTTTTTTCTTTTTGGAGGGGCAATTGGGGTTAAGTGACTTGCCCAAAGTCACATGGCTAGTTAAGTGTTAAGTGTCTGAGGCCAGATTTGAACTCAGGTTCTCCTGACTTCATAGCTGATGCTCTATTCACTGTACTACCTAGACGCCCCACTGCACCACCTAGCCTCCCTGTGTGTTCAATTATTTTAAGCTATTAAATTAAAGGAAAAAAACTCAATTCTTTCTGACTTCAATCCCACCATTCTATTTGCCTGCCAAACTGATTATATTAACCAGATGGATGGTGCAGTAGATAGAGCACTGGACCAGGAATCAGGAAGACTTGAGTTCAAATCTTGCCTCATATCCTTACTCAGGACAAGTGTGATTCAGGACAAGTAATTTAATCTTCATACAACTCAGTTGTCCTATCTATAATATAGAGATAACAATAACACTTACCATTCAAGATTGTTGTGAGGTAATTTGAGATATTTAAGCACTTTGTAAACTTTATACAACTATATTAAAGCACTATGTAAAGATAGCTAGATTATATTATACTCAAAATGTCTTACAGAGATGGAAATGTAGGTACACATAACAATAATTGTATTCTATTGCCTTCCTTCGATGGAGGAAAGAGATGTTAATATTTTTGACATTTTTGTTATCGTACAGTAATCCATATATTTTGAAATTCTATCCCTTAATGTCTGCAAAATTATGCCACCTTGCAAGATGGCAAAGTAGAAGCAGGAAATTGCAGGAGCTCCCACACTAACTATGTCCAATACCTGTAAAATATGACTCTAATCAAATTTTAGAGTTACAGTACCCACAAAGTGACAGAGAAAAACAAATCTCCCACTGAAGGCAGGCCAATAGGAAGGGTGTATCACACAGAGCTGGGAGCCAAGTGCAGTCCCACGTGAGCCATGCAGGCCTGGACTTGGGTTTGGCCCTGACCAACAGCCCAATGCAGCCAGAGCAGACTTCAGGAGAGTGAATCATTGGCAGTTGTGGTGGTTTCCAGATTTAGAAACCCATACACACCAAAGACAAATTAAAAGGTCAGTGGGGAACTCTGTTGGGACTGGGGGACAGAAGAGTGGGTATGCCCCCTTCCCCTGGGGTGAGAGGTGGGAGAGGCTCTGCTTCTGCAGCTACTGCCACACAGCTGCCTCTGGACCTCCTGGCCTGCATATTGTAGGGGGACCAAGCAACTATTCAGAGGGTAATTGCTCTTGATTTGACCTGCTTGGATAAGGGTTGGAGTCTTGGGTGGTGGTCCTGGGTGAGAAATGATAGTGTGCCTGAGCTTGTGGTGGCTGTAGAGAGGGCACCCTCCTCAGACTTCTGACAACATTTGCAAAAACCCAAGCGATTTGGGACAAAGCTGTCTCCACTCTGGAAGCAGAGTTTAACCACGGCAAAGAGCTCAACAGTCAAGTAATTGGCTAGCAAGATGAGCAAGCAGAGAAAGCACAATCCGACCATAGAATGCTTTTTTGGGGACAAAAAGGATCAAAACATGGAAGCAGAAGGAGTCAACAAAGTCAAAACTCCTGCATCAAAAGCTTCCAAGAAAAATATGAATTGATTACAAGCCATGGAGGAGCTCAAGAAGGATTTTGAAAACCAAGTAAGAGAAGTGGAGGAAAAATTGGGAACAGTAATGAGAACAATACAAGGAAATCATGAGAAGCAAGTTAGTAGCCTGCTAAAGGAGACCCCAAAATATTGAAGAATATGACACCTTAAAAATAGACTAACTCAAATGGCAAAAGAGACCCCAAAAAGCCAATGAGAAGAAGAGTGCCTTAAAAAGTCAAATTGTCCAGATGGAAAAGGACTTTTAAAAACTCACTGAAGAGTATCATTCTTTCAAAATTAGATCGGAGCAAATGGAAGCTAATGACCTTATGAGAAATCAAGATACTATAAAATAGATCCAAACAAATGAAAGAATAGAAGGTAATATTAAATATCTCATTGGGAAAAAAAACACTAACCTGGAAAATAGATCCAGAAGAGATAATTTTAAAAATATCAAACTACCTGAAAGCCATGAGCAAAAAAAGAGCCTAGAAATCATCCCTCAAGAAATTCTCAAGTAAAATTGATATTCTAGAACCAGAGGGCAAAATAGAAATTGAAAGAATTCACTCATCGCCTCTTGAAAAAGATCCCCAAAAGAAAACTCCTAGGAATATCATAGCCAAATTCCAGAGTTCCCAGGTCAAGGAGAATACATTATAAGCTTCTAGAAAGAAACAATTTGAGTATTGTGGAAACACAGCCAGGATAACACAAGATCTAGCAGCTACTACACTAAGAGATAGAAGGGCTTGGAATATGATATTCTGGAGGTCAAAGGAGCTAGGATTAAAACCAAGAATCACCTACCAAGCAAAACTGAGTATAATGCTTCAGGGGGAAATATGGTCATTCAATGAAATAGAGGACTTTCAAGTATCCTTAAGGACAAAACCAGAGCTGAACAGAAAATGTGTCTTTTGAATACAAGAAGCAAGAGAAGCATGAGAAAGTAAAGAGTAAAAAGAAATCATAAGGAACTTATTAAAGTTGAATTATTTATATTCCTACATGGAAAAAAAATGATAATTTTAACTCATGAGACTTTTCTCAGTATGAGGATATTTGAAGGGAATATATACATACATACATACATATATATATATATGCATATATAGGAGAGTGTATGGGTGTATAAATAGATATGTGAGTGTGTGTATATTGTGTACATGTATACATAGACAGAGGGCTCAGAATCAGTTGAATAGGAAGGGATGATATCTAAAAAAATAAAATTAAGAGGTGAGAGAGGAATACAATGAGAGAAGGAGAAAGGGAAAGTTTGAATAGGGTAAATTATCTCATATAAAAGATACAAGTGAAAACTTATGATGGAGGGGAAGAACAGGAAAGTGAAAGGAAATGGGTCAACCTTATTGTCATTGAATTTGGCTTAAGGAGGGAATAACATACACACTTGTAGCAGCAAGCACCCCAAGCGTCCTCAGGGTTTGCTGCCAATACAGGTTCTTAGATCTGCTTTGATAAAGGAAAGCAACTCAAAATGGGTTAACAAGCTTACTTTAATCAGTCATAGATGTATTGTTTACCTAGTTCAGCACCCCGAACTTCAGAATATACAGACAGAATTATCAAGACAGAAACAGATCAAGTAGACAGATTTCCAAACTATCCAACCATTACATCCATACCAAACAACATCTGGGTTTCAAAGCTGGGGAGCTCTGGACAATGGCTTCCCAGAGTTTCATCTGATCAAATCACAGAACACTTCTCAAAGTGAACCCCAAAACAAATCTACACATCACGGCTTATATGGCCTTCTCCTGGCTCAGAGAATGTAACAACCTTATTGACTCACTGGCCAATCGAGAAGTATTTACTGAAAAACAAGCCTCCCACCCCAGGCTCCATGTGCACTTTAGCCTAGGGCCAGGGAAGATCTTCAAAATTTACATTCCCATTACAGCACTCAACTGGGTTTCTTACCTACAGGAAAGTGGGGGAGAGGAGGGGATAAGAAGGGGATGATAGAAGGGAGGGCTGATTGGGAGAGAAGGTAGTTAAAAGCACACACTTTTGAAAAGGGACAGGGTCAAAGTAGAAAATAGAATTAGTGGGAGGCAGGATAGGATAGAGGGAAATATAGTTCATCTTTTACAATACATCTACTATGGAAAGGTTTTGAGTAACTACACATATACAACCTATATTGAATTGTTTATCTTCCTAGTGCGGGGTGCGTGAGGAGGGAAGAAAGGAAAGAATCTGGAAATCAAATTTTTAAAAACAAATGTTAAAAATTTTAAAGATGTTTTTTTTTACATGCAACTGAAAAATAAGATATACAAGCAATGGGTGTAGAAACCCATCTTGCCCTACTAGAAAGTTAGAGAGGGGATTGGGGAGGATATAATAGAGAGCAGATTGGGGAAAGGGGTATTCAGTAGGCTTGCTATTTTGGGGTGGTGAGTAGGGAAAGGATGGGGAGAAAATTTGTAACTCAAAATCTTGTGGAAATGAATGTTGAAAACTAAAAATAACCTCAAAATAATATCACTTCCAACATGTACCTCATTTGTATATACTAGATATATTCCCAGGACTCTTCTCATACTTGTTTTCTATAGCAAGAATTCTCAGACTTTTTCCACTCATGACTCCTTTTTGTCTGAGAAATTTTTACATGACCCAGATATATAAGCATATAAAACACATATACAAATCAAACACATGCAGGTAATAAATGACAAAGAAATATATTTTAAAACAATTTTTGGTATACATATAATTTTACAATTTATTAAAGATGAAAGGAAATTTGTATAGTAATGAGATGTATATGCTTATTGATTTTTTTTAAAGCAATTGGGGTTAAGTAACTTGCTCAAGGTTACATGGCCAGTCATTTCTGGGTGTGGTGCCGAGTATCTAAGCCCGGATTTGATCCAGGTCATCCCAACACTGGAGTCAGTGCTCTTACTCGCTGAGCCACCTGGCCACCCCTAAGCAATCGGGGTTAAGTAATTTGCTCAAGATTACATGGCCAGGTGTTTCTGGGTGGGTGCTAAGTGTCTGAGTCCGGGATTCGATCTCCAGGTCATCCTGACACTGGAGCCGGTGATCTTACTTGTTGTATACTTATTGATTTTTACATAAAGAATTAAATCCTGGCAGAACATTTGATACTGCAGGACACAGATCATCTTCAATGTTTTTCAGAGTTGATCAGTATTTTTATTTTAAAATCATCAATGCTGAGAAGGCCATTTCACATAAATATTTAGCACAAAATGGCAGAAGTATGTTTGGGGTCATTTCAGAAGTTGTTGGAAATTATGTCTAATCCCAATTCATTTAACAATTTTGACTTTACAGGAAAAACATTGCAATTCATAATATACAGTAGTCTTGAATCTGAGTTGACGTGTTTCTGGCAGCATTCATTGGCTTTGTGTGGTCTGATGGCATGCACAGTGCAAAGGGCAAATGTTGTGTATTCAGAACTAAGTCTGCAGTGAAGTTGCATGATTCAATATAGGCAAGTGCTGCCAGAAACACCTTGGATTCATTACACATTTGATTTTGAATTAATTTTTGGTTATTGCCCTTTCAGAAACCTTTTAATATTGCCAATTTTTTTTGCAGCTCCCACATTGTTACATGACCCCCCTGGGGTTGTGACCCACAGTTCAAGAAGTACTGTACCATTTTTGCTGTCTTTTCAAGTTCAAATGCAGCAGTTTCATTGTAAGCACAAAATGTTAATTATCTAAATCTTTACAAATCATTACCATTTTTCTTCTATTTGTCCTACTTCTTACAGTTTCAACTCTAAGTGTTCTTGATGTCATCTGATTTAATTGGTTATCTTAACAAGTTTTCTGTAGTTTTCCCCCTCTACTATTTCATGATATTAATTACATATTGAATCTTTCACCACCTTTCTTCCATAGAATTTGTAAAAGTTTTTTTTTTGTGTGTGAACTTGGATTGCCATTATCTACTCTCTGCTTCACAAAGAAATTAACAATTTTCTGACTAAATTTGTTTCATATATCTTTTGATCTTTTATTGTGATTGATTTTACAAATTAATTTTCCTGGAAAATGGTGGTAAACTCTGTTGAAGACTATCCTTTTATCCATTCCTCATTTTTGTTTTGTTTTGTTTTGCTTTACAGAGGAAGTCATTTTAGACTGGGCAAGTTAGAATTATTTCAATTGAATGCCATATCTTTGTATTTTGAATTATTTCTCTTAGGTATTAAGGGTATTATTTATTACAAGTTGATTATGTAACTGTACCTACACAACATGTTTCATAGACATTAAAGTTTTAATTTCCTTTTTGTGAAGTTGTTCAGGGGTAAGGATATCAAGTACCTTCTAATTCATTTTTTTGAGGGGTGAGTAAAGATTCTTAATGCATTCTTATAAAGCTTTCATTTAGTCTGTAAGTCTTTGGAATCACTAATTTTTTACTCCCAAGCAATGTTTGAAGTATATTTTTCACCATTTTCCACTATGCCTACCTTTTCATTAATATCACCTAGTATTAGAGTTGGTGTCTTTTGGAAAGTCTTCCAGTTTTCTTCAGAAAATTCCTCTACTTTGTGTTCAATGTAATACCTGACGGCAATAAATTACAATTATCTTTTTTGGTCTCATTTTTTTAAACAGGTGCTTCTCATGAACCTTTAATATGAAATGACCATCTGTCCTATATAATGACATTTCTTTTCTATATTTCTATTTTTTTTTACCATTATTGCCCCTCATACATGCTATCTTCCAGGTACTCTGGCCTACTTGCAATTCCTTGTATACAACATTTTATCTCCATTTTCTGTGCCTTCATACAAAGATTTACAATGTCTACAATGCTCACCATTCTCTTCTCCACCTTTCAAGACCTCTACCTCCATTGAAGGCTCAAGTTCTATGTCCTACAGGAGACTTTTCCTCACCTCTCCTCATTGTCTGCCCACTTCACTAAATTACTTTTTTGCATTATCATCATATGTGTTGTTGCTTATCTAAGTAGAATTTAAAATCTTTGATGTAAGAATCATTTACACTTTTCTTTTTGTATCCTGAGTGCCTGGTACACATAGTGGGATCTCAAATCAAGCTTCTAATTGCTGTCATGAGGAGCCATTGACTACTGATGGAATACAGTTGGATACACTAACTGATGCACATGCTGTGTGGGTCTTACCTAACTCTGCTCTGACTCCAATTTCCTCTTGCCTCTCCACCGGCTTTGAACTCCTCTCATTTTCTTTTTTCTTTTCTTTTTTTGTCTTTTAATTATTTTATTTTTTTTTTTTTTGCTTTCTGGAGGGCAATTGTGGTTAAGTGACTTGCCCAAGGTCACATGGCTAGTTTTTTTGTTAAGTATCTGAGGCTGAATACTCCTGACTCCAGGGCCAGTGCTCTATTCATGGCACCTCCCAGCTGCCCCTCCTGTCATTTTCTACTTGCCCCTCTTGGCTTCTTCCTGAAAGGTGTGTTTCTTAATTGTTAAAGTCTTACCTAAATGAAAAGGCCTCTGTAGAAAGAGGGCAGAGAGGAGGATGGAAGGATTCAGAGAAGTATTACATCTATAAAGGAAAATGCACTGGAGATTT
Organism: Petaurus breviceps papuanus; assembly: GCF_028583685.1. NCBI lineage: Eukaryota > Metazoa > Chordata > Mammalia > Diprotodontia > Petauridae > Petaurus > Petaurus breviceps. The sequence goes on from NW_027186304.1 coordinate 58,641,717, forward strand.
TCTATTGGTTGTAAATACTTAACAATAAAGTACTGCCTTCTGAACTCAGAGATAAGAATCTGTGGTTTCTCATGCTTTGCTTTGCCTTCCATTTATTCCCATCAGTTAGTGTTTGCTTAATGGGGTAGGAAGCTAGTGATTTTCCACAGGAGGTTCAGTTATAGGTTTTAGCCTTACCTTATGAATCTCTGCCTATTTTAAACACTAGTAAACTTTCAAAATTATCTGGAAAGAGAGTCAGCAGGAACTTTGAAACACACTGTAGTCATTGAGTTTGCTATGTGTTTTAGTTTCTGACAAGTGAATGGGGCAGTACCCAGCTAGAATTGGGCATTTAGATGACTCTCTCAGTGAAATAGAGCTTTTGATCTATTTTTTTTTCAACTCAAGTTAAGGAGAGAATTCTGGATTGGAGAGTCTGGGAATATTTCTTTAAGAGATAATAAGATTGAATTTAATATGAAAATTGGACTTGACTCAAAGAACTGAACTTGTTTTTAATTTTATCTTGTATCTAATTTTATTTTTAATGTGTTCATGACCCTTTAATTTACAAATATAGCCTTATTCCATTCCATAACATGTGAACCAACCCTCATAAGAAAAATTTTAAAAGTAATAGAGAAAAATCCATTCAGAAAAACTGACATATTGACCATACCCAACAATATACGCAAATTCCTATATTCCTATTCCCTTTCAAAGTTCAGTTAAAAATCCAGCTTTCTAACATGAGACCTTTCCTGTTCCACCCCAGCTGCTAGTCTCCAGCCCATTAACTTTTATTTATATTTTTAGGTTTTTTAATATATGTCAGTGAAATAATTTGTACATTCATGCCATAATGAGATGTTAGATTACTGGGAATAGAGTAAAATAACACAGAAAATCAAGGGAGAAATATTGTCTTTCCTTATGGAATGTAAGCATTTGGAGAGTAGGAAGTATTTCAGTTTTGTATTTGTAGCCCTAGCACCTACAACAGTGCCTGCTATATTGTAAGTGTTTAATAAAATGCTTATTGGTTAATTGATACCACATCCATACTCCCCTACTACTATGAAAGGAAGGAAATATATTTTTTTCCAACTCCAGAGCTAGAAGACTTTAAAGCCATTTAGTCCAGTCGTCTTATTTTAAAGCTAAAGAAATGAAGCCAAAGGAGGTTAAGTGACCTGCCCAGGGTTCATACAGCTAGCAAGTACCTGTGGCAGGATTTGAATCAATTAATCAGCATTTATTAAGTACCAGTTACTATGTTCCAGGCACTGTGCTGGGTACTAGAGATACAGATTCAATAAATGATCTAATCGCTACTGAAAGGGGGCTTACATTCTAAGAAATAATAGTTAGACAGATAAATATGATAGAATACATATGATTGTGGGTAGACATGATATATAGATGTAATAGATAACATAGATTAGCTAGCTAGTTGGATGGATGGATAGATGAATAGACAGACAGATTAGATAGATAGATAGATAGATAGATAGATAGATAGATAGATAGATAGATAGATAGATAGA
>NW_027186304.1:58643255-58700742 GCF_028583685.1 Petaurus breviceps papuanus
AGATAGATAGATAGATAGATAGATAGATAGATAGATAGATAGATAGACAGACAGATGTGCAAAAAAGAAGAATTCTCGGAACAAAGATTTAGATAAGACCCTCTGCATATCAACAGGATGAGTTCCATCTCACCAAGGACAAATCGTTTGCCAAATTTGAGGAAACCATCAAGATAATCTCTCAGTCATTTTATGCATAAGCTCAGGGAGACTTCCCAGTACAACAGAATCGTGTGCTACCAAAACTTCAAAGTAGGTATGTACGTGGTTATAAAAATGCGTACTAGGGATATTAGAATTAGAACAAATGACAACAATAATAAAAATAATAACAGTTACTATGTAGAAAGTACTTACTATGTACCAGGTACTGTGCTAAGCCCTTTATAGATATTATCTCATTTGATTCTCACAACAACCCTGGGAGGGAGGTGTTACCATTATCATCCTTATTTTACAGAGGTTAAGTAACCTGCCAGAGGTCACATAGCTAATGAGTGTTTGAGACCACATTTGACCTCAGATCTTCCTCAGTCCTGACCCAGTGTTCTATGCAGTTCACCACCTTATCTACTTCTCATGTCTCATGACAACAGAAGAAAAACATCCTAGATGGTTGTTTGACTAACAATTGAAGATGAACAAGGGTCAAAATAACATTTACTAACATCATGATGAATTGAACATAGAAGACTGGGCTTTAATGACCATGAAGTCTTGTGTTACTGAGAGATTAGGATTTTAATTATGCCATAATCATGGCTTCAATAGTTGTTGGCTAGCCTTATGTAAGCCCTTCAGATTTCCCTCAGAACCCCTTTTGTTGCCAAAGTAGTCTCCTAATATTTGCCCATTTGGTTAATCAGATTTAGGCAAACACTAGCCTGGAAATAAATATTGCAAGGGAACATACATGCTGAATCTAGAGATGCTTTGTGATGACTAGAAGGGGTCCCCTGAATATTTGCACTGCCATCAATGGACACTTTGGGAGATGGTATTACTGATTGAGCCTTAGTAGATCCTGCATGTCAGTGGACCTCATTCCAATTACTCTGGCAGGATGTGTACTCCTTTACCAGCTGAATTCTCAAAACAACGCAAATCTCACACCCAACAACATTAATGTGGTGAGAATGTAGGGTACCTTACAGCACAAGTGCTCTCTGTGGTTTGGTAGTTAAGACATGCTTATGGAAAATTAATGCACATTTATTCTCAAACCAAGTTTTTTGTCATTACATTATAGCTACTAACAAAAATTCCTGAGGCAGCTAAATCTAATACAACACTAAAGAATAAAACCAATAAAAACTACTTAAACAGTGGTAGTCATTTTCTATAATCTATTTAGAAAGGGAGGGAAAAATTATTAGATTCCTACTATGTGACAGGCACAGTGCTAAGAGTTTTACAAATATCTCAATTTATCCTCACAATGACCCTAGGAGGTAGGTAATATTTTACACTTTTTCCCCCATTTTACAGTTGAGGAAATTGAGACAGGGCTTAAGAGAATTGCCCAGGTTACCCAGCTGGTAGATATTGAAGGTCAAATTTGAACTCAGGTCTTCCTGACTCCAGACCCAGTATTCTAATCACAGTATCACCAAGCTGCCTTTCATTTAGAGAGGAAATGTTAAAACTTGCTTCTAAAGTTAGGATAAAAAAGATCCAAAAATATGATTATTGGGCACTAGGGGAAGAAATATTTCTTGATCATATGAAACATTTTGAAATGTTTTTCAATATTTGATCAGCACTTGACTGGTACTAGAGAAAACAGTACTCAGGAAATTATTCTGGCTATGCATTAAAACTTTCTTTGCCACACGACTTCTGAAGTAAAAGCTAATTCCTGAAATCCAGAACCACACGTTGTGTTTCACATTATTAATGGCAGAAAGTCACCTGCAGAACTGAAGTGGTTGATTTGGAGTGTGGTTAAGAATGTATGCTGAACCAGTGATAAGGAATATTGATTTAATTTATTTTCTCTCAGGACAACTATTTAACTTCAAGAAGAAGAAAGAAAAGTCAAATATATTTAGGGGATGGTTAGACATACTTGATTTTAATTTCCAAGGCCCTTTCTCTGCTTTCCTTCCTATATCCTGCAGAGTTCTACCTTTCTCCATGAAAACTCTACAATGACACCTCATTACAGCATAAGGAAGATTCTGGATGGATGCTAGAGGACAATGCAATAGAAAGCAGATCCTACCTGTCAAGTCCTACCACTTTAGAAAGGCTCTAAAACTTAGGCTCAGATATGGATAGTATATTTGTATGACTGGCTTGATTACATCACCACAATATTGGCTAGCAGATTTTAACATCCACTCTGCATGGGTGGTTGAGATCAGCATCAGTGAAGTGAATAAATGAAATCACAGTTCCTGAAGGTACTAATATAGTCAATAATAGCAGGTCACATGCCGATGAGTAACATAACAGAAGTTTAATTCCTTTGCACATTCAATCTCACTCATGCTTGAATACACTCCTTCCTCCACCACTTTGAATTCTTTTTTTCTTTCAAAGCTCAGCTAAAGTGTTATCTTCTACATAATACCTTTCCAACATCTCCTTCCCAATTTACTATTGCTTTCCTTCCTAAATTACCATTTATTTATTTTTATATAATTCAGATATAAACCCACTTGTGTACATATCTCCTCTCTCAACAGAAATGCAAGCTTCTTGAGGACAGGGATGGTCTCATTTTTATATTTTACCTCCAGCACTTAATAGACAGCCTAGTACCTAATTTAGTCAATATTTTTCATTGACTCTACTCCATTTGTTGCGGCTGTCTCTGACTCTCTCTGATTCCATCTGTCTCCCTGTATGTTTGTCTGTCTTTGTGTCTGTCTCTTTCCCTCTCTCTCCCTTCATCTCATTTTTCCTCTCTCCTTCCTTCATTAAAAAGCTGCAAAGTTCTGAGTACAGCTGCATAGCTAAGTTAGAGCAGAATAAAATATTACTTAAGCTGTTCTTCCTGGCCACCCAAGGAGAAAAGTAGGAGTTCCCCAAGGGCTACATTTTGCTTCTGTAGTAAAATACATCCCGAGGTAGTCATCCCACAAGTACTTAAGTGAGGCAATTCCAAAGTCAAAGATAATGAGGAAATTTATTATCTCTGAACTAGCTAGCACTTTAGGGAGTCTGTTTCTTCAGTTGATGAATGGAATGCTTCTGCTAATTTTAAAAAGAAGAGCTTTCCCATGAATTTGTAGAACACTGGTAAGCACAAGGAGGAGAGATTAGTATAGCCCAAAAGATCAGATGTATTATTGTTTCTCCATATTCTATCATACTTCAAAATAGTCTCCTATGAGAAGAATTCACCTCATTGTACAAACAGAAACAGAAAAAAGAACAACAAAAAAACTCCTAGTGACAATACCACTAATATTTCAGAACCAGATCTGGAGTTTCTATTAAAAGACAATATTTTGGGTTTTTTTTCCTTTTCACATATTTAAAATTCAAGTTAAATGCAATCAACCCAACAATGATTTATCCTGATAATTTTGATGAAGTAAAAGTGACATTGTTGATTGCACTAAGATAGAAATGGCTTAAAGACTGGTAGTAAACTTATAGCTCCTTGTCTGAGATAATATAACTGAATCCTTTACCAGACTGGGCTTGCATGATAGATCCTTTTTTCATTTCCCCATATATTTTGATAACAAAATGTTTTTGAATGAGGCACATAGCAGCCACGATAGGAATTGAGCTCTAAAGCTGAAAAGAACCTGAAAGAGGATCTAGTCCAAACTCCTCACTATATGGATGAGGAAACAGTGTCAGAGAATAGGTCATTTGACCAGGATTAAATAGCAAATAGAGGAGCCAATACTGAATTCAGGTGTGCTACCTCCAAGTTCAGAAGGGGACATGACCTTTTCATTGTATCTTTGCTTTGAAAAATCACTTACTATCAAATACCTTTTTGATAGATCCATCTATTGTCTTATTTGACATCAGAATTGTAATGCATATCCAAGAAAATTGTGTTTATCACAGATAAATAAGAATTCAAGATATCTCCTCTCAGTTAAAAAATACAACAAATTAGGGTTAGGAAAATCCTGAATCTTTTGTCGGGCTTGAGGAAGAATCTCCCTTAGCCCCTTGTTCCATTGTATACCCAAAAACTTCACATTCTGAGCTGGTCCTTGAACCTTTGCAGGGTTAATTTCCCACCCTTTACTTTTCATATGCTCAATTAGAAGGGTCAAACTCCTTTCCACTACTTTCGCATCTTTTCCCTGTATCATGATATCATCAATGTAGTGGGTAAGCTGTACACCAGGTAGCTTTAATTCATCCAACTGTTCAGCCACAATCCTGTGACAAATAGTGGGGCTATGTATGTACCCTTGTGGCAAGCGAGTGAAAGTATATTGTCTACCCTGCCAAGTGAAAGCGAAGTGGTCCCATTGTTTAGAGTCTATTGGGATGGTGAAGAAGACATTTGCCAAGTCAATAACTGAATACCAAGTCCCATCATATTTCTGGATCCTTTCTATTAAGGTGATGGTATCTGGAACAGCAGCATACAAAGAAGGAGTCACCTTATTCAACTGTCTATAATCCACAGTCATTCTCCACGTCCCATCTGATTTTCTTACTGGCCAGACAGGATTATTCCATCTGGTGGTTGTAGGGACTAACACTCCCGCTTCAACATATTCCTTTATAGTAGTGGCAATTTCATCTTGCCCACCTGGCACACGATACTGTTTTAAAGTAATTACTTCAGAAGGTTCAGGTAAAGTGATTGGGTCCATTTTTAGTTTTCCTACTAAAACTGTATTAATTCCTATCTTTCTCACAGCAAATTGGTATCTTCCTTCAGGTAAATTCAGAGTCATGCCTCTCAATACATCTATTCCAATGATGTATTCAGGAATGGGTAAAACAACCACAGCATATTCCTTCTTAGGTAACTGCCCAATTTTCATTGTTATTTTAACCTGTCTGGCTGATATGTTAGTGTCTCCTAGACCTGTGATGGTAATAGGAGTTCCATGTTTAAACTTATCAGGGTTTCCATAGATAAGTGTGGCCTTAGCCCCAGTATCAATCAGTGCCCTAGTCACAGTAGTCGATCCATTCTTCCAATATATTGTTAAACCAATATGGGGTCTGCAATCTCTTCTGCATATTTCTTTTATCTGGGCTGGGGCTTGGCCTATCTCCTATTCCCCCTGAAGGTGGGGCAAACTTGGATACAAAGATTCAGATTCAGAAATACCTGCTGGGGTGGTTCCTGCTTCCCTGTTCATTCTAATGCTAAGTACCTTTTCTTGGTACAGCTTATGCAGCTCTTCAGTTGGAATACCATCTATTCTTCTAAAGTCCACCCCAGCTCTTAATAGAGCAGTAAACAGTTCCCTTCTTGTGGGTCTATTTTGTCTCTGAATCCTCTGGCTGTTTACTCTTCTCTCTCGAGGCAATTTGTCTTTTTCCCATTCCCCTAAATGGCTTAATTGTGAAATCTTATCCAGCACCTCTGAAAGAGGGTGCCCTATTTCTCCAATTAATAGAGTCAGAATTAAGTGCTTATATGCAGGAGGAGCCGTCTTCACTATGATATTTCTATGAGGAACTCCTAGGGGGGTATCATAATATGCATTTGCATCTCCAATCAGGATAGCAGTTTTCATTACCTCCTCCTTTAGTTTTCTCATACAGTCTCTAAGTGAGTACCAGGGTCTGTCTCCCCTAGGCCACATAGATTCAGTTGGATATTGCTTTTTGCAACCTTCTGCAGCTAAAGCTAGAAGATTCGTTTTGTTATTTCCTCCTTCCATATGGTGATCCCTAAAAGCCTGGTGTACAAAAGGATTCTGACTGATACTTATGAATTTTAAACAGTCCTCATTGTCCAGTGTTATTCCTCCTGCGCCTTCATCAGTGATTCTTACTATCCATGACACTAAAGACTCCCCCATTCTTTGGGTAAATCTACTCAATATATCAGTGATCTCCTGTTGAGTGAAATCCTCAATTATCTCCCTGGACTCTGTTTTGCCTCGGTGGTTCTCCTGCCTTCTTCTTCGTATGGGGAGAGCTTCTACATTAGGAGACTCCTCATCTAACCTTGTTCCATTCTCCTCACACACATTCTCCTGGAAGCTGTCAGGGCAACTCTGCCCAGCCTGTACAGAAGCTGCATGCACATTCCTTCGGCTAGTTTTTTGCTTCCTTTTAGCTACATGAACAGTAGCTTGCTCCTGGACCACATGGGTCCCTCCAGTTTGCTCTTCTGAGTACTGTGACACAGAAAAATGCTCAGGCAAACCAGCTGAATCCCTAGCCATCCTAGCTCTTTCCTTCAGCAACTTATCCCTAGTTTTACACATAAGGCGATAACTTGTTAGCAGCACCCAGCCTCTCCTGCACACTCCTGCACACTCCTGCCAGTTCTTTGCCTGGTTCTATGGGTATTGCTTTCAAACATCTTTCCAAATCTCCAGGTTCTCCCTCTTTTAGCCTTGGTTCCCAGTTTTCACAGGGCCCTGTGCTTTTAGCCCATTCTCTGGCTAGAGAGGAATAAGGCAAATCCTCCCATCCTGGAATAGCCATTTCCCCCTCTAAAGCCCCACTGTTTCCAAATAGAGGCCTGACATTTTGTGATCCCATCCTGGTCGCCAAATGTATCAGCAATGCCATATTCACAATGCCTATAGAGATTACAAATATGCTTATATAATTATCCATCACAAAATACCTCAGGTTTGCCATTTGGGGAAATAAACTAGAAAATTTATTAAGATACCAAAAGACTGAATCCCAAAACCAGAAAGTGAAAGCCATAAGAGTAGTTATGATATTGGCACAGGTAGATAAAGTAGAAAGCACCCACATTCTCAAGCCTTTAAAACAGAACAGGCTACCTCAGGCAAAGGTCCTCCTCTCCCCACTCACAGCAACCACCCAGCATCCTGGAAGAGCGCTCCCAGCAGCTCTGGCCCCTGGCAGTCCTCAGCAGGAGTCCTAACTCAAAAAAAAAAAAAGGCAACCGCCACCAACTGCCAACCGCAGGACCATTAGCTTGGCTTTTCATTCTCTTGCTCTGCTATGTCAGCAAGTCCATGGGACATGGGAGATCTTTAAATCCCATAACCCTTACAGACATCAGAATTGTAATGCATATCCAAGAAAATTGTGTTTATCACAGATAAATAAGAATTCAAGATATCTCCTCTCAGTTAAAAAATACAACAAATTAAGATTTCCCTTAAATACTAACCTATAAGCATTTTTTTGCATGTGTGCTTAAAGTGATTTATACTTACCTAAGCATAGACATTAATAATAAAATTGGCAAATTTTCAAATAATTTCCTTTGTTTGAGGAATTCTGGTGTGGAAATTCCCCTCATAACAGCAGTGCCCAACTTGTCAAGTATATGAGGAATATGTGGAAGTTATATGAGGGTAAGTGATTTGTTGAAAGCCATATATCTAGTAAGGCACAAAGGAAGGTTTTAAACACAGGTTTTCCTGACTCCAAGCCCAGCACTCTGCCTAATATACCCCAATCTATTTGCATATTTACAATATATGTATATAAAGTTTAAGTTACAAATTATTTTGTTACACACATAATTTATAATAACCTATTTATTTATATATAATGATACACATATTCTTTGGTTATATTATCTGGAGTCAGGATGATTTGAATTCAAATCTTGCCTCAGGCATTTACTGTGTGATGCTAAGAAAGTCATTTAACGTGTCTGCCTTGGGTTCCTAATCTGTAAAATAGGCATAATAATAGTACCTACTAATACAGAAGTTGTGAAAATGAAATGAGTTGATATTTGTAAAAGCCTTCACAAACCTTAACATGAAATATAAATGTTGTTATATAATTACACGGATACTGTTTTAATATCTGAGCATGTAGTGCTTTGTGATTAGTCTACAGGGTAAGGGAACTTGTGACTTTGAGACCACATGTGGCCCTATAGGTCCTCAAGTGTGGTCTTCAAGACACAACTTATCTGGTTTCAATCTAAACTTTACGGAACAAACCCCCAATTGTGTCCTTGAGGCCACAGGTTCCCCACCCTTGGAAAACATTCTGTATAATATTTCATTTGAACCTCATTCTGGTAATTGTTAACAAGACTTGGGGCCCCTTTTCAAAATTATACTGAAGGCTTTCTTGAGCCCTTGACCTCAGAAATGTACTTGTCTAACTCTGTGGGAGGACTCATTTCATAATTTCCCAAACTCTGTAGCAGAATGTTAAGTATTTGATCATAACACTTAGCATCTATCCTCTTTGCAATGCATAGGAATTCAATGGAGCTAAAACTTTATTGTACATAGTTGGATAATAAACTAAACTATGTGAATATCTTTGTCATACCATTATGTAGATAAACACATACTGTTTTTTAAATGTTGCTATAGAATGTAAATACTTCATTTTTAAAAATTAATTCAATAAAATAAGAAAATAAAATGATTTGAAAAGCAATCCTAACAACTAAAAATGAGAAAGGTAAAATTGATATTGTAGTTCAGAGACCTGAAATATTTAAGTCAACAAGAATATAAAATTCAGGTGTGGTTAGGTGGCACAGTGAACAGAGCACCGGTCCTGAAGTCAGGAGGACCTGAGTTCAAATCCGGCTTCAGACACTCAACATTTACTAGCCATGTGACCTTGGGCAAGTCACTTAACCCCAGTTGCCCTGACTTCCCCCCTCCAAAGAAAGCCAAGATAAAAAAAAGAATATAAAATTCAACAGATTAGTACAGGATAGGCTAGAATGAGAGATGAATGGAACAGAGAGTAAACACAGAAAGAGCCCCTAAAAGTCATCTAGTCCAATTGTCTCATTTTACAGATGAGGAAATAAAGGCCAAGGATAATACATGATTTGCTGAAAGTCACATAATAGCACAGACTTCTGCATTTTTAGTGCTCACTTGAAAAGAGGACATTGCTAGTATCCACAGCTAAATCTTTGTATGTGAAAAGAAGTAGAAAAAGAAAGAAAAGATTTCCCACATTTTTTCTGTTTATGTAAAATGCACACACACACATACAAACATGTACACATTCATGCAAATAGATATGTATGTATACAACACATGTTTGTACATATAATTTTAAATTACATGTTGGGGTAATAGCTATGAAATAAATAATATACATCATAGCAAAACAAAGACATTAGAAAATTGAAATAGATTAGAGAAGTGAGAAAATATTAATTGTATTATATTATCTATGTCTATAATCATGCTTTCTTCATGTCCAATACTCTTGCTTTTTTATTTTTCTCATCATAATCGAATTATATTTATGAATTATATTTAATTATTCCTTACTTTTTGTTTATTCATTGGTTGTTTTTGAGTTATTACTCATTTTAAAAAATTAACCAACATGTGGATCCTAAAGGTCTACTTTATTCCAGATGCTGAGCTACACAAGAGGCATAAAAGTACTAAACAGCTCCCTATAAGTAAAAAAAAAGTGACTGAAAATTTTAAAAAAGTTATTTTAAGTAATAGTAACAAAAATCTAGTAACCATGTCAAAAGAGGAAGTGGTCTAATTATACTCTGATCTGGTTGGGAAAGTAATTTTATCTTTTTGAAATATTATGTTCTGATCTCTTTAGGAGAGACATTGACAATCTGGAGTATATCAAAAGGGAAAAATATGAATCATATTCAACTCAACAAAGATTTATCAAGTGCCTACTATGGGAGAGACATTCTATTAGGTGTTGAGAATACAAAGACAAAACAAAATGGTCCCTGCCCTTTATGAGCTTACGTTCTATTGTAGGTTTTATGGAGAAGGGTTGGAAGAACTTTGGGGTTGTAGTCTAGAGGAGAGAAGACTAGAGTAGGATGAATGCAAGAAGGCAAGAAGAAAGATCACTTTTATCTGTAAGGTTGTCTTACAATCAATCAAACAGCAATAATGTGGTAGTTGCCATGTTAAGGGTTGGAGTTAAAATAAATAATACTAAGTAGTCTCTGTGCTCAAGAAGCTTACTTACTAAGGAAAGAGACTACTTGTGTGAAATGTGGCATGATGGACTTGGAATCAAGAAAAATATACTTTGAATCCTGCCTCAGACATTTACATATGCAAAATGAATCTGTTTTCCTCATCCCAAAAGACAATAGATTCCCATGCTCTGAAACCACATTTGCAACAGGCTTTCTATAGGACAATTATTGAGGATTCAAATATGACTGTTTTATCAGTTAGATGTAGGCAACTCTCTTTACCTTTCAAAAAGAAAAAAAACAAGGTCATTGAATAGGACTGGGGTGAAATAGTGACTGAGGTGACATTTTCTAAAGGGTTGAAAATATGAAATGAAAAAAACATTTTTGTCTAACCCTAGTGCCATTATTTAGTGGGGGGGGGGGCAGTATAATGCAGGGAAATGGGCTGTGAACTGGTGGTCAAAAAACCTAACTACTCCAGACTCAGCCACTAATTAGATAGTTTACTATCAAGAAACCTTTGTTAAGACACAATTTATCTGGCCTCAATTTCTCCAGTAAGGTAATTAGACTAGGTAATCTCAAAGGTCTTCTCCAGCTGAATTAGTATAAGATGCTCATGACATTATGGTCATGTTGGGCTGCATATGAACACTGCTCTCTTTACTTAAGTATCTCTAATGTGACTTGACAAGGATCTTCTAATAGTGACACATAGAAATGCTGCAGTGGATTTAATTGAGCAAACATGTTAAACTAGAAGTTAAAATTAGTCAGAAGACCTTAATTTTAGTTCTAGGTATTTCATAAACCACATGATCTTGGGCAGCTCACATAGACTCTTTCTGACCTCCTAACTGATCTTGGACTGGAGGAATGTCTCACTCTGACCTTTTCTTGGTTCTGCCATTCCAGAATTCAATTTGAAGCATTATTCTAAAGTTGTTTGGAGGGGTATGTTAGGACAGTGTGGGTCAGTGCTTCCTTTACTTTGCTATCTTGGAAGTCTTTTCTCAAATATTTTTAATAAAAAAGTAAGATTGTGTTTATCTACATATTTTAATCATTTTAGAATAAAAATTAATGTGAAATATCTATTGGAGTCTTTCTATTCTTTTCTAATACCTTCCTCAATTATGTTCTTGAGTGTGCAGATTATAAAAAATTTATAAAAAACATATTAGCACACAGATTAATAATGATTTATGTCATCTAAGTTGCCTTTGGAGCAATAATAAATCTGACATTTTCCTATGCCTTTTATATCTCTCATTCTTTCAAAAACATTGAAAATCAGTTCGTTGATAACTTCCAAAATGTGTTGCCTCCAGAACATACCTCCATGGATATAACTGGTCTCCTCAAACTGATTTCCCTATGTCTTTTATTTAGTGAAATCTCACTTGCCTCCAGGAACAACTATAAGACTAAAATAAGAATGGAAATGTGTTAGCCCCATTTCACTTGTTTATGAAAGGTGTTTGTTATAAGTATCTTAGGAAGACTTTTCCACCTTTTTCTGTTCTTCCTTTAAATGCCTTTGGGTTGTCTTTGTTTAGTTGGGTCTGTAACAAACCTCTTTAAACTGATTTTTTCCCTCCATCTCTTGCTCCTCACCATTTTATAAGGAGACAGTACTGAGATTCTTCTATGACTCCTTATAAACTGTTACAATTAAGTTCAAATTTTAAACCAACCATAGTTGCCATATCTCTGCTTAACAGGTGGTTTAAGTATTTGCTAACAAAAGCCATTTTAGATCTTAGTTTTCTCATATAATTGCTTGGCATCAATTAAAATTCTTCAGAAAATAGTAATACATAATTTATATCAATATTTGTTCTTTTATCATTTTTCAGAATCAACAAACTGCTTAAAAAGGTTAGGTCAAAATTGTTTTAATTGTACATCACATTTTTTTCTTTTTTTTACTCTCTTTTACCTCTTCATTAATTTTTATCTTTGTAATAGGAAATAGATTCAGAAATATTTTCTGCATCAGTAATAAATAATTTTCTTCCTGTTCAATTATAAATGATTTCTGTGCATAATATCATCTGGTGATTACTATGCTCAGTGCTTTCCATTTTTTCTCAAAGAAAGTATTCACAGTATAGAGGTGTATTCTGTGGAGTCATTTTTGTTTTTGTTTTTGTTTTTTACCTCTCATCCCTTATTCCTGAACCACATTTCGATATATTTCTTTCCAGCCTTCACTCTGACCACCTTTGTATTGAAGTCACTAAAAATCAAAGTACACATTTTATTTATTTGTCTTATTTGATTTATAGGACTTCATTGAGTTTTTTACAGAATTTTTCCACTTAAGATGTTGACAAAATAACTACAATTATTTTTATTCTGTTTTTTGCAAATAACTTTTAAATGAAACCCTCAGTAAGAGTTGATTAAATGTCTCATGAAATTTATTATTTAGGACACATGATAAAAAACAAATTGGCCAATTTCTTCAATTAATCGAAATACACAAAAACCTGTGAATCATCTTTTAGCTGCGCCTTCCTTCATTCTTCTAGTTATGTTTATATTGAGAATGTCAAGATTTATATATTTCATTTCCTCAACTCATTAGACTTTGGTATTCCTATTCCTTCAGATATTCTGCAAATCCATTCCTCCATATGCTCTAAATAGTGTGACCACTAGAACAGACTCCCTCTGAGTATATTTGATCTAATTCAACCTATTTTCCCAGCTTTCTTTCCTTTAGGGCCATTTTCATTCCCTTTATTAATATTTCCAAGATTGTGATGTTAGAGTCAAAATGTTCTAGAATAACTAATTAGTCATCTACTGGTCTTTGCAAAAGGATATCACATTTAAATGAGTAATATATGCTATTGTTCATAGATAATCTAAAAACTTTTATCATTCTCTGTCTTCTTTTCTACAACTGTCACCGTCATTGCAGATTGCAAGAAAATGGAATAGAAAGAGGACTTTTTTTTTTAAAAAATGGGTTGTTGTGGCCAAAGAATTCATCAACAAGTGATTACCCTACTGTTGATGTTAGGCTAGTCCTAAGATAGGCAATACAGTGTGTTTCTAAAAGGGTACTCAAAGCCTTTCTAGCATAGTAAGGACTTTTTAGAACCTGTGTTTTGGTGACATAGTCTGTGAGAAACCAGGGTCATCTCTGGTTATCCTGTGATTAGAGAATCAGAGTAGAACTGTGTGGAGTATATGCATGTTTGGAATAATTGGCTTCTTTGCTTCACAATAGGTAGATTCTCCCATGATTTGAAAAGATATGTGATCCTGACTACAAGTAGATTAAGAAAAAAGGAAAAGGATGGTTACCGCTCAAGCTTCTACTTACATCTAACATTAAAGATTTTTTTTTAAGCAGTTATTGTGTTTTAACAACCACCCCTCCAACCAGACCAGAATGAATTCCTCTACAATATTCACAAGACAGGTTGTCATTAGGCAGCTAGCTAGTACAGTGGATAGAATACTGGGCCTGGAGTAAGGAACAAGAAAGATTCCTCTTCCTCAGTTCAAATCTGGCCTCAGAAACTAGCTGTGTGACCCTGGGCTTAACCCTGTTTGCTTCCGTTTCCTTATATGTAAAATGGAGAAGGAAATAGCAAACCACTCCAGTATCTCTGCCAAGAAAACCCAAAATGGAGTCACAAAGAGTGAGAGAGAACTGAAAATGACCCAACAACAACAAGGTTATAGTTGAGTTAATTGTAAATGCAACCTATACCATGAAAAGCTTTATTGTGCTCCTTGTGTGGTTTTGTGCTCACTTTTAGTTCATAGTTTCAAAACAATGTAGATTGCTTGTTTTATGTTTTGGGTTATTTTATTTACCAATTAAACACAGTAAACAATTATTAAAAAAAAGATCTCTGTGACAATTGTCAAAGGGGCTAATAAAATTTCAAAAAATGAATCAGTGTTGACTGTTATATGGACACAGACTTACCCAGTCCATCTTAGATGTGACAGATGCTTGGGATCCAAATAGATTAATGTAAAATTATTCTGTTGATACATATTATTTAATTACTCAAAAGATTCTAAGGGAATAAAGAAACTATATTTTAGGGACATAAGCACTGATAGTAGGTTTAACTCTATAAAATATATGTAATAGAGTTTATTTTATTTAAAAAATGCAATTTTTCTAATTTGACCATTCTGTATGAGTATTTTATTCACAAAGTGGATGCCAATTCAAGAGGTATTCAATAACATTCCTGGAAAACCTCTTTCAGTTTTTGATAACTATCATTCTCAGGGAATTCTTTCTTATATGTCATATGAATCTCTCAGTATTTTCAACATTCAGATCCATAGTTGGTGATAATTCTTTGTGGGGAAATTTTACTATCATATTTGCCCAGGTTATGTGGTATTCACAAAGCATTAGAATTTTTTTTAGACATTAGCTTATAAAAGCTTTTCACCAGCAGACAACTAACATGACTGACTTTCAGAAACTTGCTTGACAACTTGAAGAGACTTAGGCTTTCTTTCATAACCAAACATTTGCCTGGAAGGAAGCTCAGGTGGAATTCATGGATTCAAATGAAGTAGATAAAAACCATTATATATGTTCAGTTAAATGATTTTAAAGAGTCTTAGACTCACAGATATGATAGGAAAGTTAGGAACACAGCCATGTAGCAACTTCTTATTCCTTTTTTGGTCATGGCAAAAAGCATCATTTATAGGAGCTAGTTAGTGGCCATGTTGAATAGTTTAAAAAAAGGTTCAGTTTTGGGAGTGGGGACAACTAAGGAGTAAACAGAAACATTCATTGTCCACACAACTGTATTTAATATCAACAATGAGATCAGCAGACATGATGAATCAGCATATTCCTCAAATATAGATCTGACCATATGTAGCAGCAAGCACCCCAAGCGTCCTCAGGGTTTGCAGCTACCACAGGTTCTTGGATCTGCTTTGTTAAAGGAAAGCAACTCAAAATGGGTTAACAAGCTCACTTTAATCAGTCAGACATATATCGTTTACCTTGTTCAGGAGAAAAGGTCGGCACCCTGAACCTCAAAGTATACAGGCATAATTATCAAGACAGAAACATCAAGTAGACAGATTTCCAAACTGTCCAACCATTACATCCATACCCAGTCAACATCTGGGTTTCCACATTCTGGGTTTTTCAAAGCCGGGGGACTCTCAACAACAGCTTCCCAGAATTCAGATCAAATCACAGAATACTTCTCAAAGTGAGTCCCAAAACAAAGCTACACATCAGGGCTTATATAGCCTTCTCCTGGCTCAGAGAATGTAACAACCTTATTGACCCACTGGCCAATCAAAAAGTATCTACTGAAAAACCAGCCTCCCACCCCAGGCTCCAGGTGCACGTTAGCCTAGGGGCAGGGAAGATCTTCCAAATTTGCATTCCCATTACACCATATCATCCCCAGCTCAAAAATCTATACTGGCTCTCTCTCTCTGTTGTCTATAGAATAAAATACAAACTCTTTAGCCTGATGCTTGAAGTTTTTCATAAAGCCTTTCATAATCTGGCTCCCCACCTATCTTTCTAGTCTGAGTTCACACTATTTTTCCTCATGTACATACTCTCCCTTGCAGTCCAAAGATTCTTCCAGATATGATATCTTCTATTTCTTGTCTCTTCACATTTGCACAAGACCTGGTTGCTCATATCTGGACTTATTATTGGAATTATTGGAATATATACTGGAATTATAATTCAGCCCCACCAGATAGAATGCCTAGCTTCTTTCAATTCACTATTCAGGAGCCAAGAGACCTTTACTTCATCCTTGATGTTACCACTTTCCTCCTTTTGAAATTACTTCGCATAACTTTCAACACACTTTAGATTCACTTACATATGTACAAGTTGTAGAAAAAGGATTTTGATAGGAGTAGTTAGCTCTAAATACTTTATCCCTAATTATGGTATATCCTAGCATAATTACATTAAGTTATATTCATAAAGAATTTAGATAGCTGACTGCTCCTATTGAAATCTATATTCTTATATTTTGAACTTTATTCCATATGTCATCTTTATCTTTTAAGTTTTCTGGGAATATCTTATTTAAGTACTATTATTAAATTTATGTAATAAAGTATATTTTAAAATGAATTTTATGTTTATTTTTAGTATACATCATTCATTTCCAAAATATTTTGAGTTACACATTCTCTCCCCATCTTTCCCCTACACACCACCCCAAAACAGCGATCCCACTGTATATCCCCTCCGCCAATCTGCTCTCTCCTATATCCTCCCCCATATCCCCTTCAACTTTCCAGTAGTGCAAGATGGATCTCTATACAGCAGTGCCTGCATATCTTATTTCCCAGGTATATGTAAAAATAATATTAATAACAATATATATATATATATATATAATATATATTTTAAACATTTGATTTTAAAACTTTGAATTCCAGATTCTTTCCCTTTCTCCCTCATCACCCACTCTTAATAGGAAGATAAGCAATTCAATATAGGTTATACATGTATAACTATGCAAAACATTTCCATAGTGCATATATTGTGAAAGATTGACTATATTCACCTCCATCCTATCCTGGCCCCAATTGTTCTATTCTCTACTTTGACCCTGTCCCTTTTCAAAAGTGTATGCTTCCAACTTCCCTCCCCCGCAACCTGCCCTCCCCTCTATCATCCCACTTCTCATACCATTCCCCACTATTCTCCTGTAGGGCGAGATGCCATGTTTAGTGTATATATCATTCCCTCGCTAAGCCAAATTCAATGCGAGTAAGGTTGACCATTCCCCTTTGCCTTCCTGTTCTTCCCCTCCATTGTAACAGTTTTCCTTACCTCTTCTATATGGGATAATTTACCCCATTCTATCCCTCCCCATCTACCCCCATTATATTTCTCTCTCACCTCTTAATTTCACCTTCTAAGTATCATCCCTTCCTATTCAATTTATCCCATACCCTCTGTCTATTTATACCTCTACACATATACACACACTCACATATGTATTCATATGCCCATATACCCTCCTATTAGACATATGTGTGTATACATACATACATACATATATACATACACATATATGTATATATACACATTTATATTCTCTTCAACTATTCTCACACTGAGAAAAGTTTCCTAAGTTACAATGATCATTTTTACACATAGGAATATAAATAGCTCCACTTTGACAAGTTCCTTATGATTTCTTTTCCCTGTTTACCTTCTCATGCTTCTCTTGCTTCTTGTATCTGAATGTCAGATTTTCTATATCAGTTACAAGCATTAGGAAAATGTCCTGTGTTCTTTTTATAGAAAGGAGGTAGCCACTAATTATCAACAGCTGCATACCACTTTTACTTTACACACACAGATGTCTGCCTAATAAAACCTTGTTGAGTCATTGATTTACTGCCTTCCAAGGGATAACTTCCCTGAATGTAACAGAGAGACAGGATGGTATTAGAAAGAGTCCTGGGCTTTTGGTAAGAAGACTGATAATAAGTAAAAGTAGAATTATTTTTTTAATTCACTAAAATAAAAATCATAAACGAAAAGATTTAAGGGAACCTAGCTGGTTCAGTAGAAAGCATACTGGCCCTTGAATCATGGAGACCTGAGTTCAAATCCAGACTCATACACTTACTACCTGTGTGACCCCAGGAAAGTCACTTATCCTTTATTGTCTCAAAAAAGAAAAAGATATGATTTTGAATCTTAGTGACCAAGAAATTGGGTAGCTAGGTAACAGAGTCAATAAAGCACTAGGTCTGGTATCAGGGAGACCTGAGTTAAAATATGTCCTCAAACACTTAGTAGCTGGGTGACCTTGGACAAGTCCCTTAACCCTGTTCACCTCAGTTTCCTCATTTGTAAAATGAACTGGAGAGAAAACCCCAAATGGGGTCTTGAAGAGTTGAATCTGACTAAAACAACTGAACAATAGGATAAATAATCATAAACACCATCCACAATTCAAACTCTGGAATAATAGAAGAAGCCAAAAAATATGTGAATAAAAACATGGAAGGGAAAAGTCCAACTCATTGAAATTAAGAGTTTGGTGAGGGGGGGGAGAAAGAAGTTTGTATTGGAAAATAACCCAATATGATGAGTGATAGGCAATTTAGAGTCATCTCTTTCCATGGCTGAAACTTTTTTGGATCAAAAACAAAACAAGCAAACAGGATGATATAGTCCTACCTTTAAAACATTAAGAATTGTGACTGTAATGTAGAATATTACAATTTTATTTACAAAAATGAACCTCAAAAACTATAGGATATCAGAGTTAGAGCATATCTCAGATATGATCTCATTCAACCTACAACTGACTAAGTATGCCTTTTATGATATTCCTGATAATTGGTCTTCCAGATGCTTCTTTAAAACTTTAGTAAGATGGTAACCACCAGCTCAAAAAGAAAATCAGTCTATTCTGATTTCAGATAACTATTTTTATTAGGAAGTTCTTCTTTATATCTATCATTAATCTGCCTTTCTTTAACTTATATCCATTGAACTGATGATTAGCAGAACAAATCTATTTCATCTTCCATATGATAGTTTTTTAAAAAGTAGACAACAGCTTTCACGTGCCCCTAACCCCTCCTTGCCCTCTTTAGACTTTTTTTTCCTTTGGGAGGGCAATTGGCATTAAGTAACTTGCCCAAGGTTACACGGCTAGGTTTTCTTTTTGTGTGGGTGTTAAGTGTCTGAGGCCAGAACCGAACTCAGGTCCTCCTGACTCCAGGGCTAGCATTGTGCCACCTAGATGCCCCACCTCTTTAGACTTCTTTTCTCAATGCTGCCATTCTGTTGATCATACTCAGTTACATTAAGTTTACTGTATATGCTATTCTCTCTAGACCCTCTACAGCCTTGGTCAGTTTTCTTTCAAAATATTTGGAGATTATTAAAGTATTTTAAGTATGACTTTTGAATTTCTTTGCTGTGAAGTAGTTCCCCAGATGTTTTCTAATCTATGGGCATTTCTACCTTTCCTGTTCTAGAAACAAGAAATCTTCTTTTAAAAAAATTTTCCCACCAGCTTAACTCATATTTATTTTGAATTAGAATTTTAAAGTTTGAAATAAACCAAGCAATCACCTAACGTTATGGTTTCATTTTATAGATAAGAAAACTGAAGCATGGAAGGGTTAAGTGTCATACTGAGGATCTCAGAGACAGTAAATTTCAGAGGTCAGATCTGAACTGAGTTCCTATGATGCCAGAATCAGTTCACTTTCTATATTGCCACCTCTCCAAATGCCTTCCCTCAGAAATAATTTGGTCAGTCTGGGCCTAACTTTCCATTCTGCATATATAAAGTGACAGGAAGCATTATTCTTACATGTAAGTGGATTAAAAGAGTAGAGACTTCTCTCTGAGGTATGATTTGATAGACATTAAGGAACCCCCTCTCCTCTACTTCTGCTACTTCTTCACTATTTGACCCAGTGCCTAATTTTATCATAGCTCTGGAGTTGAAGCTTCAGAGATGAGCACAAGGTGAAAATGGGAAATCTTTTGTCAAATTTTCCTTTTCATACCCTCCCTTGACACATTCACTAAGTCCCATGGGCCCATTTAGCCAAGTTGATATAATCATATAATTTTTTTCATTCCATCTCAGAATGATATACACCAATATGGCCAGAAGGCAGGATCAAACAGGGTAGACTTAAAGATCTCTATGATGCTTTAAAAAAAAAAGAAGAAAAACAGTGCAGATTGTTCAGCATCTTTCTCTGATGGCTAATATTTCAGATCACTGCAGCCATTACCAATATATAACTATGCCAATGCAATTTTATGACTGATGGATGTTGAACAATGGAATTCAGACACTTTTCATATGAATTTTGTATGAAAATTCAGTGGGAGGCATCAATATTATACTTCACAAGCTCTGTAATTCTGGTTAATAAATCCAGTAATGAAGTATTTTTATGTCCTTTCTCTTGCAGCCGACTGTAAGATTCTTTCTGGGCCCAATTAAACTTCTTAATTTCTCCCCAAATAAGAAAATGCTACTGCTTTCTGAATATTTCATAAACCAAATGGAAAGATCAAATCTCTAAATATACATCATAGAATCTTGACAACTATTTCAAATCTATGTGTTGAACAAGAAGATTTTAGTTACATGTAAGCCTGGCAATGACTGATATTAGAATATTTTACTAAAGAAAGTCTAAAAACACCTTTCAGTAATTCCTCATGCCAATATCTTTTTTGTATAGTATCTGACATGCGATCATTTTTAGCCTGAAAATAGCTCATTGCTACCATGCACTTTAGCAAATTATATGTTCTCCTATCTCTACCAATCAAAACATAAATGTATATCTCATCTACTTAAATTGATTCTAAGTTACTTGGGATCAGAAACTTTAAATGTCTTACACATTTTTTAAAAATATCTTGCAAATCCTAATATTTGGGAGATGCATATTGTTTAATCATTAAAACATAGTACAATGCTTGATTTCATTAGATTATGACAGACAATAAAAATGAGGCAGCTATGTGGATAGAGCTCTGGGCCTGGAGGCAAGAATAAAGAGTTGAAATCTAACCTCAGACATTTAATAGCTGTGTGACCCTGGACAAGTCACTTATGTTGTGTTTGCCTCTGTTTCCTCAACTGTACAGTGGGGATAATAAGAGCAAATACTTCTCAGAGTTGTTGTAAGGAGCAAGCAAGCCAAGTTTTGTAAAGTATTTAGTGCAAGGCTTGGCACATAATAGGCATTTCATATAAATATATATTAAAGAAAAAAATACTTATTCTCTCCTACCCTACCACACCCCCAATATATTGATGTTGAACATTCATCAAAGATTTATCCACAATATATCATGTTTACTTTTCTGTTATTTTTAAATCTATTTGGACTTAGAGGATAGTTCTTTTTCTAAAGGAGAAGGAACAGGAGAACAGGGTCGATGCAGTGGAATGAAAATCATCATTGAAGAAAATCATCAACTC
The DNA here is from genome assembly GCF_028583685.1 of Petaurus breviceps papuanus. Classification (NCBI taxonomy): domain Eukaryota; kingdom Metazoa; phylum Chordata; class Mammalia; order Diprotodontia; family Petauridae; genus Petaurus; species Petaurus breviceps. The sequence goes on from NW_027186304.1 coordinate 58,664,250, forward strand.
AGTTTTAAAATACTGGAATCTTCTGTACTATCTACTATATCTTCCCCATGCTTGCTGCTCCATGTTATCTTTTACCCATTTATAATGTAAGTCTAATTTGAATTAGCCAAGGTTGTATAACCTAGTCAGACCTTTTTTTCCACAGTAGATTGAGGAATAAAGATATCATATGGTATATAAAAACCTGGTCACGTACTACCTTTTGGTGCTCTTCTCCCAAACTACCTTAAATTTAACTATCTTGTGTTTGTTTCTGTTTATATTCTCTCTCTCTCTCTCTCTCTCTCTCTCTCTCTCTCTCTCTCTCTCTGTCTCTCTCTTTCTCTCTGTCTGTCTTCCTCCACACACACACACACACACACATAGATATTTACAAATACACTTATGTATGTACTTCTTCTTTGTCCTGTTAGAATGCAACATCCTCGAGAGTGAGAATGATTTAATTATATTTATATTTCTAGTATCTAATATGTTTCCTGGCTTATAGTAGGATCTTAATAAGTGCTTATTGAGGGATTACTATTCTTGAAGCTATTAATAAGGATCCTATCTTCCCCTGTGTCTTCTTATCCCACTATCAATTTTCCTTTGCCTTTTCATGACCTAATTTCTCTCTATTCTGACAGTTAAATCTGTTTTCTGCATGAAATCACTGTTATGGCAACCAGGTCATACTAGCTTTTAAAAAGTGGATTTCTGCAGCATGGAGAAGGGAGCAGCTCATGGTAATTAAAGCACTGTACAATTTCCTAAATACAAATCAATTTCCTCTCTTCTCACAATTCAAGGATAACTTAGCTCATTGTCCATCTACACTGCCTGCCCATATATATCTAGTAATATAATCCAAATTCAAGGAACAATTTATAAAATCTTTATTCCAAAAGGAATTGAAATTCCAGAAATTTCACTGGAAATATACTAAGATGTATTATATTTCTGCCATTCCTTTATAAAAAAGAAAAAAAGTGTTAGAAGTGATTCTCTATTACCTGATGCTTAAGACTGTTTCTTCACACCACATCTTTTCTAAATCTTCCCTTTGTTTGTGGGAAGGAGAATGGAATAAGCATTTATATAGCACCTACTATATTTCAGGTACTATGATAAGACCTTTATAACTATTATATCATTTAATCATCACAACTCCCCAAGGTAGGTACTATTATTATCCTATTTTACATTTATATAACCTGACTTGTACAAGATTATGTAGCTAGTAAGTGTCTGAGGCTGGATTAGAACTCAAATCATCCTGACTCCAGGCTCAGCATTCTATATACTGGTATAGTGCCAATGCAATTTTCACAGTGCCGATGGCAACTATGAATATGCCAGCCTAGTTCTCAACCACAAAATATAACAGACTCTCCATATAAAAGACAGAAGCAAAACATTTATTCAGGCAGCAGAAAACCAAATCCCAACACCAGGAAGCCAAATTCATCATAGTAACATAGAAGTTAATACACCATAACACAGCAGAGAACAACACCATCCTTTCATCTTCCCACAAACCAATACTCATAAGTCTCACTGTCTCCTTGGGTGCATCCTTTCTCTCACACCATCTAGCTGCCTCTGACTCCCAGCTTCCTGGGGCCTCTGTTCCACCCTTCAGCAAACTCCTCCCAACACAGGCTCCATGTGATTACGTTCAGCCTATTGGGGGACAGGGAAGATCTTTGAAGCAGGGAAGGTCTTCAAATTCCCTTAGGCTTATTAAGGTGCAGGGCAGATCTTCAAATTACCATTACCATTACAACTGTGTCACCTAATGGAGAGGCTCCACTGTGAAAACATTATTTGGTTTCAGTTTCAGTGATAGGAATTTTGAGAACAGTAAAGTTTAAAGAGAGAAAGTTGTATAAACCTGAAGAAAAAATAGCTTTCATTACTATTTTTTAGGAAGCAAAGAAAGCAGTAATAACTTCTGGTCCATGTGACCACTTCCTCATTATCATAATTTTTAATGCAAATCTACACACACATCAGAGGCATTCTTAGAAAAGGTACCAGAAGTAAATTAGAGAGTTTTCTCAAGTAGTATATATTATATATATTCTACCACATCTTTACCATCATACATTTGACTGAGAAATTTAAAGAATACAGTATTCCCCTATGGATTACTTGTTTTTTGTCCAAAAAAATGTCTAGTGTTTGCCGACTACAAAGCCATTCAATTTGGTTGACTAACATGCTATGTTAAAGGCTTTCTTCCTTGCATTATGTAAAAATTCTTGAAAGATGTTATAGAAGAGATAACTGTGCTTGACAACCCTATAATTATAAATATCGAGTGAGGGATTGTGGAAAAGAGAGATGAATGTCCCATTTATTTGTATCATTCCTAGAAATATATGGGTGAGGGGAAATTTTGATAGAACTAATTCAAATTGCTATTAACTTAAATATTAGTAAAGAAAATAGCCCTACATTTATGGTGGCTATCAATGAACAGTTGGCTAACTTAAATTTCATTTTAGGTGTCTGTACTCAAATAATACTCTTCTGAGTAATCTTAAAGCCATCAGCTCATGCTTCTTTTACACTAATAATTTTATCATCACATTGGTAACTATCTTATCTAAGTCCTAGCCAAAATATTGTCTTGTTGCCAACCTCATGATATTAAGCTTTTCCTATATAGCTAGGCTGATTTTCATGTAAGAAACATGGAACCTGCCAGAGCTAAAATTGCATTAGAATAACCTTCAGAAATTCAGGAGGTATCAGGCCATGAGGAAGCATCAGAATAAGACTTTGATGAAGTTGAGAAACATAAAAGAAGGCCTATAAATATATATTTACAGATGCTATGTTCAGGTTTTATAGGATGAAAAGAACAAAAATCGTACAGGATGAGAACATGTGGATGGTTTTTACTCTATCTTTGGAGAAGAATACCCACGGTAAATCATGAACACATTAATACATTAAATTGTGAAATCAAAATGGTAGTCCAATAAATATTTTAAGGTGGCTGATAAAGGGGAAAATACACACTTAAGTGAAATAGATAAATAAGAGAAAAGATTTCTAAACAGCATAGTTATTAGAAGTATGGTATCCACATACATATATATGGTCTCTCTTACCATCACATAAAAATGATAGAACTTGTAAACACAGATGACTCAAGTGATGATAAGACTTTAGTCTATATCTTACATCAATCAGCTAAAAGGACTAGAGGGCTTTGGTATACAGAGAAGAGAAAGCTTAGAGAAGACATAATAGCTGACCTTCCCATATAAAAATTACTAGCTTGAAGAAGAGAAATTAGATTTGTTCTTCCAAATCCCAGAGGACAGAAGGACATGCAATGTGTGGAAATTGGAGGGAGACAGATTTAGGCTAGACATAAGGAAAAGTTTCCTGATAATTATAACTGTTCAAAGTGGGATGTTTTGCCTGAAATGGAAGTGAATTCCCTATCACTGAAGATTCTTGAAGTAGAGGCTAGATGACCATTTGTCAAGGAAAATGTAGTGGGCAATGCTATTCAAGTACAGATTGGTGACAGCATAGTCATCAGTCAGTTAACATTCACTAAGCACTATGTGCCCAGTACTAGGCTTAGAACTAGGAATACAGAAAAAGGAAATGAAATAGTCCCAACTTTCAAGGAGCTAACAGTACAACAGGGGAGACAACATGCAAACAGCTATGTAAAAAGAGGATATATACTAAGTTAATTATAATAATCTCAGAGGGTAAGCATTAAGTTTCAGGAGGATGAAGAAAGTCTTCTTGTAGAGGATGAGACTTTAGCTGTGACTCAAATGAAACAAACAAAAAAAGAAAACAGTCAGAAGGGGCAGCTCAGTGGTGCAGTGAATAGAGCAATGGCCCTGGAATCAGGAGGACCTGAGTTGAAATCTGGCCTCAGACACTTAACACTTACTAGCCATATGACATTGGGCAAGTCATTTAACCCCAATTGCCTTCCAAAAAAAACAAAAAAAAAAAGTCAGATGGTGTAAACGCAAGCAAAATGGTACTTAGCTCCTTGTTTCAGTTATTCAAGTACTTAGCTTCTTGTTTCAGCTCTTCAAGTGTCTTTGAGCTCCACAAGTGATTTGCAGATGGAAGGAACTTGTTGATTCAACAGGAAGGGGGGAACAGGAAGGAGAAGAACCATATAAAAGCAGGAACACAGACTGGGACAAAGCAGAACTGGGAGAAAGGATGCCTGTGGTGCTGGCACTCTTGTCTATTCTGTCTGTGTTGACAAAGGTCTGCAGAAGTGGAATGGCAGTGTCAGAGAAAAGAACGTACTATGGAAAGAATATGTGATTGAGAGTTGGAAAACATGGATCCATATCCAGGCTCTGAGACTCATTTTGTGTGTGATACTAGGGAAATCACTTAATAATAATAATAGGCCTAATAACCATTATTTAGCACTTATTATATGCCAGGCCCTGTGCTAAACACTTTACAACTATTACTTCTTTTGATCCTCATGACTGTGGGCATTAGGTGTCATTGTTACTCCATTTTATAGATGAAGAAACTGAGGCAGAGGTTGAGTGAATTATCCAAGGTCATACAGCTAGTAAGCACCTAAGGATGGATTTAAATTTAAGTTTTCTTGACTTCAGACCTGATGCTCTCTTACTTGATGATGCAGTTCAGGTACCATCTTTTCCATAAAGCTTTTCTAATACCCTCAACCTCTTGTTCACTCTGCCAAAATATCTAATATCTAACCACTTATTACAGATTTGCATTTATTAACTTTATATTATGAAGGCAGTTCCTGCTCTTGAGGAGCTCACAAACCAATGGGAAGATAAGCTATAAACAGCTATGTATAAATATGCTACATACAAATTGGGAGGGGAAGACCCTCAGGTTTGATGTTCCAAAGAGAAACAGTTACCATCAACATTCACTCTAAGCCAGGAGGGCCCAAAATATAGCCATTAAGTGGAGCTTGGGCAGGGACATAGTGGTCTAGTCTATGAGCTTCAGAGTGAACCAGGTTAAAGGTTTTAGAAAAAAAAGGAAGAGAGAGAGAGGGAGGAAGGAAGGGAGGAAGGGAGGAAGGAAGGAAGGAAGAAGGAAGGAAGGAAGGAAGGAAGGAAGGAAGGAAGGAAGGAAGGAAGGAAGGAAGGAAGGAAGGAAGGAAAGAAGGAAGGAAGGAAGGAAGGAAGGAAAGAAAGAAAGAAAGGAGGGAAGGAAGAAAAGGAGGAAGGAAGGGAGGGAGGAAGGAAGGAATCTAGCCAGTAAAACCCAAGTTAAGTTGGCAGCTTCTGGAAATCAAAATTTACCTTCCTTTGAAGAAGGGAAGGAGAAGGAGATGGAAAGGGAGAGCCAAGTTACCCAACTACCTGGGTCCCCATTCCGGCAGCTCAGTCTACTGTGTTTGTTCTTTCTTTTTTAACAGTACCATGGCATAAGGGAAATTATGACATGACTTGCAGTTGACTTTGATTTGAATGAGGGAGAGCTGTGCAATGTCACCAGTCTCACTTTCTCTTCCAGAGCCATCTGGATCCAGCAATCTGATATTCATCAGGATGACTAGAGATGGCACAGGATGTAATGGGAGACCCTGGCACTTTTAGGTTAAGACCTTCTCACTTAGAATGAGGTAATACCCAATCAATGAATAGGTCTCTTTAGGAAGGAAGTCAAGGGATGGCCCCTTTAATTAGAAAAAAAGAAAAGGCCTTTTTAAAGAGGCATATTCACTGAATGGGCATTATTTCACTCTCAGTAATGCTATGTACAGGATAAATTATAAATAACCAGTAGAAGAAGGCATTAGGATTCAGGGAGATTGGGCTTTCTCTAAAAATGAGATTTTAACCAAGACTTCAAAGAAACTAGGAAAGCCAAGAGGTAAAGATATAAATAAAAATTCCAGGCATTCACAATAGTCAGTGAAATATCTGGTATCAGGAGATTTCCTGTTATAGTCAAAGAACCACAAAGAGGCCAATGTTAGTGAATTATAGAGTGTCTGTGTGTGTGAGATTGTGTGTGTGACTACATGTGTGTGGGTATGTGTGTGTGTGGCATAAGATATAAAAAGACTAGAAAGCTGGAGAGATGCAGGTTACAAAGAACATTAAAAAACAGCCAAATGATTTATATTTTATTCTGGAGGTGACAATGAACTGCTAGAATTTATTGACTTGGGGTGGTGGGAATGACATAGTAATACCTGCTCTTTAGGAAGATCATTTTGGCAACTTAATGGAGGATGTGATGTAAAACTGCTGTAGGGGGAGACTCGAAGCCAACTACACCAACTGGCAAGCTATTGCAATAGTCCAAGCATGCAAGAATGAGGGCTTGTAATAGGGGTGGCTGTGTCAGAGCAGGAAAGCAAGTAAATATGAGTAATACTACAAAGGTAAAATTGACAGGTCTTGGCAAGAGATTGGATATGGGCAAGGAGAAGATGTGAGAGACAGTGAGAAGTCAAGGAGTTCCTGGTCCATAGTAGGAACTTAATAAATGTTTGTTGAGTAACTATTTTTTATTTGTTATCTCCCCCAAGAGAACATTAAGTTCCTCACAAGTAGGGATTTTTTCATTATTTGTACTTGTATCTCTAACACCTCACATAGTCCCTGACACACAGCTGTTATTTATTAAATATTTGTTGAATGATTGAGTCTTCCCTTGTTGAATCCCATTCAGGTAAGCACTGTAGTTACAGGGTCCTAGGAGGAATGCGGTCTACTGCAAAGGGAAGCACATATCTTCATTCTTCATTGGCTCAGATGTCAGGGTTATTTTTTTCCTTAGTCCTCTGCTGTATAAATAAAAATAGCTACTTCAATTGCCTCATGGAAGAGGAGATGTGATGCAGGTTTGTCTAAAGTTTGGGCCAGCAGAGCACAAATTAGTAACCTCTATAATACTGGATAAGTCTCAAGCATATGCCTGGCAAAAGATGAGGTCTGTTTTCCAAAGATTAATCTAGCTAAGTATGGAGAGATTCAACTCTAGTAGGCTAGTCATTTGAAGGTGAATTATTTGGTTGTGGAAACTCAAGAAAAATACAAAATGACACTTAGTCCTATCAAGTCCCCTTGTACTTTAATAGTCACAGAGGAAAATGACAAAATGCGGGTCTAAGAAACATATGGTCTATAAACCTTAACTTGAATCTTGAGTCTCAAAATGTGAAACCCTTGTACAACAAACAATAAAGTGAATATACAGTTGAAGAAATAGAATCATATAAAGCTTGACTTTCTGGGGCAGCCAAGTGGCACAGTAAATAGAGCACCGCACCGGCCCTGGAGGCAGGAGGACCTGAGTTCAAATCCAGCCTCAGATGCTTAACATTTACTAGCTATGTGACCTCAGGAAACTCACTTAACCCTAATTGCCCTGCCCTCCAAAAAAAAGCTTGACTTTCTAGCTATAGAAAAATATATATTTAGACTGAGGTTTAAAATATGCAATTCAGGTAAAATGTAACTCTTTTCAGTCTCTAAAGTTACTATGGTAGTGGACACAGTAGATCAGAAAGGCATCTCTTCAGGACAGAGGGAATTTCTGTTAAAAACCTCTTAAAGCAGCATTCCATGGGCTGTGCCTTTTATGCCTTAGGTGGCAAAGAAGCCACGCCAGTGTTCAACTTGAGAAAGGCATCCTAGTCCACTCAAAGGCAATGTAATCCAGCATACACAAAAAAGGATTACTCCTATCATTCCCCCAAATCCTTAGATTATTTATTTCTTCTCACCCTATCCTCATGCTCAGTATTGTTTTATTTCATGTGCATGGATGCTTATAGTCCTGTGGTTTTTTTAATCTTATTTATTGAATTTTCATTATGCTTCTCCATTTTTACGTTGCAATAGAGAGTTGCAGATAAATGTAGGGATGGTTCATTGGTTTTCCTCGGAAAGGGAAATAAAAGAATTGATGAAATTAGTTTAATGTATGCCCAAAGACAATTGACTAAATTTCTCATTTCATAAGACATTGTTACCATCTTGTTTTACAGTATTAATGATAATTATTTTTCAAAAGACCATGATGAAAATAGCTACAGATTGTAGGGCAACATTTTTTTCCAAAGGATGAAAAAAAAAAGAGAGAAATTATACAAACCTTATAGAATCCTCCAACTTAAATCAACATATATGTTGATGTTTGATAATTTCATCATTAAGGGTGATGTAGCAGAGGACAGTAAAACAATATATTTGAATATATATTTCAAAATTAAGGAATGAGAGAAGCCAAAGATCTATAAAAAACACAAAAGTTTCATGACTACATGTCATGAATAATTTTGGATAAATGGGTTGGTGCTAGAAATGGCAAGCACCAAAAATGAAATTAATTATATTTTAGAAGAAAGGAAATTATCTGTTACTGATGTGGGAGTCATTATTGAATCAACTGTCTGTGTAAATTCAGATAACTGTCATGTTTGAGCAAAAAGCAAAATTAGTATAAAACTAGAAAAATAAAAATGAGAAAAAGATATGCATACAATAGAAACAGCTTAATCATGACCTATTCAAACAATTATTGATAGTAAAAAGTGGGTAACAGGAAGATGAAATAGCACAGACTATAATAATTGTATATAAAAACTTAACCGGTGAAAGTAAGTTCCAAATGAGCTTAAAGAGCATCTCAGTCAGCAAGAGATTGACTTAGTTGCCAAGTAGAAAGTGTTGAAACCTGAAGGTAACATTGATTTAAGATGTAAATCAATCTGTTAGATTTTATGGAGAATGGTAATGGATAAAGTTATTTCATAAAGCAGAGGGTAGAGGGGAAAACCAACTTTAAAGATCTTGGTGAGAGATCCAAAAACAGTACAGGAACATTAAATGAATCAAGCAGGAAGACAAAAATAGAAGAAAAATGTAAAATATTTGTAAAGATTTTTATAGTGAACTTTTTTTCACCATCAAGGATTTGGATAGTTAATATCACAGAATTGGGTTTTCTTAGAGAGAAAGTTGAAATGGTGGTAAAGACACTAAGGCAGTAAAAGCAGATTAGAAAAAAAAATATATATATATACATATATATATATATATATGCATAGGTGAGATTCACGCTGGGGAGTATACAGTTGTGAAGTCATTGAGGGATTACTTCAAAAGGCAACTGAAGGAAGGTAGGCACCAAAAGCATAAACAAAAATCTTAGATCATATTAATACTGAAAAAACCTGACTGAGAAGATCATGTACTGGTACATATGTCCACTTTTACATCTATACAACATTGTTCTTTTCCACATGCCATCAACGGCATCCTTGATGAAGAGATCAGGAGGGAACAGGCAGGCTTCCTCAAGCAATATTCCAGAGCAAACTAAAGCCTTATTATCATGGAATTGATTGAGAGATGAAAATACAAGATTTAACTAACTATGGTCAGTTAATCAAGAAATCCTTATTAAGTACCTACTATATGCCAGGAATTGTGATAAAAGCCCTGGGAATTTGTAAGGTTAATGGAATAGGAAGATCTTCGCTGCCCATTAATAGGCCTATGTGACCTGCTTTGTGCTGTGATACAGCCTGAATTACATGAAGTCTGAGTCACATGGAGCCCAGTGTGTTGGAGGAACTTGCCCAGGGGAGCAGAGAGTGAGACTGAAACAGAGCAGGAAAGGCAGAGCAGAGATCAGAGGCAGGAACTTGCCTAGGGGGACTGGTTTGTGGGGAAGCCTGACAGAATAAGTGCTTAAGATGCCAGCACTCCCTGGATTAGTGATGAGAACCTTGTTAAATCTTCCTTTCTGGTGTCCTAATAGTGATGTTCCAAATAAATATTTTGGTTTTGCCTTTGAAGAAGAGAGTTTATTACATTTGTGAATTTACCCTGGAAATATGTATGCATATTCATAACAGCTACTATGGGTATAACATTGCCATTACAAGATTCAGTGAAAGGTAAAAGCTAGTAGCTGCCCTTTAGGAGTTAATGATCTAATGGGAGAGATACCCAATGCACAGATAAATATGAACAAATATGCTATGTATAGGAAAATAGGAAATAATAGACAGAAGGCATGAAAATTAAGAGCCTATAGGAAGGCTTCCTATACAAAATGCAATATTAGCTGGTACTTGAAGGAATCCAGGGAGACCAGAAGGCAGCAATAAAAGAGGAGTGCATTCCAGGCATTGGGAACAGTCAGAAAAAATGCATCAAACTGAGACATGGAGTGTCATGTTTGAAGAACGTCAAGGAGACTATTGTCACTGGGTCACCAAATTCACAGAGGCAGAGGGGAAGGGTTTAAGGTCTAAGAAGACAGAGAGGTAGTAGAGGAGGACAAGTAATAAAGAGTTTTAAATTTCAGACAGAAGATATAATATTTGATCCTGCAGTTGATAAGGAGTCATGGGAGTTTATTGAGTAGAGGAGTGGCATAATTAAAACTGTACTTTCAGAAAATCATTTGGGGGCTGAATGTAGGATAGATTGGAGTGGGGAGAAACCTAAGGTAGGAAGATGCACCAATAGGTTACTGAAATAGTCCAAGTCTGTGGAGATGATACCCTGCATCAGGGTGGTGATAGTATTGGAGGAGAAGAGGGGGTGTATTCTAGAGAAATTGCAACAACAAAATCAGCATGCTTTGGTAATAGATTGGATATAGAGGCTAATAGATAGTAAGAAGCCCAAGAGCTTGAGAGACTGGGCAGGGGTGTATCATGGTGGGCTTGACAATAATAGCGAGGCTTGGAAGTGGGGAGGTTGTAGAAGAAAATATAATGATTTGTTTTGGACATGTAGAAGTTATAATATCTTTAAGAAATACAGTTCGAGATATCTAATAGGCAGATGGAAATGTGAGTCTGGAAGTCAGCAAAGAGGTTAGTGCTAGATAAATAGATTTGAGAGTCATCTGCACAAAGATGATCATTGAGTCCCTGGGAACTGATATGATCACCAAGTGAAGAAGTATAGAAGGAAAAGAGAAGAAGGATCAGGACATTGTCTTGTGTGGCATTCATTATTAGTGGGAATGACCTGGATGATGATCCAGTGAAGGAACAATCAGATAGAAGGAGAACCAGAAGAGAATGGTATGATTTTGCTTTTTGGTGATCGTAAAAAATACTGGATTTTGTAGGGAAAAAAATTACCACTTTAAAGTCTTCCAACAAAGTATCTCCAATCCATCAATATCATCCAAGATTCTTTGATAAATCAAACTACAGAAAAAAATTTATGTAAAAATGATCTCATCACAAATATCTGATGAAGCTTAAAATAGGAAAATGATTCCTTACCAAAGGTATTCACTATTGTGATTGAAGAGATACAATATAGAGCACAAGTAGAGGAGGGTTTATTCTAGATAATAGAATCTTCTGGATTCTCCTGTTTCTACATCATGGTCATTATCAAACACAGGACATTTCTTGCCTACTGAAAATGTCCCATAATCATTCAAAACAGTTGGGTCTAATCATCAGTCTATCCATTTGCATATATGCATTTGTGTATACACATATATACACCCTAAATAAAGTAGATAAAACTGTCTTTTGATGTGATTATGACAAGCAATTTAGTGCATAACCTGTACAGTTTGTCCATCAGTTTATATAAGTACATGTGTGCATATATATGTGTGTGTGTGTGTGTGTGTGTATACTGACAGACTGTTCAAATGAATAAAAAATTAAACAGAAGTGCTTTTAAGTGACCTCAGTAAAGCTTGAAATAATTTTAATAACTCCAAAATTTTCTAGAAAGACCTACCTTTTTGCAACTATTATTTTTCCAGTGTTTCCTGACTTGGAGAAATGGGAAATGATAATCTGATACCATGAGAATTAAAATTTTGTATCATAGAAAGGACAATTAAAAACTTGTGATGGCAATGTGCAGGCTGGAACACATAGCAAATAAAGAACTTTGAAGAACAACTGGAGTGAAAATTGTCATCAGGGACAATGTATGATAGTAAAATAAAATTCACTAGTTAGATGAGTGAGTTGAGAGATGACAGATGAACAGGCTATGGGCTCTACTGTCATCCTTGTGATATCATGAGGAAGCAAAAGATGACCCTAGTTCATAAGATGCAACTCTTGTGAACTTATAGGGGGATATGAACAAGAATTTCCCACAATTGTCAGGCATAGATGAAAAGAACATCTAAATCAAAGAAAGCATAGATTTATTTGAGCATGAGAGTGTTTTGAATGCTTGAGAACTTGAAAACTGATAAGGGGAGTTATTGATTACTCTTGGGCATGTGTTACATACTGAAGTTCCCAGGTTCCAACTTGGTGAAGGCAACAGACTTGATAAGTGACATATAAATTTAAGATGTTCAAAGTATACTTCTGGTAGAAGGCTCAATCCAAACATGAAGAATTGCATGGGTAGATTCAAACATAACAGTATACAAAAATTCAACTCTTTACTAATTAGTATAGTAGTATTAACAGCAGAGGGAAGAACTTGGTGGGGGGGAGAGAAGTTTCAGACAGAAATTTAGGTTTAATGTAAAGAAAAATATCATCTTTATAACTAGAGCTGTTCTAAAATGGAATGCACTGCCTCTTCCTGGAGGTTATCAAGTTAAGGCTCAATGACCACTAATCAGTCATGTTATGGGGAAAATTCTCATTCAGATATGAGTAGAACTGATGTCCTTTCCAATTTTGAGTTCCTGTGATTCAGTAATTCTAATCCCATGTTATATTTGACTGAAAGTTATATATAAAGGAATTATAGAAATATAAATTATATAATATGTAAACTAGATAATATTAAAAAATAAAAAAATTAAATAATATGATTATATTTGACATCATATGTATACAATGTCTGTATTGATCTGTTCCACTGAAGGTGAATATATGAAACAAAATTCAATTACATAATTTTACCCATCAATATGAAATATGAACAATGAAATATTTTTCATGACAATTTTATAGTGGAGACAGTTACTAAAAAAAGAAATCCTGCTTCTGCCATTACCAAAAGATAACTCCTACAATCATTATCATTAAATTTCTTGTCATTCATTTGGAAGCTTTCTCTAATATAGTCTGAATGAAATGGTTCGATCCAGAGAAAATTGAGACTAATGAACTACACAAATAAAAAATTCATCATTGTTCAGTAGTATCAAAAAACTGATGATGCACTAGTTATTTTGAAAGTGATTTGGATCATGAGGGTGGAAAAGCTCAACTAGCCTCTAATAAGTTGATATCAAAGTCTTATGTAGATGAAGGAGAAAGAGGACATGGAGGAAGGTTATGAAGGAAAAAAATAAGTACTGATTAATGAGACAGTCTGGTTCACTAACAGAATCACTAAATCAGAAGTTGGAAAATCTGAATTCTCTTTCAGATACTACTACTCCCTTTACAACCTTGACCCTAAGTCATTAAACTTCCCTTCACCTTAATTTCCTCACTTGTAAAATGTTAATAAGATCATGCTAGGACTGCAGACTCTTAAAGCAAATTGGTTTCTTTCATACATCTGCTCATGATATAATAGGTCTTTTCTATCTCCAAGATCAAAAATCACAGACCATATGCTATCTTTTCATTTTATTATAATTTCACAAAAATATCTAAAATACAGATTCTCCAAAAATGACCCAGGTTCCCCCTTACCACATTAAATCAACAGGAATGGCACTCAACAATGCAGGAAAAAGAAAAGGAAAAAGTCATCATAATGTGATTATAAGAGAAAAGAAATAATATGACTACCTGATCTGATTTACTTTCCAAGAACTTCCCCCACACAGCCAACATTCAATGGGCTAGCACCAGAGTCCCACATCTTTCAAGCCTGGTGTAGCATTAAATATCAGTTTAAGAAGTTCGTCACTTAGCAGTATTCCATGAACCCACTTGTTTGTGCTAATGCCTATGGATCTAAATTGACTTACTCCATCAATCAATAAATATGCATTTAGTAAACATGTATTACGTGCCAGGCACTACAATAATCACTGGACATGTAAAGAAAGGCAAAAAACAAGGTCCTTACCCATAAGAAAATCACATTCTAATGGAAAAGAAAACATGCAAACATTACATACATACAAGAGATACCATAAAAGATATGGTAAATGGGAGCTAATCTCTGAGGAAAGAAATGAGCAATCAGGGTGGGGGTAGGGCAAGAAAAGCTTCTTGCAGAAGGCAGGATTTTACCTGAATCTTGAAGAAATCCAGAGAAGCAAGGAAGTATTGTGGTTGTTTTTCAGTCATATCCCAGTCTTCTTGACCCCATTCAGAGTTTTCTTGGTGAAGATACTGGAGTACTTTGCCATTTCCTTCTCTGTAGCAGCAAGCACCCCAGCATCCCGAGGGTGGCTGCCAACATAGGTTCTTAGATCTGCTTTTCTAAAGGAAAGCAACTCAAAATGGGTTAACAATCTTGCTTTAATAAATCAAATATATAATTTATCTTGTTCAGGGGGAAAAGTCAGCACCCTGAACTTCAGAGTATACAGACAGAAGTTATAAAGCAGAAGTTATAAGAAAACAGAAAAACATATTAAGCAGACAGGCCTCCAACTGCCTTGACCATTACATCCATACCTAGTTAGTTACCAGAGAGGGAAGCCTCAACATCTCGGTTTTTCAAAGCCTGGGGTCTCTCAACAACTCCCCAGAGTCTTGTCTGGTCAAATCACACAACACTTCTCAAAGTGAGCCCCAAAACTAAGTGTTACATCAGGGATTATATAGCCTTCTCCTGGATCAGAGAATGTAACAATTCTCTTATACCACTGCCCAATCACAAAGCACCAAGGTGTGGGCATTCCTGAAAAACAAGCATGCCACCAGTCTCCAGGTGCACTTAACCTAGGGGCAGGGAAGATCTTAAAAATTTACATTCCTATAACATTTTCCTACACATTTTACATATGGGGAACTGTAACAAGAAGGTTAAATGATTTGGCCAGGCCCACATAGCTAGTAAGTGTTTGAGGCCAGATCTGAACTGCAGAAGATGTCTTCCTGACTTCAGACTTAGCACTCTATTCATTGTGCCACCTAGCTGCCAATTCCAAGGAATGGCAACCAGACAGTGAAAATGCAGAGTAAGAAAATAGGTAAAAATTTTAAAAAGGTCCATAAAGCTATATTTCAAGGTATATAGAGTGGGATAAAATATAAGAAGATTGGAAAGGTAGAAAGGAACCAAGTTTTAAAGGCCTTTTCACAGTCAGTTATAGAAGTTTATCTTCAATCTTGGTGTGGATTCCCCCATGTGGCATTCTCCCTAAGTTGTAGGTTGCACTTATTAAAACTACTTCTTCCTTTCACAAATGCATTATGGTTTTCCCTTTTATTCAATTCTCTGATCAATTCATTAGATATCTTCAGTACCCATCCTAGACTGATGCAGTAACTCAATGGACTTGACTATTCAATTGAATGTAATTTGCATTATATGTGTTGTTGACCAAAGTCTTTTGAGTAATCATGGATTTCATTGTAGAGGCCCTAAAGCAGAAGGTTTTAATCTAAAGTTCATAAAATATACACACTCATAGATGTATATGGTTGTTGTCCTTTGTTCTTGAGGAAGACCAAAATGACATCACTACACTAAAGTCAAGTTTCAAAGTGTCTGACTGTGGCTGATAAGACCTACATGAGCTCAGGATGCTCTGCCATCGGTCGGACACAAATAGTCTATGTGAACATTTGGGGTGGATTCTCCAAATTTGCACATCCTGCATTTCCTTTGAGCTGTTTCAATTCTGCTTTGCTCATAAAGCACAGCACCATCTCTGATATGGGCACACCATGCTGAGGGATCCTGTGGTGTCTCCCATGTCATACAATCAATTCCAAAGTTCTTGAGAGAGACTTTGAGAGTGTCATTGTATTGCTTCTTCTGACCACCAGGTGAATATGTGCCTTGTGTGAGTTCTCCATAAAATAGTCTTTTTGGCAAGTGTACATTTTACATTTGAACAATTTGGCCAGCCCATTGGAGTTGTGCTCTCTGAAGCAGAGTTTGAATGCATGGCAGTTTAGTTCAAGTAAGGACCTCAGTGTCTGGTGCCTTATCCTGCCAAGTGATCTGCAGAATCTTCCTGAGATAACTGGAAGCTATTCAGTTCCCTGGCATGATGCTGGTAGACTGCCCAGGTTTCAAAGGCATACAACAATGAGGTCAGCACAACAGCTCTGTAGACCTTCAATTTGGTAGTCAAATACCTCTTCTCCCCCATACTTTCCTTTGAGCCTCCCAAATGCTGAGCTAGCTCTGGCAATGTGTGCATCAACCTCATTATCAATGCGTACATCCCTGGAAAGTACACTACCAAGATAAGCGAACTTATCCACAACATTCAAAGCTTCTCCATTTCCATTGGTTCCATATATGGATGGTGTGGTTGTGACTGATGAAGCACCTGTGTTTTCTTGGTGTTAATTGCTAGGCCAAAGTTAGCATAAGCAGCAGATAACTGATCCATACTTTGTTGCATCTGAGCTTTTGAGGCTGCATTGAGTGCACAATCATCTGCAACCAGAAAATCATACAACAATACTCCCTCCACTTTGGTGTTGGCTTGTAACCTTTTTAAGTTGAAAAATTTACCATCAGTTGCAGCAGCTGACCTTGATGCCATGTTCATCCTCATTGAAAGCATTTGAAAACATGGCTGAAAATATCATGCTAAAAAGCATGGGAGCAAACATACAGCTTTGTTTCATTCCATTGGTAAATAGGAAGGCACAAAAGCACTGTCTGTTATCTAGAACCCAAACTACATGCCATCATAAAATTGATGTACAATGGTGATGGACTTCTCCAGGTGACCAAATTTTGACATAGTTTTCCATAAGCCCTCATGACTAACACTATCAAAGGCCTTGATCAGATCTACAAATGTTATGTACAGACCTCTGTTCTGCTCCTGGCATTTCTTCTGAAATTGCTGGGTAGCAAACACCGTATCGACTGTTCCTCAGCCCTTTCTGAAGCTACACTGGCTCTCATGTAGATGACCATCTTCCAGGTAAAGGATCAGCCTATTAAAAAGGACTCTGACAAGAATCTTGTCAGCAATGATTAAGAGAGAGACCCCCTTGTGATTGTCATGGGACAATCTATTTCCTTTACCTTTATAGAGATGGATAATGGATGCATCCTTGAACTCCTGGGGGATAACCTCTTCTAGCCAAATTACCTGGAAAATTTCAGTCAGCTTTTGTATGGGCAATGGACCCCCTTACTTTGTAAATCTCAGGTGGAATAGAATTAGTACCATATGCTTTGGCACATGAAAGGAGCCTAATGGCATTCAAAACTTCTTCAATTAGGGGGTAGCTAGGTGGTGCAATGAAAAGAGCACCAGCCCTGGAGTCAGGAGGACCTGAGTTCAAATCCAGCCTCAGACACTTAACATTAGCTATGTGACCTTGGATAAGTCACTTAACCCCAATTGCCCCTCCCCCCAAAAAAAGCAAAACCAAAAAAAAAATTCTTCAATTAGAGCTTCAGCTAGGGAAGGATTGACTTCAACCTAAGGTAAAACAGTCAATGGCCTCAGCATTGTTTGATGATGGTCTGTTGAGAACATTATGGAAGTATTCAGCCCATCTTTCTAGAATCATGTGCTTATCACTAATCAAAGTGATTACATCAGCACTGAGTAGTTGTGATGCACCATAGGTCTTTGGCCCATAAATAGCTTTCCAGGCATCATAAAAGAGCTTTGGATTGTTACACTCAGAATAAAACTGAATTTCATATTCCTTTTTACTGAGTCAGGAATCCTGTAACTTTCTAAGCTTTTCTTGTGCTTTACTTTTGATGGAATTAAATGCTGCCTTCTTAGAGATGGATGGACTATGCTGCTGGTAAATCCTGTAGAGTTCTCATTTTTCATTTAGCAGCTTCTGAATTTTCCCATCATTTTCATCAAGCTGGTCTTGGTGTTTGTGAGTACTCTGACCCAGATGAGCCAATGCAGTGCTATACACCAAATCTCTGAAAACTGCCTATTCCTTTTCTGCTCCACTGTTGCCAACTATGTGTTGGCTCAATTTTCCCTCCAAGTTAGCAACAAACTGTTCCCATTCAAAGAAGAGCTGTAATTTGTTGACATTAATTCTTCTGGTAGTCATTTTGCCTTGTGAGTGCCACTTTTGATGAATGCAAATATTTAGCTTGGAAAGGATAAGTCTATGGTCAGTCTGGAACTCTGCAACACACATTGCCTTCACCATTCTCACATCTTGCCTGTCTCTACTTGTTACAATCACATAGTCTATTAGATGCCAATGTTTGTTGTGAAGGTGTATCCATAAAGCTTTATTGCATGCAGGAAAACAGAAGAAAGTGTTGATGATAAGGTCATGAGATACACTAGTGTTCAGTAGTAAGTGACGTTTGCTGTTGTTGTTTCCAAGTCCATTCCTTCTTAGGACTCCCTGCCAAGTGTGGTATTGATTTGTATGTAAATTGGATTTAAGTGAGGCAGAGTTGCATGAAGTCATTGGCTCCAGAGTCATCACAGTTCAGTGACAGGACAGAATCAATATGGCTTTTAATGGATCAAGATGCAGGGAATAACCTTGGCATCTTTGTTGTCTAGCCAAGCTCTAAACACTCCACAGCACCTGCTTCAGCTGCCTTTCTGGCCATTGGAACAAATTATTCTCATCCACCTATTGTATCAGGGGAAGTTTTCACATGCTTGTGGTAGACACCCCCCCCAATTCATCAATTGATTTGACACCCCTTGATTGCTCTCAACCTGGTTTAGCCCATCTGCTGAAACTTTTTACCAGGGTGTGGCCACTGTGCATGCTATAGCTTCTTGAAGCCACGGGTGAGAGTTGGGTAGATCAGGTGGGCACCAAAAAGTGAAAAGCAGCTCTAAAAAGGGTTTGGCAGTCATCATACCAAAGGTACCAGTCCTTCCCATACATATCCTATACCCCTCATAAATGTATACATTAAATAAATGTATACATGATAAAATGCATGTATGTTTAGGTATGTAAATCTGTATTTGTATATGAAACACTGTAGTATATCCACATATGTATATTATATATGCATATAGTGATGATTATATTTAATATGATTAGTCTGCTTTGTAAACCTAATTTTATCCGTTTAAAAATTTTATTCTGAGAATGAGGATGGATCTGTAATATTCACCAATTTGCCAAAGTGACATCCATTAGCACCTATAAAGTTTCCTGAGTCTTAATTCAATCAGCATATTATCACCTATAAATAGACAATAATAAATAGCCAGGTAAATGACAACCCAGAGGATCTTGTTGTCTTATAGTGAGTCCCTCTTCTATTTAAACCTGTTCAGGACATTTTCTATGACAGTTGGAAAAAAAAAAAACCTTTGTTGAGCATACAACTCTCTATGTTATTCTTTGTTTGACATTCATGGAGTTACCTATTTGTGAATGCAATAATCAAAATAATATCTTGTACAGTTTTTGACATATACATGAAAGAATCCTTGTTGGAAGAGAGTTTTATGACTTAATTTTACTTTACTGAAGCAAATGCTTTTTAAAAATAGTCAGTAGTAAACTTAGTGAAAGCTTGTTTTCCTTTTACTTGTCAGTAATTGTATTAGGGTAAAGATGTCTGATGTGGAATATGATTTGCAAAAGATTGCTTCCTTTCTCATATTTTCAGTAAAGATGATTTCCATCATATCATGTGTAAATGCTTGTCATAAAATTTTCATAGAAATGAGAAAGCATGCATGAGGTTTGATAGTTATTTACTATTTAAATAGTTGCTGGGAGGCATCATGGAGCTCTGAAAAAGTGTTGGAATTAAAAAATAATAAACAGCTTCAAATCCTGCCTCAAATTCTTACTAGTTCTTTGAAATGGACAAGTTATTCAATCTCTCTGTGTTCGTTTCCTCACCTATGAAATAAAGAGGTGGTTCTCAGCGATTTCTAAGGTCCCTAGCTGTTCTAAATATATGATGCTATGATAACTTTTCAATAACAGTTTAGAAGTAATTACATCCACATTTTTTAGCTTCTTCCTTTCTAACAGATACCACGAGAATTGTTTCCTTATTACCCTAAAGATTATAGTACCTCAAGTACGAGCCTCTGTTGTGTGCCCTTGTTCTGATTCTGCCTCTTGGATTGCTTTCTTTGCTTAGTATCATGCCTATTCTCATACAAAATAATTTAACTGCGATGTTAGAGTCCAAATGCAGTGAACTCCCTGTTATAGATGAGGAGAATTTCTTCTACAAACCATAATACATCTGTTTTTTTTTTCCTCTCAGTTTTCTTTCCATTTTCATCATCATATTGTCTTGGGGTGATATGACTTAATTGGGGAATCATGTTCAATTATAGAAATGTGGACATAGGTTCTCCTTTTGTTTCTTTGTTGTCCACCTAATGTTTCCATCTATAAATACCTTTTAGATAATGGGCCATAGGTCTTATTGCAAGTTGTCTTTTCATGTCCATTGTTTTTCAATGTTTTATGAAGCAATATTCCTTTTAATCATTGTATTTCCTCTTCTATAGTTTTACATATGAGTTTGTATAGAAATCAGTGCTGCCTTTATTTGTCATGTCTTTCCCTTAACTTGTTAAGCAAAGTTTTTGTAACAACATCAAGTTACAGTGATCTCTGAGCACTTATCACCTAATTAACCTATTTCATTCTTAAATAGTATTATTTAATTATTATTATTACTCTTAAATATTGAAATTTCTTCAAATTAACTTCCATAGTTTGCTTTGTCTACTATTGAATACTTATCATTGTGCCTAGAACAAGTGTTTAATAAATACTTGTTAATTTATTTGAAAAGAAAAATGTAGATTTCCATGTTCATGGTGATGGAAAGAGCTTTGAAACCATGGTTATCTAGATTCTTGGTTACATCAGCTGTTGATGTTCATGGATTCCAGTTTCTTCCATCAGTTATTGTTTTCAGTTCTTTTTAAAAAGTATGTGAGTATGTGTGTGTATCCTTATGACACTAAAAAACAGGAAAGTTATATTAGAGAAAGGAGTATCTGGGAAACATTATTTTAATGGAGGCTTTTAATTAAAAAAGTCATGCCAAGTTTATACAGGCAAATCAAAACAGTTCTTAACAAAATTTAATAGGAATAGTTATTCATAATAATAGTTCTACCCAGCTTTCAATGTGTAATGTTCTCTTAAATTCTAGAGACAGTATAATTATTTATAAAGGACATAAATGCAGATTAAGACTGGTAGCTGAGGAGTACAACTCACCAATTTAGTTCATTACTACCTGGTATGAATAGAGAGCTGGTAAGAGTCTGGAATCATGATTAAAATAAAAAATTAAACCCATAGTGAAGTGAAAAAAATTTTATTGTTGTGCAATCTGTTCAATCTTAGTTCACTGTTCATAGACAGTCACACCTGCTGAAAACAAAACAAAACTCATTTATTATGTGTAATGTGAGTTTCAGGCATGTAATATTGACATAATAAATTTCATCAATGTGCTCCCTTTCCAAGTAAATTACTCTAACTTAGGTGAAGGACAGGAAGATCAAAGGTACTGCTGAGAAATATTTTACACTTTTTCATTCAAAAGCATGGTAACAAGTTTGACTAACATCTACAGGCTAAAAGTACAGCAACAAGAGAAACCTAGGTTGTGGTCAAAACTAGATTAATTTAAAAAGCATTTTGTAAGTTTAAGCATCATTTTGCTGACCTTGTTACTTTATTTTTTTCCCAAATGCTTTATTAACTTCTGATTTACATCATTCAATTCTGCTAGATTTTGAGTTACAAATTTTCTCCCCATTTTTCCCCTACCCACCGCCCCAAGTTTAGCAGTCCCACAGGATATCCCCTCCTCCAATCTGCTCTCTCCCATATTTTCTCCCATACCCCTTTTGACTTTTCCATTGGATCTCTATGCCCCAGTGCCTGTATATCTTAGTTCCCAATTATGTGTAAAATAGTATTAATAATAGTATATATATATATATATATATATGAATATTTCATTTTAAAACTTTGAATTCCAGATTCATTCCCTTCTTCCCATGTCACCCACTCTTACTGGGAAGATAAGCAGTTCAGTATAGGTTGTACATGTGTGGCTAATGCAAAACAATAACATAGCAGATATATTGTAAAAGACTGACTATATTTCCCTCCCTCCTATCCCACCTCCGACTTATTCTATTCTCTACTTTGATCCCACCCCTTTTCAAAAGTGGGTGCTTCCAAATTACCTCCCCCCCCAGCCTGCCCTCCCTTCCATCTTCCTCCCTCTCATCCCCTTCCCCCACTAGTCTCCTGGAGGGTGAGATACCCTATTTAGTGTGTATTTAATTCCCTCCTCAAGCCAAATTCAATGGGAATAAGGTTGACCCATTCCCTTTGGCTTCCTATTCTTCTCCTCCATTGTAACCATTTTCCCTTGCCTCTTCTATATGAGATAGCTTACACCATTCTGTCTCTCTCCATCTCCTCTCATTATATTCCTCTCTCACCTTTTAATTTCACCTTTTAAGTATCATCCCTTCCTGTTAAATTGATCCTGTGCCCTCTATCTATGTATACTTGTAAACATATATACACATATTCACATATGTATTCATATGCCCATATACCCTCATATATAGACACACAGATATTTCTATTCCCTTCAACTACTGAGAAAAGTTTCATAAGTTACAATTATTGTTTTTCCATGTAGGAATGTTAATAGTTCAACTTTGATAAGTTCCTTATGATTTCTTTTCCCTGTCTACCTTCTCATGCTTCTCTTGCTTCTTGTATCTGAATGTCAGATTTTCTATTCAACTCTGGTTTTTTCAGCAAGAATGCTTGAAAATCCTCTATTGCACTGAATGACCATATTTTCCCCTGAAACATGATATTCAGTTTTGCTGGGTAGGTGACTTGGTTTTAATCTCAGCTCCTTTGACCTCTGGAATATCATATTCCAAGCCCTTCAGTCCCTCAGTGTAGAAGCTGCCAGATGTTGGGTTATCCTGATTGTGTTTCCACAATATTCAAATTGTTTCTTCCTGGCTGCTTGCAATATTCTGTCCTTAATCTGGGAATTCTAGAATCTGGCTAAAATATTCCTAAGAGTTTTCTTTTGGGGATCTTTCTCAAGAGGTGATTGGTGGATTCTTTCAACCTCAATTTTGCCCTCTGGTCTTAAAACACCAGGGCAGTTTTTTTTGAGAACTTCCTGGAGGATTGTTTCTAGGTTCTTACTTTGATCATGGCTTTCAAGTAGTCCAATAATTTTTAAATTATCTCTCCTGGATCTATTTTCCAGGTCAGTGTTTCTTTCCCATGAGATATTTCACATTGCCTTCTATTCTTTCATTGGTTTGGATCTGTTTAACAGCATCTTGATTTCTCATAAAGTCATTAGCTTCCATTTGCTCTAATCTAATTCTGAAGCAATGATTCTCCTCATTGAGCTTTTGAGATTCTTTTTCCATCTGGCAAATTTGGCTTTT
This sequence comes from Petaurus breviceps papuanus, assembly GCF_028583685.1. Classification (NCBI taxonomy): domain Eukaryota; kingdom Metazoa; phylum Chordata; class Mammalia; order Diprotodontia; family Petauridae; genus Petaurus; species Petaurus breviceps. The sequence goes on from NW_027186304.1 coordinate 58,687,719, forward strand.
TAAGGCACTCCTCATTGCCTTTTTGAGCCTCTTTTTTTTCCATTTGACTCAGTCTGTTTTTTAAGATTTTATTTTCCTCAGTCAGGCTGTTGACTCTCATTTCATAATTTTCTTGCATGGTTCTGATTTCTCTTCCCAATTTTTCCTCCACTTCTATTATCTGCTTCTTAAGGTCCTCTATAGCCTGTAACCAGCTCGTATTTTTTTCCTTTGAAGCTTTTGGTGCAGGCAGGAGTTCTGACTTCACTGTCTTCCTCCTGTTCCATGTTTTGCTCCTTTTTGTCCCCAAAATAGGAGTCTAATGTTGGAATCTTCTGTCTGCTTTGTTTCCTTTGCCTGGTCATGTCGCCCCTCAGTCACTTGACCCCTGGGCTTTTTGCCACAGTAGGACTCGGCCACCAGACAGAAGAGCTTTCGTCCCAAGTGCTGGGGTTTTCTCAGCTGCCAGAGGTATTATATGGGTACCTTCTCTGAGGTCTCCACATGCTCTGGCAAGCTGGACACACACCCCAGGACCTCTACCCTAGGCTGCAATCCAGATCCAAGAAGGTTAAAGCAAGAGCGATTACCCTTCAGACTGGTGGTTGGTCCCCCTATACTCTTCAGGTCAGGAGCTTAAGCTGCCACATGGAGCTGGCTGGCTCTGCCAGTGTCTCAGCAGCGGCTTATCGACTTGGGGGCAAAAGCCATGCACTCCCACTTACTGGGTCCCAAAGTCCAGACTGCACTGATCTCTCTCTTTATCCTTCACATCTATGTGTTTATAAATCTGAAAACGGCCACAGCTGCTGCTGATCTGGAGTCCCTCTGGCCAGCAGCTGGTCAGGCCTCCCCCAGGGCTAAAGCCTTGGTGTGGGGCTGGGCTGGGCTCCCAGAGCGCTGTGCTGGCTGATTCCTGCCTGCCATCCTGTCCTCAGTGGGAGGTTAGCTTCTCTGTGTCATTTTGTGGGTTCTGCAGCTCCAAAGTTTGTTCAGAGTCCCCTTTTTACATGGATTGGGGAAGGTGGGAGCCTGAGCAACAGGGAGGTCCTGCTTCTACTCCTCCATCTTGACTCCGCCCCTGACCTTGTTACTTTAAAAGTTTTCTGATTTTATGGGACAAAATTAAAAGGCATTTTTAAAAGCTCCTACTATGTTTTAAGATCTAGAGATGAAAATACAAATAAAGAGTCATAGCCCTAAGGGAGTTTATATTCTAATAGGGGAACACAAAATATATAGGAGAGTTGGGAAGAGATTTTTGGACTAAAGAGATAAATTGTGAGTAGAATCAGAGAAGCACACATTGTCACATCTTTTCCAGTTGCAGTGTTAGCACTAATTTGATAAAACTGCCCAGACCAAGAGCAAATGGAATGAGGAGTACAAATGCAATAGCAGGACAAATCCTAAGCTGTCATATTAGGTAGTCCCCAATTTCCTGGTGAATGAGTTACATGGGATGGAAAGCCTGGTCTTAGTCCAGCTAGACATGGTATGTCTTCTATCATTAGCCTGTCAGGCTGGAAAGACAGATATTCCATATATGAGTGCTATTCAAATACTTTCTTCAAAATACTAAATAAAAATTTCTCAATCTGTTATGTGATTAAAAAGATATGGTGCTACTGTAAGATTGTCCATGAAAACCTCTTTCACATAGTTTCAATAAATGCCAATGATGGGTATATAACAAAATTCAATACGGGATATCCCAAAAGTCCCGTTAAGCTTGGATAACTTTTAGATGTATGAATATTATAAATTCACAAAAAAATAACAACTGAAAGGTTAATTATTTAACCTTTTAAAAATATTAATATGTTTCTTAATAAACCTCAGTGTAACTACTCTTTTCTGCTATACATCACTTTTTTTTAGGGTTGAATGTTTAGTAATTAGGGAGCACAAACAAATGACATAAACCCAAAAGGAGATAAAAACAAAATCTTAAGTAATAAATTAATATTTATGTGAAAGAGAGATAATGATGAAATAACATACTAAAAATTCTGGGATGTAGCTAAAGCAGCCTTCAGGGGAAAATCACAACATCCTAGATATAAATTAGCAAAATAGACAAAGAGATGATTGATGAACTGAATATGTATTTTAGAAAGAAAACTGACAAATTAATAATTCTAAAATAACCACAATAAAAATATGTTAATAATTAGACAAATATATAAAGTAGAAACAAAAAAAAACTATAGAAATAATAAAGCCAGTTCTTTGAGAAGATTAATAAATTGATAAACATTTAGTCAATCTGATTTTAAAAAGACAGAAAATCAAATAAAAAATAGCAAATAAATTATATGAAATTACCCAAAAGAAATTAAAAAAAGAATTATCAGAACTTACTATGTATAGCTATGTGTTAACAAACCTGAGAACTCAAAAGGGAATCAAGGAATATCTTCAACAATAGAAAATTGCAAACTAACAAAAAAAAAAAAGATTTAAAATAATCCAATCCCAGAAAATATGGAACTAGTTGTAAAGGAATGATTGGGGGGAAATAATGGACCTTGATGAATTCATAGGAGAATTATTTGAAACTTTTAAGAATAATTAGGATTAATATTAGGCTTATTATTCTTAAAAATTGAGAAAGCTTGCTGCCAAATTCATTTTACGAGACAAATATTGTTCTATTACCTAACCCAGGGGAGGATGAAGACTAGGATAATCCATATAATTCATGAATATTAGTTAAAATTTATAAATAAAATCTTGCCAAATAGACCACAATGATTAATTCATGAAATTTATACAAAGGATGGAAGGATGTTTAATCTTTAGGAAGTCAATTGGCAATAATTAATCATATTAAAAACAATAAACACCCCAAATAACATGATTATCTTATTAGATATGTGGGGAAAGCCTTTGACAAAGTATACCACTTATTTGTACTAAAAAAATAAAACTATAAAGCAGAAGCATAGAGGGATCTTTTTATAATGTCATAAAAAATTATTTGTCTAAAACTGAAAGCAAGAATCATGGGCAAGAATGTTCATGTGCTAGAACCTTTCCAATAAGTATAGAATTAAACAAAGATGCCCATTCCTCCTCACTAGAAATTTTCCATTTGCATACATAGTACTAAAAATGCTCATAATAGCTGTAAGACAATAGAAAGGTATAAAAGTATAAAAATTAAAGGTATAAAGATAAGAGGAAATAAAACAATGCCCACTTGATAATGGCTTATTACTTATAACATGGTTTACTTAAAAATCTGAGTCTGTCATTAAAGATACCTACTGGGACAATTAATAGCTCAGTAAAGTTCCTGGCATCAAAACAATCCATAAATGAAACTTACTCCACCACTAACGTATGAACTCTTTGAAATTTCGGTTTCCTCAAATGACAATAAAGTTATATGAAATATTCAAGGGAAAAACAGTCTTTCAAAATCATTGTTGCTAATGTACATTATCATAAATTCTGAAACTTTAAATTTAATCCCATATTATTATCCCAGAAAGAAAGGTTTGGAGATTGTCAGAATTTTGGCCAACATATTTTATTACCAGAAATTACCAGAAATGTCCAATGTAATGATTGTTCAATCCTTCCCTTATATTATGGCAACAGGGAGAAAGCCCTGATTATTAGATTTCCCACAATATATGGATTAAATATTTTGAATAACCAAGCCTCTCTCTCCATTCTCTTGCTTATTAACTTTTGAGTTTATTCTGTCTTCCAAATATTTCAGGGTCAACCAGAAAGCTGAGATTAAGATGTAGGTCAACACTAAATAATTTTAAATGAATATATGTGTGTGTGTGTGTGTGTATAATGTTTAGTAGTAGGCTTAAAAAAATGAAACAAAAGCTTTATGCTAATGTAGTTTTCCTGGAATCATTTTTTGATGAGTATCAGTCAATCAAGTGGTATTTGTTGAATGTTCACCTAATCCTAAATTGAAGAAAGAGAAACTAGTTAAATTTGGTAGCATTTGTACTGTGTGAAGTGGTTTTTCTCAGTCGTGGTGAGAGGGCTACAGAGATAAACAAGTGAAGAGTATTTGCAAACATTTCTAAAGTGCTTAGACAGAAGAATGTTTTAAGAATGACAAAGAATTTTAAGAACAACAAATAAGTAAGAAGAGGAGACGAGGCAATGCATCTGGCATCTTAATGTAATGGCTCAAAGAATTGGTAAGAATGGGTAGATAGCATTGTTTGGATTTATATTTATATATCCATTCCATTAAGTGTCAGTTTGGTAAATAATTGTCTCATTATTTGGTGCTACACGGTCTAACACATAGTTATTGGCTCAATGGTCTCTTCATTTTTCTAGTTGTGGAAAAATTAATAAAAAATGAAAAGATAAGCATTTGCCTCCTGTCTACTAGTAATGCCAAGTTCAACATATTAGAAATATTGAAGGCAAGTGTTATATAAGTGAATTTTACTGAAGTGGTATAGATTACAAATTGAAACCATTTTACATTATTTTTTACAAATCAACTCATCATTTCTTTTTTTTTTTAATTTATTATTAAGCAATCGGGGTTAAGTAACTTGCTCAAGGTTACAAGGCCAGTTATTTCTAGGTGTGGTGCTGAGTGTCCAAGCCCGGGATTCGATCTCCAGGTCGTCCCGACACTGGAGCCGGTGCTCCTACTCGCTGAGCCACCTGGCCGCCCCTAAACAATTGGGGTTAAGTAACTTGCTCAAGGTTACACGGCCAGGTGTTTCTGGGTGGGTGCCATGAGCCCGGGATTCGATCTCCAGGTCTTCTCAACACTGGAGCCGGTGCTCTTACTCGCTGTGCTACCTGGCCGCCCCTCAACTCATCATTTCTTATTCTAACACAACTATGGTTCGTTATAGTAGCCCCATGTTATAAATTTAAACTTCAGTGAGTTGAATTTATCTCTAAAATGACTCATAGATTAGATATTTCATTTTTATTAATAATTACAATAGGAACAACCCTCTTTCATGACTGCTGGATGTCAAAATTCCCCACCATTTTATTTTATTTCTATTGATCCCTAAGATAAACTAGAAACAAGAATCTGTCTGCCTAGTGTACTAGAAAGGGGAGACAGCTAAGGCATATGAATGAACCTTGGCTTATCCCAGATATCTATTTTAAATTAATCAAGAGCATTGAGTTTGGGGTTTCTGATTTCACAAAGGAAATATCTTTCAAGGTTTATGCTGTAGCCTAATAATATGACTTTTCTCTACAAAACTGGAAAATCATAGTTGTAATTTGTATTTCAGATATTCAAGGGATAAAAGTAAGAAATCATAACTCTTCAGTAGATTTACATGGTGCCTTTCGTATGAGCACAGAAAGCATAAAAAGACAGTTTTAGTTTTACCTGACTAAAACTATGGCAACAAATCCTTCTTATTCAATGGGGAGAGAGGGGTTGTGTGAAACCTTGAAGGAACTTAAAGATATATCTATCTATATAAAAGTGGCATCATTGTGGTGACCACCAAGAATAATATTTTTGTTTGAAATTATTCAAATAAATATGTATTGGTATCAATATTAGAGAATAGTATGCCCCATGACTTCATACACATTATAATAAAAATGGATTTCCTATGCTTTACCTAAATCTACCCTGCTCTATTTTAATTTAATTTTATTTAATTTTATTCTTTATTCTTTCTCTCTTGTCTTCTTGAATCATAGGTAAAATATAATGCCAGTGGGCTTCTCCTGTTTTTTTTTTTAATATCAGGAAAAGCTGGCACCTTTTTCCATTATTTTATCTTTCTCTTCTTAATAGTTCCAGTCTTAATGACCATATTTCAATTTCCTTGAAAACCAGCACATATAGAAAATTGTACAACTTAATATTTATAAAATATTTTCTATAAATACTGAAATTGTATAGTGAGATTAGTCATTATTTTTTTTTAAGTTATTGTATGTTCTTTGGTATTTCGTTAAACATTCTGCATTGCTATAGAGTAAATAATTCAGTGTTGAAGTTTAGTGAAACTTTTTTAAAGATTATTTATGCTGGAGTATACATGGTAAAACAGTATATCTTTCATAGTTCATAGTCAGAGACATAGGTAGGGAGGGACAATTATGTCTTTTCCTCAGGGTACCATATTTAGAGTGTACTGACACTTTATAGTCCTTCAGCAACTTAAAAATAATAGAACTTAAATCCCAACTAGCATGAAAAATTAGATGAAATGGAAAACTGCTATTTTTAGGCTGAGGTGAGTTCCTCCTCTCTACCTTTGTCTGTTACCTCCCTATGTAATTAGACCTAGCAGTGACTTTGGGGCAGCATCTTTGAGGTTCTGTCTTCTAATTCACATTCCCTAAGGAGAGAATTATTCACATTACTATCTCCAAGTGAGATTTGTGTTACAAATGCCTAGGGCATAGAAATTTGTAGTCATTGTTCTGTTTGGAAGGACTTTTAAACTCTGCCCTATACTTCCAGCCTTTCAATGTAAGGGTACTGAATGTGCTGATGAGAAACATGCAACAAGACTGACCTATAGCTATACAATAGTATGTTATAAGCATGTCAAAAATAACAGATACACTACAAAGAACTTATAAAACCTATATAACATAAATAATAATACACAAAGAATGACATTTAATATATATCATATAGCAAGTATAAACATCACAAATACTAAATATATAGAATGTATTTTACATGTCATATGCCACATGTGTTATGTAACAAACTTATATGTGCATGTTTATATTTGTATATATGTGATTAATATGTATACCAAGTTTGGCACTCAAACGTTATCAGTACTCTCTCCTCCTCTGATTAAAGGGCTGGAGTCCTGCAAGGAGAAATAAAAAATATACTTCTAAAGAATCCATTCAAATTGGGCTCCCAGGTCAGTCATTTCTTCATCTCCCATAAGCTATAATCATTTGGATTTGACTACATCCTGCCTCCCAACAAATTGTATCATCAGGAAACTCATCATCCTATGAGATTACATTTGCTTTGGTAATCATACCTCACAAATACCTTCAGCACATTCTGCCTGTCTGATTGGAGGGCTGAAATGTTGAAGTGTAAAATAAAGAATTTCTCCTAGAGCCTTCATTTTAAGATGAGTCAGAGTTCAGCCATTTCTTCATATATGTTGTTTACATATATCACTCATGCATTGCATATCATATACATAATTGGATGTTTTATCCTTCATTCTCAAAGAGGACCGAAATGACATCATTAAGTTGGGGTCAAGGTTCAGTGTATGACTGTGACTTTGGCCATGACTGATCAAACCAACATGAGGCCTGCCACAGGTTGGGCATAAATAAGTCATATGAACATTTGAAGTTCATATGTCTCTAAATGGTCTCTAAATTCATGCATCACACATATCTTGTGAATGATTGCAATTCTGCTTTACTCATAAAGCACAGAGCCTACTTTGATGAGGGCATATCATTCTGGATGGCCCTGTGCCAGTGTCTACATGTCACATTGATTCCAAAGTTCTTCAGAGAGACCTTGACAGTGTTCTAGTATCATTTTTCACCTCCATGTGAGCATTTGCCTTGTGTGAGTTCTCTATAAAATAGTCTTTTAGGCAAACATTTATTTGACATTTGAACTATGTGACCAACCCCTCTACTGCTCTCTGCAGAAGAGTTTGAATGCTTGGCAATTCAGCTCAAGAAAGGACCTCAGTGCCAGGTACTTTATCTTCCCAGATGATCTTCAGAATCCTCCTAAGACAATTCAAATGGAAGGGATTCCCTTTCCTGACATGAAACTAGTATACCGTCCAGGTTTCACAAGTATACAACTAGCAGGTCAGCACAACAACTCTTTATACCTTCAGCTTGGTAGGAAACCTAAAACCTCTCCTTTGTCACACTTTGCTTCAGAGCCTCCTTAACACTGAGCTAGCTCTGGCAAAGCATGCATCAACCTCATCATCTATGTGTATATCCTTAGAAAGTATACTGCCAAAGCAAGTGAACTTATCACAGCATTCAAAATTTTATCATTTGTTGTATCCAATGTTTCCACATATGGATAGTGTGGAGCTGGTTGATAGAGAACCTGTTTTCTTGGTGTTAATTGTCAAGCCAAAATTAACACACACAGTAGAGAACATACTCTATTGCATCTCAGGCTCAGAAGTTGCATTGTTGTGCACCAACTCTCCATCCATTTTAGTCTTGGTGATAGCCTTTTCAAGTTAAATAATTTACTATCAATGTGATATGGACGACAGTTTCATCCTTCTTGAAGGCATCCAATAACATTGCTGAAAACACCTTGCTAAAAAGCATGGGAGCAAGCACACAACTCTGCTTCATTACACTGATGAGTGTGTGTAAAGCCAACCCTGAGCAGCTTTCCAGAGGACTGCTGCTGTGAACAGCTTCAATTATCTGATTGCATAGTATAGTAAACTCTTTATTTATTCAATAATAAATCAGAGCAAAACATTCACAAAAAACAAAGTAGATTCATTCACAGCGTTCACAATTCATCACTCAAATGGCCGTGTAGTTTTCACCAGAGAGGTTGCATAGTTTTAAACAAATTACATTCATTTAATTAATCACAAAGTAGTTAATTCATTCACAAAGTACAAAAGTCAAAGTCCTCCACCCATGCAGTACAATTAAGTTACAATTTCATTGCTCACTAATCAGTACCCTCTTAAGGGTAATGGAAAGCACAAGAGCCATCTACCCCTAGGTCACAAGTAAGTTACAATTTCATCAAGTCACTACTAAGTCATCAGTCACTACTCAGTACCCTCCTAAGGGGTAAGCTTGTTGAGTATATTAGTTTTGATCACCAAACCTATACCAGCATCATAATTCTCCCTATCACTGTGGCCACTAAAAAAAGTGCATTCTGCTCTAACTTCGATAAGCTGGCCTTCATTTGCAGCCCATTTCAATCTGGCTGCTATTTGGATGTGATACCTACTGAGTTCTGTCATAAGAACTGTTCACTGGATCTCATGTTGTTCATAAGTGTGCATACATTCCATGTACAAATGGTGAATGGAATCATCTTCATAAAAGTTTTTATGTTTTTTTTGTATGTTTTGCATGTTTTGACCATAGGATGGGATTCCCCATGCCAAGGAAAGCAAGCCAGGATTGGGTGAAGTAGACCATTTTTAAGGCACCTTTTCTAGCCCCTTCCTCATATAAGGAGGTGAGTAATGCAATCCTCAGAAAAGACACCCAGTGGATTGCCATTTCTGCTTCCATCCAGTGAAAATATAATCCTATGGCCTAGACTGCCTGTGTGCAGTTTGTGAATTAAGCTCCCAGTGTATTTACACCTGCTTCTTTGTCATTTGCCTGTTGCCACAGGACTTTGAAATAAATAAAATGATATAGCTTATGTCTTTTGACTTGTATTTAAGTTCAATTTAAGTGAGGTAGAGTTACATGAAATCATCAACCTCACTCTCTTCAAGAGTCAAGGGAGTTCAGAATCAGGACAAAAGTCAAGACGACTGGTGATGGCTCAGAATGCAGTGGATGATCTTGGTATCTTCAATGTCTAACCAAGCTTTAAGCACTCCATGACACCTGTTTTAGTTACCCTCATGGCCATTGGAACAAATTGTTCTCCTCCACACATTCAGTGGGGATGGGGAGGAAGACTTCACCTGTTTGAGGTAGACAGCTAACTAACTCACCTGTGGGTTTGAGGTCCCTTGGTTACCCTCAACCTGATTTAACCCATTTGCTGAAATGGGCTGTGACTACTGCACATGCTGCAGTTTCTTCTTTTTTTTTTGGAGGGGGGAAGGTAAGGCAATTGGGGTTAAGTGACTTGCCCAAGGTCACACAGTTAGTAAATGTGTCAGATGTCTGAGTCTGGATTTGAACTCAGGTCCTCCTGAATACAGGGCCGGTGCTCGAGATTCACTGCACCACCTAACTGCCCCAAAATGCTACAGTTTCTTAGAGACACAGGTGAGAGTAGATCTGCAGGTAGATATAATTAATGGAAAGAAGCCCTGAAAAGGGATCAGCAGTCTTCCCTGAATAGCCATACACCCATAATGATGAATTATGCATATATGATATCACTTATAATAAATTCACTATATATCATTTAGTATCCTCGTCTGATTTATGCTATATTTTGTATGTTATGTTTCAGGTGTATGCTGTGTATGTATAATGTAAATAAAATAAATTATCCTCTCTATGCTATATGATGTATATTATACATATATATTTCACAATTATCTATGTGCTTATCTATCTCATTGGTATTTTGGAAGAGCAGTTTGAGTTAAATGATAAGGCTGAACCTAAAGTTCAGGAAGTAAGAAGACAAGTGAGAGGAAAGGAAATAGAGGTACTAGGCCACTCTTTTTAAAAATTCTTCCTCTAAATCATTTGTCTCTTCTTTCTTTTATATGTTTTACAAAATTATACTTGTCAATGAATTCATTTTCCATACACATAGGTTGCCTTAAACAGTTCCGCCTTTGCTTTCTCATTGGAATCTCTTATTTTGTGACCTAAGAAATAATGTATGATCTTGCTCTCAGATAGGGCATTTATAGTTCCTCAGAAAAGACTATTTTTCATATGAAGAAATATAAAGAAAAAAACTATCATTTGACTTCTTGTACCACTCCTTGGGAAATGATAGTTTTTTTCATTATTGTCCAGAAAATTCTTTACATACTGGGATATTTATGTTTTCCCATTTACAAGGTAATTTGTTTTGTGAATTAAATAGATGAGATCTGGTTTTGAGGGGTTTTTATTTTTTTTCAGATCCTATAATGTGAAAGGATAGCATGATACCCTAGAAAGATTTTTTATTTTAGAACCAGTTTCCAAAGCCGCATCTGTGACTTATTGTGAAACTCCAATTCCTCATTTGTAAAAATGAGGATGTTAGATTATGTAGCCTTTATACAGTCTGTTTTACCTCTAATTCTATTATCTTGTGAAAAGAGGAATAGACTAGCAAATTATCTGGATAAACACATGGGTATGAATAATTGAGGCAAATCTATAAGGGCATAAAATAATAGAATTTAGAGCTTGGAGGGAGTTTAGAGATTAATCCCACCCCATCATTCTTAGAAGAAGATAGTTGAACTTTGAGCCCCAGCATACAAGACAGAAAGAATATGGCACCAATCTATCATGAGTTCGTGAAAATAATTCTGCATATAATTACACATAATTTCATTTCTTTAAGACATTTCCCAAATAACACACAGGAGGCACTGGACTTTTAAGACTCCAGCATCCAACAGGTTCAATATTGATTTGGTCAGACAGGCAGAAACCTTCAGAATCAACAATAATCTTACTTTATTCTAGTCCAGTCTTCATAGAAAGGTTGCTGATAATAGGATGTAATGGCAAGCAAAGTGGTACTTTGCTCCTTGTTTCAGTTATTGTAATAGCAAGTAAAGTAGTACTTAAGCTCCTTGTTTCAGCTATTCAAATCCCTTTGAGCCCACCTGTGATTATATCAAGTCTTTGTTGGAAGGATATATATTGTGTTGCCCTTAATTGGCCTAAGGGAGTTTGGAGGCCTTCCCTGCCCTTTATAGATCTATGTCATCACATGAAACCCAGGGTGGGAGAGACTTGCCAAAAGAACAGAACAGAAGCACCCAACAGGAAAAGTGGAACAGGAAGGAGCAGAGCAGATAAAAACTCTAGCACGAGCTGGGGCCAAGCAGAACTGAGAGGGAGAATGCTTGTGATTTTGGCACTCTGTAGCACTCCACTTGTTGGTCTGTCAGACAAAAGCCTTGCCTGTTGTATTTGAACAGAAGCTCTGAAAGACAACTTTAATGATGATCTGGAAGTCCTGAACGAGCACTTTTACTGCTGTTTACAGAAGTCATGAAAGAGGGCTTTATTGCTGTTTACAGAAATACTGGGACTTTACTTCTGATTTGTGTTTGATTTCTCAGACAGAAGTTTTGTCTGTTTGTTTGTGTTACTTTGTCACACAGAAAGTGAATTAAGATGATAGTGCCAGCAATGTGTGTGAATATAATTGTAACTCTGCTAAGCTTAATGTGTGTAAATATTGTGGTGACTGTTAAGCTTTGTCTTCCCAGAAACAGAAACTTTGAAGGGCTTGGAGTGAACTAATGATGATGAGCTTCAATATGGAACAGGAGTTGAGGGCTGCCTACCTGTGAATCCAGGCAACAGTTGGGTGAATGCAGGCAAGATCTGGGAGTGTGGAAGAGGAGCCATGGAGATTTGAAGTCAACCTTCAGTTAAAATGAAAAGGACCTTTAATTGAGTCCTCAGTGTTGACTGATGAGACTGTAACTTACTTGTGACCTAGGAGTGGATGATCTTTGTACTTTCCACTACCCCTTAAGGATAATTGACTTAAGGATGATTACTCCTTAAGGATGGTTGGAAGCCAGCTTCTATTTAAGGATGAAAGAAGCCTTCACTTGGGGGCTCAATACTGATTGATGAGATTGTGACTTAATGGATATGTTTTGTTTAAGACTATATGACCACCTTAGAAATAAGTTGTTATGCTATGTTGTTGTGAATACTTTGCTTTAGTTTATTGCTGAATAGATAGAGAGTTCACTATACTATTTGATCAGAACCTTAAAGTTATTCACAGCAGCATTCCTCAGGAGACCTGCTTGTGATTGGCTTTACATAGGAGAACCAAACTACTACAGCATTCTCTAATCACCCTTCTTTCAGGGGCTGGCCAGAAGGGAGAGGGGGGATGAGCAAATTCCCCTACATCTCAATGGAGTCAGTTGAGACAGGCAAATCTTTTCCACCCCCCTAAATCTCCTCAAGCATTGATGAGGGCTTGTCAAGGCACACACAGATTCTCCTATGGGTTCTCCAGGCAAAAAATATCAATTTCCCAGAATATATTCAGTTTTTCAGAGCCAGAAGGTGCCATAACCCATGTGACGTGGCAGATGATTGCCTCAGAGCCAGAGGATACCAAAGAGTGGCTCAGTGCCAAAAAGCATGAAAGCCTATGTGACTCAACACCTGATTGGCTTTTGCCAGGGCTCTATGTGACTCA